>NC_057809.1:393585565-393957053 GCF_018294505.1 Triticum aestivum
GATTCTAGAAATATTGGTTTGAATTTTATCCCTTGCCAATATTTCCAGAGATTAACAGGAACATTTTCTTCGACTCATTTGATGAGATTTAAATGTTGGTTATTTTTAGAGGTCTTCTGAGGCTTTTGAAAATTCCTCAATTCAAATTTCATTTGAATTTAAACATGATGCTCAAATGAAGGTCTAGCCTAGTGCATACCAGAACTAGGGATGTGACACTGGTGGAAGCGTGATTAGTAACATCGCCGGACATATTCCGGCGAGCGTTTTTTCTGTTAAAGAAACACGGGCATCATTATATTTCGAGAAAGACGACAACCACGGAGCGGGGTTTGTTATACCTTTGCGCCGGCGTCTCCGTCCTGACTGCCTTCCTTTTTGGCCTACCCAACCTCGGTGCCTCCTGTTGGCGCGTTGCTGTGGGTTCGGCAGGGCGTCCTGAATGCCTTCCCTGTAAAAATGACATGTGTATATGGTGGGTGAAGTGTCTAAAAGGGGATCCTAGTTTTGGAGTTGGGATTTTTGGCTTTTCTTACGTGCGATGCAAGGAGCAGTCCGGGATAGTCGGCCGTAATGGCCACCATGGCATCGTCGCAGCTTAACTGATAGAACTACCGGTCTATCAGTTGAAGGAAATATGCCCTAGAGGCAATAATAAAGTTATTATTTATTTCCTTATATCATGATAAATGTTTATTATTCATGCTAGAATTGTATTAACCGGAAACATAATACATGTGTGAATACATAGACAAACAGAGTGTCACTAGTATGCCTCTACTTGACTAGCTCGTTAATCGAAGATGGTTATGTTTCCTAACCATGAACAAAAGAGTTGTTATTTGATTAACGGGATCACATCATTAGAAGAATGATGTGATTGACATGACCTATTCCATTAGCTTAGCACCCGATCGTTTAGTATGTTGATATTGCTTTCTTCATGACTTATACATGTTCCTGTGACTATGAGATTATGCAACTCCGATTTGCCGGAGGAACACTTTGTGTGCTACCAAACGTCACAACATAACTGGGTGATTATAAAGGAGCTCTACAGGTGTCTCCAAAGGTACATGTTGGGTTGGCGTATTTCGAGATTAGGATTTGTCACTCCGATTGTCGGAGAGGTATCTCTGGGCCCTCTCGGTAATGCACATCACATAAGCCTTGCAAGCATTGCAACTAATGAGTTAGTTGTGAGATGATGTATTACGAAACGAGTAAAGAGACTTGCCGGTAACGAGATTGAACTAGGTATTGAGATACCGACGATCGAATCTCGGGCAAGTAACATACCGATGACAAAGGGAACAACGTATGTTGTTATGCGGTCTGACCGATAAAGATCTTCATAGAATATGTAGGAGCCAATATGAGCATCTAGGTTCCGTTATTGGTTATTGACCGGAGACGTGTCTCGGTCATGTCTACATTGTTCTCGGACCCGTAGGGTCTGCACGCCTAAGGTTTCGATGACAGTTATATTATGAGTTTATGAGTTTGGATGTACCGAAGGAGTTCGGAGTCCCGGATGAGATCGGGGACATGACGAGGAGTTTCGAAATGGTCGAGACGTAAAGATCGATATATTGGACGACTATATTCGGACATCGGAAAGGTTTCGAGTGGTTCGGGTATTTTTCGGAGTACCGGGGAGTTACGGGAATACGGGAGAAGATGTATATGGGCCTTATTGGGCTTTAGGGGAGAGGGAGAGGCAGGCCGCGCGCCCCCCCAAGGCCTAGTCCGAATTGGACTAGGGGAAGGGGCTGCGCCCCCTCCTTCCTTCTCTTCCCTCTTCCCCTTCCTTGTCTCCTACTCCTACTACATGGAAGGACTCCTAGTTGGACTAGGAAAGGCGAATCCTACTCCCGGTGGGAGTAGGACTCCCCTAGGGCGCGCCATAGAGAGGGCCGGCCCTCCCCTCCTCCACTCCTTTATATACGGGGGCAGGGGGTACCCCATAGACACACAAGTTGATCCACGTGATCATATTCTTAGCCGTGTGCGGTGCCCCCTTCCACCATATACCTCGATAATATTGTAGTGGTGCTTAGGCGAAGCCCTGCGACAGTTGAACATCAAGATCGTCACCACGCCGTCGTGCTGACGGAACTCTTCCCCGACACTTTGCTGGATCGGAGTCCGGGGATCGTCATCGAGCTGAACGTGTGCTAGAACTCAGAGGTGTCGTAGTTTCGGTGCTTGATCGGTCAGGCCGTGAAGACGTACGACTACATCAACCGCGTTGTCATAACGCTTCCGCTATCGGTCTACAAGGATACGTAGATCACACTCTCCTCTCGTTGCTATGCATCACCATGATCTTGCGTGTGCGTAGGAAATTTTTTGAAATTACTACGTTCCCCAACAGTGGCATCCGAGCCTAGGTTTTATGTGTTGATGTTATATGCACGAGTAGAACACAAGTGAGTTGTGGGTGATATAAGTCATACTGCTTACCAGCATGTCATACTTTGGTTCGACGTAGCGGCCCGGACCGACATTACGCGTACGCTTACGCGAGACCGGTTCTCCCGACGTGCTTTGCAAAAAGGTGGCTAGCGGGTGACAGTTTCTCCAACTTTAGTTGAACCGAGTGTGGCTACGCCCAGTCCTTGCGAAGGTTAAAACAGCACCAACTTGACAAACTATCATTGTGGTTTTGATGCGTAGGTAAGATTGGTTCTTACTTAAGCCCGTAGCAGCCACATAAAACTTGCAAGAGGACGTCTAACTTGTTTTTGCAGGGCATGTTGTGATGTGATATGGTCAAGACATGATGCTAAATTTTATTGTATGAGATGATCATGTTTTGTAACCAAGTTATCGGCAACTGGCAGGAGCCATATGGTTGTCGCTTTATTGTATGCAATGCAATTGCGCTGTAATGCTTTACTTTATCACTAAGCGGTAGCGATAGTCGTGGAAGCATAAGATTGGCGAGACGACAACGATGCTACGATGGTGATCAAGGTGTCGCGCCGGTGACGATGGTGATCACGACGGTGCTTCGAAGATGGAGATCACAAGCACAAGATGATGATGGCCATATCATATCACTTATATTGATTGCATGTGATGTTTATCTTTTATGCATCTTATCTTGCTTTGATTGATGGTAGCATTTTAAGATGATCTCTCACTAATTATCAAGAAGTGTTCTCCCTGAGTATGCACCGTTGCGAAAGTTCTTCGTGCTGAGACACCACGTGATGATCGGGTGTGATAGGCTCTACGTTCAAATACAACGGGTGCAAAACAGTTGCACACGCAGAATACTCAGGTTATACTTGACGAGCCAAGCATATACAGATATGGCCTCGGAACACGGAGACCGAAAGGTCGAGCGTGAATCATATAGTAGATATGATCAACATAGTGATGTTCACCAATGAAACTACTTCATCTCACGTGATGATCGGACATGATTTAGTTGATTTGGATCACGTGATCAATTAGAGGATTAGAGGGATGTTTGTCTAAGTGGGAGTTCTTAAGTAATATGATTAATTGAACTTTAATTTATCATGAACTTAGTCCTGGTAGTATTAGCATATCTATGTTGTAGATCAATAGCTCGCGTTTAGCTCCCCTGTTTTATTTTTGATATGTTCCTAGAGAAAATTGTGTTGAAAGATGTTAGTAGCAATGATGCGGATTGGATCCGTGATCTAAGGTTTATCCTCATTGCTGCACAGAAGAATTATGTCCTTGATGCACCGCTAGGTGACAGACCTATTGCAGGAGCAGATGCAGACGTTATGAACGTTTGGCTAGCTCAATATGATGACTACTTGATAGTTTAGTGCACCATGCTTAAACGGCTTAGAATCGGGACTTCAAAGACGTTTTGAACGTCATGGACCATATGAGATGTTCCAGGATTTGAAGTTAATATTTCAAGCAAATACCCGAGTTGAGAGATATAAAGTCTCCAACAAGTTCTATAGCTAAAAGATGGAGGAGAATCGCTCAACTAGTGAGCATGTGCTCAGATTGTCTGGGTACTACAATCGCTTGAATCAAGTGGGAGTTAATCTTCCAGATAAGATAGTGATTGACAGAATTCTCTAGTCACCATCACTAAGTTAGTAGAACTTTGTGATGAACTATAATATGCAAGGGATAATGGAAACGATTCCCAAGCTTTTCGTAATGCTGAAATTAACGAAGGTAGAAATCGAGAAAAACATCAAGTGTTGATGGTAGACAAGACCACTAGTTTCAAGAAAAGGGCAGAGGGAAGAAGGGGAACTTCAAGAAGAACAGCAAGCAAGTTGTTGCTCAAGTTAAGAAGCCCAAGTCTGGTCCTAAGCCTAAGACTAAGTGCTTCTACTGCAAAGGGACTGGCCACTAGAAGCGGAACTACCCAAAGTGATTGGCGGATAAGAAGGATGGCAAAGTGAACATAAGTATATTTGATATACATGTTATTGATGTGTACTTTACTAGTGTTTATAGCAACCCCTTAGTATTTGATACTAGTTCAGTTGCTAAGATTAGTAACTCGAAATGGGAGTTGCAGAATAAACAGAGACTAGTTAAGGGTGAAGTGACGATGTGTGTTGGAAGTGGTTCCAAGATTGATATGATCATCATCGCACACTCCCTATAATTTCGGGATTAGTGTTGAACCTAAATAAGTGTTATTTGGTGTTTGCGTTGAGCATGAATATGATTTGATCATGTTTATTGTAATACGGTTATTCATTTAAGTAAGAGAATAAATTGTTGTTCTGTTTACATGAATAAAACCTTATATGGTTACACACCCAATGAAAATAGTTCGTTGGATCTCGATCGTAGTGATACACATAATCATAATATTGAAACCAAAAGATGCAAAGTTAATAATGATAGTGCAACTTATTTGTGGCACTACCGTTTAGGTCATATTGGTGTAAAGCGCATGAAGAAACTCCATGCTGATGGGCTTTTGGAATCACTTGATTATGAATCAGTTGATGCTTGCGAACCATGCCTCATGGGCAAGATGACTAAGACTCTGTTCTTCGGAACAATGGAGCGAGCAACAGATTTGTTGGAAATCATACATACTGATGTATGTGGTCCGATGAATATTGAGGCTCGCAACAAGTATCATTATTTTCTGATCTTCACAGATGATTTGAGCAGATATGAGTATATCTACTTGATGAAACATAAGTCTGAAACATTTGAAAAGTTCAAAGAATTTCAGAGTGAAGTGAAAAATCATCGTAACAAGAAAATAAAGTTTCTACGATCTGATCGTAGAGAAGAGTATTTGAGTTACGAGTTTGGCCTTTAGTTAAAAACAATGTGAAATAGTTTCACTACTCACGCCACCTGGAACACCACAATGTAATGGTGTGTCTGAATGTCATAACCGTACTTTATTAGATATGGTGCAATCTATGATGTCTCTTACCGATCTACCACTATCATTTTGGGGTTATGCATTAGAGACAGCTGCATTTACGTTAAATAGGGCACCATCTAAATCCGTTGAAACGACACCGTATGAACTATGGTTTGGCAAGAAACCTAAGCTGTCGTTTCTTAAAGTTTGAGGTTGCAATGCTTATGTGAAAAAGTTTCAACCTGATAAGCTCAAACCCAAATCAGAGAAGTGCGTCTTCATAGGATACTTCTATCACAGATCTGAAGGCAAGATATTCGTTGCTTTGAATGGATCCTTTTTAGAGAAGGAATTTCTCTCGAAAGAAGTGAGTGGGAGGAAAGTAGAACTTGATGAGGTAGCTGTACCTGCTCCCTTATTGGAAAGTAGTTCATCACAGAAATCTGTTCTTGTGACTACTAGTCCGATTAGTGAGGAAGCTAATGATGATGATCATGTAACTTGAGATCAAGTTACTACCGAACCTCGTAGGAAAAAAGAAAGTGAGATCCGCACCAGAGTGGTACGGTAATCCAGTTCTGGAGGTCATGTTACTTGACCATGACGAGCCTACGAACTATGAGGAAGCGATGATGAGCCCAGATTCCGCGAAAGGGCTTGAGGCCATGAAATCTGAGATGAGATCCATGTATGAGAATAAAGTATGGACTTTGATTGACTTGCCCAATGATCGGCGAGCCATTGAGATTAAATGGATCTTCAAGAGGAAGACGGACGTTGATAGTAGAGTTACTATCTACAAAGCTAGAATTGTCGCAAAAGGTTTTCGACAAGTTCAAGGTGTTGACTACGATGAGAGTTTCTCACTCGTATCTATGCTTAAGTCTGTCCGAATAATGTT
Organism: Triticum aestivum; assembly: GCF_018294505.1. Classification (NCBI taxonomy): domain Eukaryota; kingdom Viridiplantae; phylum Streptophyta; class Magnoliopsida; order Poales; family Poaceae; genus Triticum; species Triticum aestivum. The sequence goes on from NC_057809.1 coordinate 393,591,814, forward strand.
AGCAATTGCCGCATTTTATGAAATCCGGCAAATGAATAAACAAAACTGCATTCCTTAATGGATTTATTAAAGAAGAGTTGTATATGATACAACCAGAAGGTTTTGTCAATCCTAAAGGTGCTAACAAAATGTGCAAGCTCCAGCGATCCATCTATGGAATGGTGCAAGCATCTCGGAGTTGGAATATGCGCTTTGATGAGATGATCAAAGCATATAGTTTTATACAGACTTGCGGTGAAGCCTGTATTTACAAGAAAGTGAGTGGGAGCACTACAACATTTCTGATAAGTATATGTGAATGACATATTGTTGATCGGAAATAATGTAGAATTATTCTACAAAGCATAAAGGAGTGTTTTGAAAGAAGTTTTTCAAAGAAAGACCTCGGTGAAGCTGCTTACATATTAAGCATCAAGATCTATAGAGATAGATCAAGACACTTGATAAGTTTTTTTTCAATGAGTACATACTTTGACAATATTTTGAAGTAGTTCAAAAATTGGAATGGTCAAAGAAAGAGTTCTTGGCTGTGTTAAAGGTGTAAAATTGAGTAAGACTCAAAGCCCGACCACGGCAGAAGATAGAAAGAGAATGAAAGTCATTCCCTATGCCTCAGCCATAGGTTCTATAAAGTATGCCATGCTGTGTACCAGATCTATTGTATACCCGACACTGTGTTAAGCAAGGGAGTACAATAGTGATCTAAGAGTAGATCACAGGATAGCGGTCAAAATTATCCTTAGTGGAATATTTCTCAATTATGGAGGTGACAAAAAGGTTCGTCGTAAAAAGTTACATTGATGCAAGTTTTGACACAGATCTGGATGACTCTAAGTCTCGATCTAGATACATATTGAAAGTGGGAGCAATTAGCTAGAGTAGCTCCATGCAGAGCATTGTAGACATAGAATTCGCAAAATACTTACGGATCTGTATGTGACAGACCCGTTGACTAAAATTATCTCACAAGCAAAACATGATCACACCTTAGTACTCTTTGGGTGTTAATCACATAAACGATGTGAACTAGATTACTGACTCTAGTAAACCCTTTGGGTATAGGTCACATGACAATGTGAACTATGGGTGTTAATCACATGGTGATGTGAACTATTAGTGTTGAATCACATGGCGATGTGAACTAGATTATTAACTCTAGTGCAAGTGGGAGACTGAAGGAAATATGCCCTAGAGGCAATAATAAAGTTATTATTTATTTCCTTATATCATGATAAATGTTTATTATTCATGCTAGAATTGTATTAACCGGAAACATAATACATGTGTGAATACATAGACAAACAGAGTGTCACTAGTATGCCTCTACTTGACTAGCTCGTTAATCGAAGATGGTTATGTTTCCTAACCATGAACAAAAGAGTTGTTATTTGATTAACGGGATCACATCATTAGAAGAATGATGTGATTGACATGACCCATTCCATTAGCTTAGCACCCGATCGTTTAGTATGTTGCTATTGCTTTCTTCATGACTTATACATGTTCCTATGACTATGAGATTATGCAACTCCCGTTTGCCGGAGGAACACTTTGTGTGCTACCAAACATCACAACGTAACTGGGTGATTATAAAGGAGCTCTACAGGTGTCTCCAAAGGTACATGTTGGGTTGGCGTATTTCGAGATTAGGATTTGTCACTCCGATTGTCGGAGAGGTATCTCTGGGCCCTCTCGGTAATGCACATCACATAAGCCTTGCAAGCATTGCAACTAATGAGTTAGTTGCGAGATGATGTATTACGAAACGAGTAAAGAGACTTGCGGTAACGAGATTGAACTAGGTATTGAGATACCGACGATCGAATCTTGGGCAAGTAACATACCGATGACAAAGGGAACAACGTATGTTGTTATGCGGTCTGACCGGTAAAGATCTTCATAGAATATGTAGGAGCCAATATGAGCATCCAGGTTCCGCTATTGGTTATTGACCGGAGACGTGTCTCGGTCATGTCTACATTGTTCTCGAACCCGTAGGGTCCGCACGCTTAAGGTTTCGATGACAGTTATATTATGAGTTTTGATGTATCGAAGGAGTTCGGAGTCCCGGATGAGATCGGGGACATGACGAGGAGTCTCAAAATGGTCGAGACGTAAAGATCGATATATTGTACGACTATATTCGGACATCAGAAAGGTTCCGAGTGGTTCGGGTATTTTTCGGAGTACCGGGGAGTTACGGGAATACGGGAGAAGAAGTCTTATTGGGCTTTAAGGGAGAGGGAGAGGCAGGCCGCGCCCCCCCCCCCCACCAAGGCCTAGTCCGAATTGGACTAGGGGAAGGGGTTGCGCCCCCTCCTCCCTTCTCTTCCCTCTTCCCCTTCCTTGTCTCCTACTCCTACTACATGGAAGGACTCCTAGTTGGACTAGGAAAGGGGGAATCCTACTCCCGGTGGGAGTAGGACTCCCCTAGGGCGCGCCATAGAGATGGCCGGCCCTCCCCTCCTCCACTCCTTTATATACGGGGGCAGGGGGCACCCCATAGACACACAAGTTGATCCACGTGATCATATTCTTAGCCGTGTGCGGTGCCCCCTTCCACCATATACCTCGATAATATTGTAGTGGTGCTTAGGCGAAGCCCTGCGACAGTTGAACATCAAGATTGTCACCACGCCGTCGTGCTGACGGAACTCTTCCCCGACACTTTGCTGGATCGGAGTCCGGGGATCGTCATCGAGCTGAACGTGTGCTAGAACTCGGAGGTGCCGTAGTTTCGGTGCTTGATCGGTCGGGCCGTGAAGACGTACGACTACATCAACCGTGTTGTCATAACGCTTCCGCTGTCGGTCTACAAGGGTATGTAGATCACACTCTCCTCTCATTGCTATGCATCACCATGATCTTGCGTGTGCGTAGGAATTTTTTTGAAATTACTACGTTCCCCAACATCAGCTCCACGAATATAACCGAATCTTCTTCAAGTCCGGAGTCGAGGGCCTGGTCAGGGTCCTCTGGTTGTGGGGAAGGGCTGCTGACCTCCTTTATGGCTTTTCGCAGTTCCTACCGCAAAGTGGCAAGGTGAACACTTACGACAAAGAATGCGGGAAAAATGGGAGCAGGGAGATATAACTTACCCAACTTGGAGGATTATACATGGAGAATCCATCCCGTGGCTTGATGCGGGTGAACTCCTCTTCCTCACCCTTGAACAATTCGGACAGAATTTTCTCTAAAGCGGCAGCATTGTCCGGACCCTTACGCCCGCAGCGGGTGGCGTCATCCGCCCCGTTATAACACCACAAGGGGTGCCCACGATATTGAAGTGGTTGCACTCCCCACATTATGCAAATCGACATAACTTCGATTACTGTCAATCCTGATCGAGCCAGTGCTTTAATTCGGTTCATCAGATAGAGGACTTCTCCATTGTCTTCCACCTGGGGGCTCCATGGGCGCCAACTTCGGCGTTTCTTCAGAGGAGCATTGTTGAACTCACGAAGACCCCGCCGAACAGGGTCCGGAAGGGGAACATCCTCCATATAAAACCATTCTGAAGGCCAGTCTTCGGACGACTTCTTCGGGGTACCAGACAGGTATCTGGTATCGGCGATGTGCCATATTTCGGCTCCACCCACTTGATAAAGTAATCCCCTCTGTGTGCGAGGGACGAGGCAAAATAGCCTTTTCCACAACTCGAAGTGAGCCTCGCAGCCCAGGAACAACTCGCAGAGAGCCACATAGCTGGCGATATGTAGGATGGAGGCGGGGTGAAATTGTGTAATTAGAGGCCGTAGAACTCCAGGAGCCCGTGGAGGAATGAATGAATTGGAAATCTGAGTCCCCTTAATAGATAGGGAACAAGGCAGACCCGTTCCCCCATAGAGGGAGCGGGAAAGCTCTCCGCTTGCTCCCCGCCATTATAGGTGGCAAGCCCGGCTCGAACGGGCACCATGTACGCCGGAGGGAGAAATCCCTTAGTCTGCAGTTCGACTAAACGACTGTGTGGGACTGAACACCTCTCCCAATCACCGGGCTTAGGGCTTCGGGGGCGGGAGGAGGAGCTGCGGAGGTCGGCCATGCTGGAATGGATCTTTCCGGAACGCGCTCCGATGGACTCTCGCTGGGGGAGGATGGTATGGATCGGATCTAAGGATCCCCATCCCTTTAATAGACAATTTATTTATCTGGCTAGGGGGGCGAATATAAAAACGCCCTAGCGCCTCGCATTCATTCGACGTGTGGGAGAAAGCCCTTATTGGGCACAGAAGCCAAGAGGTCCAAACATTTATGGGACCGGACACTGCTTTACAAATGTTCGAAAGATGGAGAAGAACTCGCCTTGCAATGCCGAAGACAATACTGCGTGCCAGACTCATCGTCATTGAAGCCTGGTTCGGGGGCTACTGAGGGAGTCCTGGATTAGGGGGTATCCGGACAGCCGGATTATATCCTTTGACCAGACTGTTGGACTATGAAGATACAAGATTGAAGACTTCGTCTCGTGTCCGAATGGGACTCTACTTGGCGTGGAAGGCAAGCTAGGCAATACGGATGTGTATATCTCCTCCTTTGTAACCGACCTTGTGTAACCCTAGCCCCCTCTGGTGTCTATATAAACCGGAGGGTTTTAGTCCATAGGACACAATAACATACAATCATACCATAGGCTAGCTTCTAGGGTTTAGCCTCTCCGATCTCGTGGTAGATCAACTCTTGTAATACTCATATCATGAAGAATAAATCAAGCAGGACGTAGGGTTTTACCTCCATCAAGAGGGCCCGAACCTGGGTAAAACATCGTGTCCCCTGCCTCCTGTTACCATCCGCCTAGATGCATAGTTCGGGACCTCCTACCCGAGATCCGCCGATTTTGACACCGACAGCCCCCCGTGGCACGCCACCTGGAAACAGATGGTTCAAAGGGCACTCTTGCCCGCGAAGGCCCCTAGGAGGCGGGTACTACAACATCCTTTATATGAGTAATGGTGGAGCACCTTATGCGAGGGGGTTACAGTGGTGAGGAAGTATATGGCTACCGAGTGTATAGTCTATGTTGTAGATGGGAATGGCTACCCTGAGCCCCAATTTATATAGACGATGAGGGCTAGGGTTTACATGGGGTTCGATCGATCTTATGCCGTCTCCATCTTGGCATCTCCTAATATCCATTCGGGCCTCCGGGCTGCCCTTTACATTGGACCTCTGCGAGACGGGCCTGCTGCCATGCTTCCCACCGAGAGGACACCCTCAGTGTATTACACCGTCATCGCCCCTCACCGACGGGAGGGACCCTGCTATCATTCTTGTTTGTTTCGGCGTCTCGGGTAGGGTTGTGTGGCTTTGGCAAAGTCCCCTAGTAGGAACAATGTCTCCCACTTTCGATCCCCTTTCTGATGGTGCATCTAGCGTCGTCAGAGAATGTGTGATGGCGTGTCTTCGTCGAATCTCGCGGGATTCGGTTCGATGGATCTGTTAGGATCCGGTCTTTATTCGTCTTCGGTCATATGTCTACATGTTTGAGTATTTCAACCTACTCTTTTCTTAATCGGTGACGGTTGTTGTTCTGGTGCGCTGACCTATTAAGGCTTTAACATGATGATTCCTCGACTTTCTACTAACAAGTTTTGCCCGACTCCGACGAGGGAGGGCGGTGACGGCGGCACGCCGTTGGCTCGCTCAGTACTTGTAGTTGTCGCTAGCTTGTCCACAAACCTGATTGTATTTTTTGTTATTTCCGATATTCTTTGTACTGTCATGACATACGATGATTAGACTAGAAGTTTCTAAAAAAATATTACTAGTGCGGTTGTTGGCGAAGTAATTTCAAATTTTCACTTTCGTAATGTACAATTGGGTTTCCGAGAGCCATTTCCTAGAAACACCCTTAAATTTATCTCATTTTTTAACGGGGTCTACGAAATTGGAGATATTTCAGTTTCGGGTGTTTGTTTGTGGAACAAGATAAAACCCAGCTCCAAAGTCCCAAACAGCTTCAGCCCCTCACCTCCTGTTACTCTTCCTTCATCCCCTCCACCCCTCTCCGCGGGCGCTCCACTCCCCGGCCGGCCGGCGGCGATGACGAGCCTGCAGGCGGCCCCGCGCCTCAGCCTCCACCTGACCCCGTCCGAACACCGTGGCCGGCTGCTTCCGCCGTGGAGGCTCGTCCTCTCCCCCTCCTCCTGCAGGTAGGCGCGCTTCCTCGCTCGCTCTTAATGGCATTGGTTCCATTACTGCCTGTACTAGTATCGTAGTATTAATTCAGTAGGGATTGGAGCTTGTCCGATGTTTCCTCGTGATTATACGGTATGATGGATGCCCTGCAATTTGAGAGGATCGGTGCAAATCTTAGTCGAGATTTGTATAAGAATATTAGTAATAGATTCAGTTTACTGGTCTCCGATTTGAATTGCCTCAATAAATGCGAAAAAGATAATTGTGCGGCATCGTCTATAATAGTATATGTAAACTTTTTCAAAACATGGATTTGTATGTAAACTCGTGTACTACCTGGGAAGGAGCTCAATCATTGGTAACTGGGCACTGTACTGCTTCTTTTTGATTTAACAGAAGTAAGAACCAGAGACGTTGAAAGGATAATCCACCAAACATCTACTTAAGATTTCCATACCGTATTTCATTAGTTACTGGCTCCAACATTACTAATAGCGGTCTTCTGTTTATACAGGCTTTACACTCTCATTTCCAGACAACATCCCATTTGCAATGCACAATCATGTGAGGTTATCTGTTTATCTCTTCTTAAAAAATCTCCTCCATGGGAGTATGTCGCATACGCAAGTTATATTTATGGTCCACATCAACTATGTTGCAGATGCTGATGATTTACTGGTGGCCAGTGCCCAAAGCTCCACAACTGCTCTCTCAAGGTTGCTTGCTGCAGAAAGAGAGGAAGCGAAAGCTGTGCTATCGCTGTTCTTAAGGCAGAAAGGTTTGAGAAGTGCGGTAGCTGCACGGATCGCCAACAAATCAGATGGATTCATTGAGCACCTGAGTTCAAAGCTCCAAAGTGCTTACAGATCTCGATATGCTGAAGGTTCGCATCTTGAAGTTACTATCTATAAACTTTGTACCTTATAGGTTCTGAACATTTCACAGCATATTTATTTTTCAGGAAGGGAGCTGAGTACACCTGAGATCAGAGATGCTCTCCTTCCCTATCTAGAAGCTCTTTCTAAAGAACATGGGGATAGTTTGGTTGAAGTGGTGGAGAATTTCCCTGATCCTTTTTCCGCGGAAAGGGAGTCCTTGTCTTACTCAATGATACTTACACCAACGAGCTCAAATAAGCAGAAGGCAATTGCTCGAGTAAGCACACCAACCTCAGGGGGAGCCCTCCCGGAGTTAGTGCTCTACCTGCTGGACTATGGCATGGATCATGAGGAGATCAAGAATGTCGTGCGCAAGTTCCCAGCATTTGCGTACTACAACGTGGATCGCAAGATAAAGCCCCTGGTGGAGCTACTGCTTGAGCTTGGTGTGCCGAGGTCAGGCATACCTGGAATCATCAGGAAGAGGCCTCAGCTATGTGGAATCAGCTTGACAGATAATCTGAAACCTATGATGGCCTATATGGAGAATATTGGTGTCAACAAAACTCAGTGGAGCAAGGTGATATGCCGGTTCCCTGCATTTCTCACATATAGCAGGCAGAAGGTGGAGATAACTGTGAGCTACCTTACTGAACTAGGAGTTTCTAAGGAAAACATCGGCAAGATTCTCACACGATGTCCTCATCTCATGAGCTACAGTGTCAATGACAACCTCAGACCAACTGCTGACTACTTCCGGTCGATCGGCGCAGATGCTGCATCTCTTATTCAGAAATGTCCCCAGGCTTTTGGTTTGAACATAGAGTCAAAGCTGAAGCCAATCACAGAGTTTTTCCTGGAGAGAGAGTTCAGCATCGAGGAAATTGGCATTATGGTAAATAGATTTGGGATTATTCACACTCTCAGCTTGCAAGAAAATTTGATTCCCAAATATGAATATTTTCTGACGATGGGGTACCCAAGGTATGAACTCGTGAAATTTCCACAGTACTTTGGGTACAGTTTAGAGCAGAGGATAAAACCTCGGTATGCTCAGATGACTGGTTGTGGGGTGAGGTTGATTCTGAACCAGATGTTGTCAGTCTCAGAAACCAGATTTGAGGAAATTCTACAAAAGAAATCAGGTGGATTTTGATATGATCACAATCTCAGAAACCAGATTTGAGGAAATTCTACAAAAGAAATCAGGTGGATTTTGATATGATCACAATCTCAGAAAAGCACAAGTTTTGACAAGTTCGCTTGTAGCACAAGCGTTAATAGCCTGGTAGATGGATAGTTTTCGGCACACAAGAACTATGTTGGAAATTTGTACTTCGCCATGCTCTTTTGTAGTTGCATGGCAGTTGATGGACGTGCCGCATTTGAGAGGAACGGTTTTGATATATAACTACTTCGTCATGCTCTTTTGTACTTGCACGGCAGTTGATGGACTCGCAGCATTTGGAGAGGAACAGCTTTGATATATAACTGTTTACTGTTGGTGGCTAGTTTAGGTGACTTCCCTCTTCTTCTCTTTTTGCGAGGGTAGATGCCGTAAGTTGGCAATGTCAAATGCGGTTGTTCGATACTACAAGTTCTTGTTGGCCCGTTTATGTTTTTTATCTGCTACTGATTTATTTTTTATGAACGTTATTTCTTCCATCATATATTCTACTCTCTCCATTCACAAATATAAAATGCTCTACTCCTTCCTATCCATATTAATTGACGCACACTTTGTACAGCTTTATACTAAGTGTACGTCAATTAATATGGGTCGGCAGGAGTAACTTTTTTTCCGAATCAAATGTATATAGACATGTTCTAGTGTGTTTGTTCACTCATTTCAGTATGTATGTAGTTCATATTGAAATATTCAAAACATCTTATATTTATGAATGGAGGGAATACTCGCTCTCTTTCTTTGTTGTGTGTGAGGTTAAAGTTTGAAGTTAAATGTTGTAGCCAGCTCTCCCAGGGAAAGGGAAAGTCCCGGCAATATGATGCAGATTTGTTACTTCCATGTATTGTAGATCTTCGAATGATGCAATCAACCATGGCATTCCACTCCACATTGTTCCCAGCCATGATGCAATCAACCATGGCATTCCACTCCACATTGTTCCCAGCCAACGCACCCTTACGTATCTGCCTATTCGTTTCGGTAGCAATTCTCAGCCAAATTTGTACCGATCATGTTAACCAGATAAAAGGGGCATTGACCTTCTTAAAATCTCTGCTGTAGTAAGATAGATGGTTAACATCCTTCGAGTGTTCAGAATTGCTTTCATTATGGTCTAGTAGTTTTTTAGATATATGCGTAGCCAATGGATGTACTTGTAGAGTGCCAGTGAATACAGCACATCCATGCACAGTGACGGTTCACCACCACTATCTCAGGTTTACCCATTTGGCATCAATCATTCTAGGGTAATAAACATCACATCGATCAACATGATTGCAGCGAAGCCCTTCAGTGTTTTTAGCATCAGATCTTCTAGGGTTGCGTCAACGCTTGTCCAGCACTGCACATATTGCTCCTCGCACTTCACTCATCTCAATACCGTGAAGGATTCAGCAATGACCAACCTAACAGGAAGGGGGGAAATAGGTTAAGATATGATGAAATGAGGTGTTGCCACAGCAAATGAGGTGCTTCAGTTGGCAACGAATATTCTAGAAATGGAATCACTAATCAGACACCATAAGCGCAAAAATTCTAAACTGAATCACATACTCCTTCCGTATTAAAGTATAAGATGTTTTTTAGACTAGTTTAGCGTACAAAAACGTCTTATATTTTGAAACAGAGGTAGTAATTTTTTTCATGTATCCCCAAATCTGACTTGCTTTACAAGATGTTTGACGAGGAAATGAACGAAGCAGACACATTAGTTGCTGAAAAAGAAACTAGGTATATCTGCTGCTCAGTTAACTCACCCGACCAGCATGATTTCCTGCTTGCAAAATGTTTTCCATATCAAATAAATAACTAAAATCCGTCATTAGTACAGAACTACAGATATGCAGTTCAACTGTAACCCCGAAGAAAGCATCTTGTGGTCAGCACCAATAAGGCGTTATCCCTCTGTATCTAACTTGGTAGGTAGAAAGGACATTCAAAAGAATCATCAACTTCAAACAATACTCTTCCAGATTTTAAAAGGTATTCAAAGAAGCACAAAATGCTCACTCGATGTGTATGACAGATCATCTCCAGAAAATACAAAATAGCTGCAGCGACTTTAACTAAATGAACTACGGCAACTAATGATATGGTCAAACGTATGGGAATTCCATGTATCAATTTATATGTTAACTATTTAGCAGCGATATGGTCAACGTATGGGAATTCCATGTATCAATTTATTGCCTAAAGTCAACATTTCAGCATATAAATTGCTTATTTGGAGCATCAGGTTCAAACAAGATTTATGAACAAAACTAATCAGAGGCAGTGAATTGCATGAGCAATAGACACGCCTAAGGCCAAAACACCCGACCATATACATATTTAACTCAGGCTCCAGTAGAGTATTTCACTGTTGATACAATGCCTAGGAGCACAACTTTCAAAATTCAAACAAAACACACAATCAATGATACAATACAATGTAAATGATAATAATTCGCATATTGCAAGACAGAACACAGGCTTTGCCTCATAAAATTAAACCATTCGCAGCATGAAGGTTCTAAGAGTAAATGGGCACACAATCAATGATACAATACAATACAATAGAATACCCGCAAAAAAATGATACAATACAATGCAAATGATAATTTATATATTGCAAGACAGAACACAGCTTTGCCTCATAAAATTAAACCACATCATTAAATAAACACGAACCGAATATACAAGACCACGTTCCAGCCTACACATAACACACCCCACAGCAATGAGGTGCTTCAGTTGACAAGGAATATTCTAGAAACGGAATCACTAATCAGACATAAGCACAAAAAAACTCTGAACTAAATCGCATATTTTTTGAATGTGTAACCAAATCTGACTTGCTTTACCAAATGTTTGATGAAGAAATGAACAAAGCAGACACATTAGTTTCTGAAAAAGAAACTAAGTATCTGCTTGTCAGTTAACTCACCCGACCAGCATGATTTCCTACTTGCAAGATGTTTTCTATCAAATAACTAACTAAAACCCATCACTGGTACAGAACTACGGATATACAGTTGAACTGTAACCCAAAAGAAGGCACCTTGTTGTCAGCACCAATAAGGCATTATGCCTCTGTATCTAACTTGGTAGGTCAAAAGGACATTTGAAAGAATCATCAACTCAAACAATACTCTTGTCGATTTTAAAAGGTTTTCCAAGAAGCACAAAATGCTTACTCAATGTGTATACCAACTCATCAGCAGAAAATACAAAACAGCTGCAGCGACGTTAACTAAATGAACTACGGCAAAGTAATGAAATAAGATACTGCGCCACTCAGCGCTTATATGGTCAACATATATGAATTTGACGTATCAATTTATTGCCTAAACTCAGTATTTCAGCATATAAATTGCTTATTTGGAGCATCAGGTTCAAATAAGATTTGTGAACAAAACTAATCAGAGGCAGTGAACCGCATGAGCAGTATACGAACCTAAGGCCAAAACACCTGACCGTATACATATTTAACTCAGGCTCGAGCAGAGTATTTCACTGTTGATACCATGACTATGAGCACAACTTTCAAAATTCAAACAAAGCACACAATCAATGGTACAATGCAAATGATAATTCACATATTGCAAGACTGAACACAGGCTCTAAAAAAGGGCAGCCCCAGTGCATGCAGCTCCCGCTTGTGCAGGGTCTGGGAAAGGGTCCGACCACTTTGGGTCTATTGTACGCAGCCTTTCCCTACATTTCTGTAAGAGGCTGTTTCCAGGACTTGAACCCGTGACCTCATGGTCACAAGGCAGCAGCTTTACCACTACGCCAAGGCTCCCCTCATGAACACAGGCTCTGCATCATAAAATTAAATCATTCGCAGCATGAAGGTACTAAAGAGTAAATGGCGCACACAAATTACAGGGCAACAAAAAATCAGTAGAGCAGTCTTTATGGTGTGGTATTTTGGATGCATGCCTAGTCTACACCAGTTAAGTAATCTACTAGAGCCAAGATAAACAAGAGCATACATCTCTCCTAGCGTTGGACATTGAGCATCTCCTTAGCCTCCTTCTGCTCGCCTTGCAGGGTATCACTTGTGTACTTGCTGAGCAGCTCTTTCTTCTTCTGCTCTAGCACCATCCGCTCAATCTCCTTCTCGTCAGGGAGCGGCACATGTGCCACAAACTCCCTCCCAGCCTCTTCCCCCTTCTCTCTTTCCATCCTCTCTTCCTCCAGCCTCCTCTCCTCCTCAACCTCCTCCTCCACCTCCTCGAACAGCACCTCCGTAGCAGCTTCCCCACCACGCCCACCTGCTGCAGCCACCTCGCCACTCACCACATTCTTCATGGCCTCCCGCCGCACACGCTCCACCCGGTGCCACTCCGTGACAACCTCGTCCCGCATGCGCTTCTCGGCAGCAGCCTTAAGGGGCTCAAGCACACCGTCCTCGTCGTCATAGTATCCATAGTACCCGGCATTGATGCGCTTGTGGATCTCGTAGCGGGTGCGGCGCTTGCGGACCTCAGGTGGCTTATCAAATAGCTCACGGACGCCGGGGAGCTTCTTGGCAGCGCCAAAGTAGCGGTAGCCTGGGCCCCGGCCGGAGGGGTTGGGGATGGCGACGATGTTACCGTCGAGGTCGGTCATGAGGGCGGCGTTGGAGCTGCGAGAGTAGTCGCGGCCTCCGAGCTCGAGGATGCGGCGCTCCCAGTGGCTGCGCTCGCGGAGGAGCTTGTTGATCTCGTCGTTGAGGTCTCGGAGGCGGTGCTCCCCGAGGCCCTCGTTCTGGATCTCGGCGACCTTGACGCCGATCTCGCGCAGGATCTCTCCACGCCAGCGGTCGGCGTCGGCGAGGTCCCGGCACTCGGAGGCGAGGTACGGCCGGCGCTCGCGGGGCTTGCGCTTCTCCTCCTGCTTCATCGTGATGAAGCGGTTCAGCATGGACTGCGCCTTCTCCTCGTTACGAGCCATGGTGGGCGGTCGCGCGGAGCGGCCGGTGGCTGTGCGGGCGGCGGTGAGGTTCGCGAGCTTGGGGACGAGGGTTTGGGGGGAGGCGCGTGGGCTGGATTAGGATTTGCGGGCTAGGTTTTAGGGGAAGAGAGGCGGCTTTGATGGCTCACCTGGTTGGTATCCGCTCTGCGTTCGCTGGACCAATTTTCTCTTTTCGGTTAGGAAAACTCTTGTGTTTAAACCGGCTGATCACGTCGCTCGCTGGAATCAACCGCCTCCTCCGTGTGCCACGGGTCCTGTGGGTCCACGACTGCTTTTCCCTTTCTCTTCTAAAACCTTATAGCATCTCCGGCTGCGTCCTCAACAAAACCCTCCAGGCGATATTTAGGTCGTCGGTGTCGAAAAATCGGTCTAGTCGCACCCTCAAAGACCCTTTTTTCATCGGTTCGGGCTGAAATTGATGCCGGCGGACCTAGGCCGAACCCAGCGCGCTGGGGGCGCTTGGGAGCGCCGGCCGAATCAATTTTGGAGCGAAAGTCGGCGGGCCCTCCTTGGCAGCGACTCGGCTCTTCTCGCCACTTTGTCGTCCTCATCGCCTCGGTTCCCTCGGCGAATCAATGCCAAAGCTGCCGCGCGCTGCCGCGCTGGTCAGCCTCCTCCATTGATGCCTCATGGCCGGCGCAGTGAAGACCGGACGACGCGCGTCCCTCACCCGCCACGCGTAACACGGCGGCCACGCGTACGCGCGGTGCCTCCGCCTATATAAGCCGCCCCGAGCGCGCCGGTGACGCACAGACTCTCCACCGCCGACGCCCCGTTCCTTTCCCGTCCCTCCCTCTCCTCTCGTCGTTCCAGTTCAACCATGGCCGAGCGTTTCCCAAGCGACGGCGCGGCGGCGAACGGCTTCAGCCGCCGCCACCTCCACGAGGACGAAACTCGGCTCCTCTATGAAGCCGAGTACCCGGTCCTGCCGGACATGCGGGTGCCCGGGGCGTGGAGGATCAGCGCCGGCGGGTTCCCGGTGCCACCACCGCCCACCGGAGCGGTGCGGCATGCGGAGATCGCATGTATCCGCGCCTCTCTGCCGCAGGCGGCGAGGGAAGGCCCACGGTACGTCCCCGACAACCCGCTATGGGAGCCCCACTTCCGCCGCCGCCACGCCGAGCAGCTCGAGGCCACCAACGGCGTCGTGCCCTCCGGGAGGCTCAACTCCGAAGGCCGCAACCGAAGGTGGGGCGTGCCTAGCCGCACGCTGGAGGCCGTCCTCGAGTACATCGAGGGCGGCAACACGCCCAGGCTGGAGTACCCCGCTCCCCCGTCCTTCTCCCGCCGGCGTGGGAGCTCGTGGACGCCGAGGCGCATGGACCCGGGGGCGTCCTCCTCCTCGTCCGGCCGCTCGACTAGCTCTCCCTGCCTCCGCCACGTCAAGTCGGAGCCCCAGGATATGCCGGTCAGCCACCGCACCCGCAGCTCCGGCGTCTCCATCACCGACTCCTCCCCCACCTCTGGCCGCCTTGTCCTCGTCAGGCCGAAGGCGGAGCCCGGCCTCCCCACGGAGTACGAGGCCATAGTCCAACGCGGCTTCTCCGATGAGGAGGCCCTAAAGTGGGCGTGGGACGACTACCTCCGCGATGAGATGGTCCGGCAGCGCCGAGCCCTGGAGGAGATAACCGCCCGCAAGCGTGGGCGCGAGACGAGCGCGGCGTGGTGATCCTCGACAGCGACGAGGACGAGGACGCCCCCGGACCGTCCAACCCACCGCGCCAACCTAAGGAGGGGTGCAGCAGGGACGGCGGCCGCGGAGGAGGCGACGACGACGACGGCAGCGACTACACGCAGTTCTACAGGCTCCTCGGCATGTAGAGCTTCAAGGGCGGCGGGCGGCGAGGAGCGGCGAGGGCGGCGGCGAGCCTAGTAGCGTTTTTTTTTGTAAAATATTTTAAATATGTATGAACTCGTCGAAGTTTTGATGAATTTGCGCCTAGTTTGTGGTTTTCAAATAAATTGTGGGCGCCGCGACTGGGGGGGTATCACGCCCCCAGCACGCGGTTTTCGCTGGTGCGCCCCCAGGGGCGATTTTTAGCGCCTCCTGGGGGCCAACGGCTGGAGATGCTCTTATTCCCCACGCCCTCGTCTCTCCCTGCCTCTTTTCGATTCACCCACAAGGCACTCCTGAAGATCCAATGAAGCGTCGCCGGGTTCATTGATACGAGATAGAGATACAACAGGAGCATCGCCGGAGCCATCGAAGACTAGAATGGAGCATCGTCGGACGGCCGGAATTGTTGGGAGCTTCGTTGCGTCTACAACGGAGTTCCACCAGAGCTGCAATGGAGCATTGTCCGGGTCATTGGAGCTTCGCCGCGGTTGCAATGGAGCTTCGTCGGAATTGTAATGGAGCGCTGCCGGGGTCGTTGGAGCCCCGTCGCGGCTGCAATGGAGCTCCGTCGGAGTTGCAATGGATCTTCACCGGTCACCGACGGTGCGGCCATGGAGCTGCAGTGGAGCTTCGTCGGGGTGTCATCGTTGTTGCATTGAAGCTTTTTTTTCAGCCGTCGAAGCTACCATGGTGCAGCCCCCCGGTGAGTCTCGGCGCTGCATCGCAGTGGTGAAAGTGCAACTATCCCTAGGTGGTTTTGGTAATTCATAACAACATATAGCTCATTGAGCTAATGCTATTCCAAGATGATTATTTCAGGAAAGCTCAATGATTGGCATGGCATGGATGTGAAAGTGGAACCCTCAAAATGCTAAGGACAAAGGATTGGCTCAAGCTCAAAAGCTCAAGACTCTTCATTTTATATTTTAGTGATCCAAGATCACATTGAGTCTTTAGGAAAAGCCAATACTATCAAGGAGGGATGAGGTGTTGCTTAATGAGCCTCTTGCTTCATGTGCTTAATGATATGCTCCAAAAACCCTCAACTACTTTCCCATATCCACATATGACCTAAACCCTAAGCCAAACTCGGTCCTACCGATTCTTCCTATCCGGCGCCACCGAGTTTCATTTGTCATAAGCCACTGCCAAACCCTAGCAATTCGGTCCTACCGATAGGGATCTCGGTCTCACCGAGATGGGGTTGCAAACTCTCTGTTTCCCTTTCGTAACTTTTCGGTCTCACTGAAAGAGCGAATCGGTCCCACCGAGATTGCAATGTAAACTCAGTGTTTCCCTTTTGTAACTTTTCGGTCTCACCGAGTTCCACTCGGTCTCATTGAAAGACTAAATCGGTCCCACCGAGTTTGCCTGACCAACTCTCTGGTTAGCTAATTACCAAATTCGGTCTCACCGAGTTTGTGTAATCGGTCTCACCGAGATTACGTTATGCCCAAACCCTAACCATATCGGTCCTACCGAGTTGCATGTTAGTCCCACCGAAAATCACTAACGGTCACTAGGTTTACATTTTCGGTCCGACCGAGCTTATTGATTCGGTCCCACCGAGACTGGAAAACTGTGTAACGGTTGGATTTTGTGTGGAGGCTATATATACCCCTCCACCTCCTTCTCATTCCGCGAGAGAGCCATCAGAACACACACACCATTCCAACTCATGTGTTCTGAGAGAGAACCACCTACTCATGTGTTGAGACCAAGATATTCCATTCCTACCATATGAATCTTGATCTCTAGCCTTCCCAAGTTGCTTTCCACTCAAATCTTCTTTCCACCAAATCCAAATCCTATGAGAGAGAGTTGAGTGTTTGGGAGACTATCATTTGAAGCACAAGAGCAAGGAGTTCATTACCTCCACACCATTTGTTACTTCTTGGAGAGTGGTGTCTCCTAGATTGGCTAGGTGTCACTTGGGAGCCTCCGACAAGATTGTGGAGTTGAACCAAGGAGTTTGTAAGGGCAAGGAGATCGCCTACTTCGTGAAGATCTACCGCTAGTGAGGCAAGTCCTGTGTGGGCGATGGCCATGGTGGGATAGACAAGGTTGCTTCTTCGTGGACCCTTTGTGGGTGGTTGCTTCTTTGTGGACCCTTCATGGGTGGAGCCCTGTGTGGACTCGCGCAACCGTTACCCTTGGGTGGAGCCCTGTGTGGACTCGCGCAACTGTTACCCTTCATGGGTTGAAGTCTCCATCAACGTGGATGTAGGATAGCACCACCTATCCGAACCATGGGAAAAACATCCGTGTCTCCAATTGCGTTTGAATTCTCCAAACCCTTCCCTTTACATTCTTGCAAGTTGCATGCCTTACTTTCCGCTGCCAATATACTCTTTGCATGCTTGCTTGAATTGTGTGATGATTGCTTGACTTGTCCTAAAATAGCTAAAATCTGCCAAGAACTAAAATTGGGAAAAGGTCAAGTTTTTATTTGGTCAAGTAGTCTAATCACCCCCCTCTAGACATACTTTCGATCCTACAAGTGGTATCAGAGCTTTGGTCTCCATTTGCTTGATCTCCATAGCTTTTGGTGGTCATAGCCTTGGTTTCACAACCTAGGAGAGTATGGCGTCTAGCGAGGGAAATTATCACCGTAGAGGTCCTTACTTTGAGACTAACTTTGCTAGTTGGAAGCATAAAATGAAAATGCATATTCTTGGACATAACCCCGCCGTTTGGGCTATTGTATGTGTTGGCTTGCAAGGTGACTTCTTTGATGGGAGAGAACCAAACCGTGAAGCTACCGCGGATGAGTTGAAGATGTGCAATACAATGCTCAAGCTTGTGATATTCTCTTCAACGGATTGTGCCCCAAAGAATTCAACAAAATCAGCCGTCTTGAGAATGCAAAGGAAATTTGGGACACTTTGATTGATATGCACGAAGGTATCGACTCCGTCAAGGAATCCAAGTTGGATGTGCTTCAAAGCCAACTTGACAAGTTCAAGATGAAGGATGGTGAAGGTGTCGCTGAAATGTACTCTAGGCTTGCTCTCATCACAAATGAGATTGCCGGCTTAGGAAGTGAAGAGATGACCGACAGATTCATCATCAAGAAGATTCTAAGAGCCTTGGATGGAAAATATGATACCGTGTGCACATTGATCCAAATGATGCCCAATTACAAAGATCTCAAGCCAACGGAGGTGATTGGAAGAATTGTTGCTCATGAGATGTCACTTAAGGATAAAGAGGAACTTCACAACAAATCAAGTGGTGCCTATAAAGCCTTATGTGAAGCCCCTACATCATCAAGTGAGAAACAAGACTTCAATGAAGAATTGAGCTTAATGGTGAAGAACTTCAACAAGTTCTACAAGAGTAGAAGCAAAGATAGAAGCTTCAAGTCAAGGTCCTACAATGACAAAAGATCTTCTAGTCGAGAGCGAAACTGCTACAATTGTGGAAGACCCGGACACTATTCCAATGAGTGTACGACTCCCTACAAGAGAAGAGAAGATTCTCCAAGAAGAAGAAGCAGAGAATCACCACCAAGAAAGAGAAGGAGTAGAGATGATCGTTATGAACGAGATACTCACGGAGAAGCAAGGATTCGGAAAGGAAGGAAAAATCATCAAGGAGCTACACAAGACGAAGACATCAAGCTCATGTTGGTGAATGGGTATCCGGCTCCGACTCCGACAGCCACTCCGAGAGAAGTTATCACTCCGACTCCGAAGATACTCAAGATGAAGGTGTTGCCGGTCTAGCACTTGTGTCAACCAACTCCTACGACATATTTGACTCACCAAATGAAGGAATTGGAAGGTGCTTCATGGCCAAAGGTCCTAAGGTAACACACCCCGAGTATGTTGATTTCAATAGTGATGAAGATGACTTGTTAGGTGATGATTTGCTTGGTGACAACTCTAGTGATGAATATTATGATGAAAGACCAATTAATCATGCTAATCAAGATAAAATGAATGACAATGATAAGGAGAAGATTGAGGCTCTAACTAAAGAACTAAGCACTCTTAAGTTAGCTCATGAAACTATCTTCGAAGATCATCGAGAACTTTTAAGAGCTCATGAGAAATTACGCTTTGAACAGCTCAATCTTGAGCAAGAGCATGAGTTCTTAAAGGCAATCAATGATGATCTCCGCAAGAAAAGTTCTTCTTACATTACCAAGCATTTACTCTTATCTACTTACATGCCTCAAGTCAAGTCTAGTAACAAGAAAGATTCTTCCTCTAGCAGTAACAGTGATCATGTTAAATCCAATATTGTTGCTTCTAGTAGTTCTCTTGATTCCACTAATGATTCTCTTAGCCAAGTTACACTTTAGCAAGAAAATAGTTTATTGAAGGGAATTATAGAGAATGGAGTGTACAAAAGCCTTGCCGGGAGTAAGCAATTCGAGGAAATTGTGCGCAAGCAAGGAATGCACCGGAAGAATCAAGGTGTTGGTTTTGAACAAAAGTTCAATGCCAATGGAGTTGAGTGGGAAGAAGATCAATACCCCAAGACAAAGTTTGTCCCTCAACAAGAGAAGTATGATGCTTCTTTCAAGGGGACACAAGCTCAAGATGATCTTCCACCACAAGACTACAAGCAAAAAGGCAAGGACAAGCTTCAAGAGGAAATTGATGCATTTGAAGAAGATCCTAAGACCTTAGTCAAGTGGATTCCCAAGACTACTTCAAGTTCCACTTCATCAAGTACGACTACAACTCTAAGGATTCCCATCAAGATGATGTGGATCCAAAAGAAGAAGAACTAGAGAGTTCTTGAGGGTGACTCCGCCAACATACTTCACTCTTATCATTTTGGCAAGAACAAGTGCAATCAACTTCCACATCGTGCACTAGTTCAAGGAGTCACAAACTCTCTTGTTGGTAAGACAAGGGACAAGGTAACCTAAAAGTTTTCATGGACATCATCTTTTGTGTGCATCACTCTATGTCTATGGATATCCTTGTTTGTTCCTTGTGGGACTAACCCATGTAGGTATTGAAAGTGCAATTCACTCAAACGGATAGCTCCAAGTGATCTACATCAACATTGAGCATCCACATCTTCAACATCTACATGAAGTCATCATCGACAAAACCCAAGGTTAGTTCATCCCTCTTAGGGGGGGGTATCACATGTAGGGGGAGCTTTACTCTAAGACTTGAGCTAAAGCAACTCTAAAGATGTGAACACAACAATGCTTTATGTAAAAGTGGTAATCCCACTTGAGCTTAAACGATGAGTATGACCTATAATCAAGTGCTCTCACTTGACTCCTAAGTCAATATACTCATATATAGATGACCTAGTCATCGCAAATTTCTTGATAGATGCTAGAATTGGTTGTGCATGCCTTGTCACATATTTCATTTGCCATCTTATTGTGTGAGCATGCTGGTTGCATATTTTACTCATTCGAGGACATCCACTTGTTGTTTTGATTGTTCGGCTTTATTTCTTTTTGCCAAGTGGATGGACAAGAATGCCTAAGAACCTCCTCTAGCTATCTATGCTTTTCTCGTCTAAAACTCTATTCATGTTGCATCATAAAATTTGATCAAGTCAGATTCGAACCACTCTGTGTGAGGAGCGCTCGGAGTCCCCGATTCGTCATAGACTTAAGCTTCCAAAACCTCTTTATGATTCTCGGTCTGACTGATACTCCACTTTCGGTCCTACCGAGATCATTAAGTTGATCTAGGTTTTCGATCTCGGTGCAACCGATTTGAACATTTCGGTCACACCGAGTTTCAGTAACTGCACGCAGTTATGAATCTCGGTGCCACCGAGTTGTTCCACTCGGTCACACCGACATGGTCGGGCTATATATAGTCACGGGCAAAATTTTGGAAATTTCTCCGAACCCCTTCGCCCGCGCTGATAGCCTGCTCTGCCAACATGGTCTCCGGATCGTCTTCTCGCCACCAGCCGCCTCCAGTCGCTGGTCTCTGTCGCCGTCAACGGGAATTCTGCCCCGCCGTTGCCGCCGTAGCAAGTCCCCGCCGAACTAGGGTATGGACTTGATCTTTGTGCTATTCTCCAATCTGATTCCTAGCACATTGTGTTCTTCATGATTCTTGCCACGATTGAAACACTCCTATCCAGTCAAAACGCTCATAGATTAGGTTTGATTCGAAAATTCTAGGTTTAGGTTTCCGCCGAAACCATCTCGGACCCACCGAGTTGAAAAACTCGGTCCCACCGATTTGGCTTATGCCATTGCACAAGTGAGACTCGGTCTGACCGAGAATTACTTATCGGTGTGACCGATTTTGGAACTCTGTGAAACCCTAGCAGTCTCGGTGCCACCGAACTGTGACTCGGTCCAACTGAGTTCACTAGTTTAGGTTCCAAAACTGCTTCGGTATCACCGAGTTTGAAAATCGGTAGATTCAAGATGATTTCAGTGGGAAACTAAAACTAAGTTTTTGGATCATTCTTTTTGCAAAAATCTCTGCATTTTGTGATGCTCATATTTTCTACCTCATCTATAATCTGTTCACAGGGTCAGTAGTCAGAGCTTACAGCATGTCAGACCAAAGTGATAGCCAGAATGTGTCAGAACAGCAAGTGGTGATGAGTGAGGGCACTAGTCCCTCAAGTTCTTCAGATGAGGGCAGCAGGAGCACCCCTAGCAACTTGCCAAAGGCTGCCACGAGACAGAGGTGTAACACCCCCAAAAAATTTAACCAGGTTTTAGTTATTAAAATTTTGCCAAGAGTTTAAATTTTTTGCATGCAAGTATATCTCTGTTGATTTCAAAACTTTTCTTTTAATATTAAGAAATTTTTCCCAAGTGGATCCTTCCAAAATATATTGGACTTATTTTCCCTCTCATTTAAAAAAACATCTCTCAATCAGGAGATTTATTTATAAAATTATTTCACCCTGAGCTTTATTCATTAAATGACTTATTTTAAAATTTGGAGCTCTTTTTGAACTACAACCATTTGATATATTTAACTAAAAATTTCACCAAAATTTGGAGATATCATGTGATGTCTCTAAATCACTTTTGTGCAATAATATATTTCATTCATTGGATATTTTGAGTTCTACACCAAGTTTTCAAATCTGGTCCAGTGGGCAATTTTACACTACAACCTATTTAAATATTTCTTTAAAACTTCTACCAAAATTAGGGGAGGTCAGTAGGAGCATATTATTCCACTTTGTGCAAAAACCTATTTATGTTCTTTGAAAAAATTGAGTGAATCATCCTCTTTTTCATTCTGGTCCAGCCTTGTGATTTCTACTGCAACCCTATTTAATTTTGCTCCAAAGATCTTGTGTTTTCTCCTACTTGTAGACAGCCCTACCAAACCCCTAAATCCAGGAGCATGCACCCATTGGATTAATTTTGGTTCATGAAATAATGTCATTTATTTCCTGTCCAGAAATGTAGTTTTGCAAAACTTGCACTAGCAAGTTTCCCCTTTTGTCCAAATAACCTCACCACTCTCTCTTGCATCTAAGGAGACACTGATCTGGAGTTTTTGACCACTCCAAGACTTGCCTAAGTGCTTGTGGCATTTTGTCAAACACCTGGAGTGCATGGTCAGATTTGGCATGGATTTTAGTTAGCAGTGTGAACCTGATCCTCTGACCCCTTAAGCTTGTCCATTGATCTCCTTGCAAGCCATAGCCTAGACCTGCTAACTCCCAGCTCCAACCAAGCGCTCTGGAGTGCCATGGCATTTCGCCGAGCATCTGGTGTGCGTGCGCTGGGCGCGCCCAGAGCGTGCAAATTGCAGCCGCGCACACGAGCCGCCGCGTCGCGCCCCTGTCTTGGCCCACACTGCAGAACCTCGCCACGCACTCCCCGCCTCGCCACAACACGACAGCCCGCCCTGGCGCCCTACAGCGCCACCGCCAGAGCACTTTTGGCGGCACGCCGGCGTCGGCCGACAGCCCTGCGCCGTTCAGCGCCGCCCAAGCCACCCCGGCTCGCCACCTGGCCCCTTGAACAGCTCAAGCTCATCCACAAGGGTGTCGCCTAGCTCTCGTCGCCGCCACGTTCCCCTGCAGCTACAGAACGGCGGTTCGCCGGCCGCCTTATCCACCGCCGCGGAACCGACCTCATCGCGCTATAAAAGGGACCCCGAGCCCCTCTGAGCACGCACGCAACCTCAAGCTACCCCCATGGAACCCCCATAGCCCGCAATCGTCAGGGAAACGCCGCCTTCTTCATCTCCGGCAACTCCTGCCGCCGCCACTGTCTCGTTCACTCTGGCGCCACCAGGGCTTCCCCCTCCCCGTTCTCTTCACCAAGAACCCCTCCTTCCATCCAGGAACCCAACCCCCTACTTGATTTTGATCGGGAGCCATCGCCGCCACAAAACCACTTCGCCACCAAAGCTTCCTCCGCCGCGAAGCTCGCCGCCGGCAGCTCCCTCCATCCCCACCTACCTGACGACCACCGGGATGACCGCCCTGGAGTGGCGGATCCATCCCCGCCCTTGGGGCCCCGCGAGGAGCCGCCAGTCGCCGGCGACGATCGCCGGAGCTCCGCCTCCGCTCGGGACAGAGGAGGGAGAGGGAGAAAGACTAGTCAAACCTGACTAGTGGGCCACCTAGGACCCACTGTCAGTGACCCCCGCTCGGTCCACGCGGAGTAAGTGGAAGCATAAAACTCGCGAGTACGTAACCCCTACTTAGAAAGCGTATTCGTGGCTGAAACGTTTTCTTTTGTTTTATTTTAAAAACAGAATTTGACCAAAACTTTGACTGGTTATATCTTTTTAAATACAACTCCAAATGAAATGATTCTTTTTCCTACCTCTCTCAAATTTCACCTAGTTTATTTTAAGATTTATTTGAAAAAATTCAGAACAACTTTTGGTGCTGTTTTTTTTGATGTTAATTCTTTTATATTGCTAAAATAGGATTTTTGAAGAGAGGAGAAATGTTTCAAGTTTTGGAGTGCACCCTGCCTTTCCACACATTGAAGGCAAGCATTCTGAACCCCGGCATAATATTTTTGTGTGTTCGATGACACGTTCATAACATCACCTCACTTTGGAGAAACTTGTTATTTCATGTGATATGATCATATGCATGGGTGCATGTTATTGATTTCCATGCTGTTGGAAATGGACACACTTGTGATGATAATCACCCTCATGTGCCTTGCATGCATACCGGCAGGAACCCGGGAAAACCTCTGCCTTGGGTAGGCATGAGTTTGTCGCCGGTCTCCGTCGGGACGGTTATGTCTGGTATGGCATGGCAAGGTGATATGAGCGGTGACTCTGTTGGTTGAAATATATTCGTCATGCTAATCATGCAGGGAATACTTAAACCTCCTGAGTCGACCGTAGATCGAGTCTTGTGCCAGTAACCCCCATACTTGTTTCGTACTACCACTCGTCTCTACAGCAAGTAGAGTACGGTTCAGTAAGTTGTCAACCTCTTTCTAGCACACACCGTACAGAGAGGCCATGGTGGAAGATACCGGTTGTAGCTGGTAGGCAGGCCACCTGGTCCGGGGGCATGGGTGTTTCCGGTTGGGACCGAGAGGGGAGGCCACCCCTTAGAGCGCGCGATATAAATTTGATCCCATGCTACGCGAGGTTGTAGCCTCCCCACTTAGAGTTTGCTTAACAGGTGTCGTGGGTGATTCCAGACACGTGTGAGATAAGCTGGTGTGTGCAAGTTAGGTGTGTTTTCAACAAAAAGACCGTAGACGGAATTAGTCCCGATGGACTAAAGAAATCCGTTACTCGTGGGTAAAGAGTACACCCTCTGCAGAGATTAAACCTATTCGAATAGCCGTGTCCATGGTGAAGGATTACAGTCTGGGATGGGTCAAGTGTCGGTCTTAGTGTCGGTCTTCGGAGGTGAAACTGTTAACCAGAACTGGAACTACTACCTGTGACTTGTGATAATTATGATTATTATTATTGTTGACTAACCCGTGATATTATTGTTATTATCGAGTATCTCTGGGATGGTTCTACCTCCGGGATATTCACTATGATTGTTTATTTTAAAGCCCTTTATGTGGTGTCGCTCAGACGCCCGACTGTGGCATTTCTTTTAAAGCCCTTTATGTGGTGTCGCTCAGATGCCTGACTGTGGCATTTCTTTTAAAGCCCTTTATGTGGTGTCGCTCAGACGCCCGACTGTGGCATTTCTTTTAAAGCCCTTTATGTGGTGTCGCTCAGACGCCCGACTGTGGCATTTCTTTTAAAGCCCTTTATGTGGTGTCGCTCAGACGCCCGACTGTGGCATTTCTGTTAAAGCCCTTTATGTGGTGTCGCTCAGACGCCCGACTGTGGCATTTCTTTTAAAGCCCTTTATGTGGTGTCGCTCAGACGCCCGACTGTGGCATTTCTTTTAAAGCCCTTTGTGTGGTGTCGCTCAGACGCCCGACTGTGGCATTTCTTTTAAAGCCCTTTATGTGGTGTCGCTTAGATGCCCGACTGTGGCATTTCTTTTAAAGCCCTTTATGTGGTGTCGCTAAGACGCCCGACTGTGGCTTTGCTTGTTATTTATTTCATAAATTTTAATACTACTATGTTATTGCAATTTTATAAATAACTTGCTTGCACGCATCAGAGATTTATTTATCTTTTGTGACTGACTTCATGAGCATAAAATATTTTCAGCACATCATTGTTATATTATACCTGTGTTCATAATGTTTGCGAGTACATTCAAAGTACTCACTGGCTTGTCCCTGGCTATTTTCTTGGCCAGATTTTCTTGCACGAAGAGGAGCGACATGATGACAGCCCCGGAACCTAAGTAATGGAGATAGCAACCTCACGAAGATAGGAGTTAGCCTGGTCAGCTGTTCCCGTGGGAAATGGAGTCCCATAGACACTAATGTTTCACAACCCGCTTCCGCCATCAACCACTAGAAACCATTTGTTGTACTCACAGGCCAGAATGGTCTTGTACTACATATTTTGTATTCTGCCTGGAATTTCTGTATCAAGTTGGAGCCTCATCAGCTAACAGTAATCCTGGGGCTGATGAGCACGACGGTCTTTTCTGGAAATTTATTACCTGGAAAACCGGTCGTGACAGACTTGGTATCAGAGCCAGGCTGACCATTGGCTAATCCTATCTTAGCCAGGTCGAAAAACTTAGGCAAACCAACCCACTAAACCTTAGCCAAACCCCAGCCAAGCTTCTCGTGCAAGATAGCCACACAGTAATCCCGACACTTTTGGCAGTCAGTGCCCAACCTATCAGCCTAGCCTGTTGATCGCGCACCAGTGACCAGCACCCAAGGTGCCTCATTCGCAAGCGTGCGGAATAAGACTCCGTCCCCTTTTTCCTATAAAAAGGGCACGCTAGTCTCAACCCAGCACAGCACATCCGCTACCCCAAACCGAGCCACAATGCCTGGACCCATAGTGCACAACGAGACCACAGCAACCAACCTTGGAGGTTTTGTGACCATCCTCGCAAACCTCACCCGTCGTGCCTATGCGTTAGAGGAGCCACCAGAATATGTTGTGTACCAAGGACCCATGAGCGGTGAAGACCGTCAATTCTGGGCCACTGTATACATCTACGGTAGGGGTCTAGCACCCGAGCGCCCCTACAGGTTCACCGGAAGAACAACTTCCTTTGAGCCACAAGCCATACAACTAGCTGCTCGAGAGGCTATAGTTCATCTCAGGCACTTGTCGCCCAGAGTTAACTGTCGCTCGTTCCACTACTACCCCAGACGTGAAGGGTATGGTAGACCACCCCAAGTTGCCAACGGAAATCACGAGACAGATCCTGCATTGTTGCACCTGGTGCGCTATGTAAGTGCACTAGAGGAACTGTGCGATCAAATCACTATTGATTTAATTGCAGCTCGTGGAGAGCTGGTTCGTCGAGCCCCGGCAAGAGAAGAAAACGAGCCCAACGCCGACAACCCAGTCGTGCTGTTTGGACAACCGATCGAGACCCCGAGATCAGCTCCAGCCATCAGCCGAGATGCTTTGATGACCCCAGAAGTGCTTCGTCGCCTTTTGGGAGCACACTCCAACGGGGTTGTGGCCAACAATCCCCACGATGGTCATCATCACTACCCCGACCCTGCAGTTCCTTCGCCATCTCCGACTAATCCCGGCAGTGAGACACGTGGAGAAGCCTCGACATCCACCAGGCACGCCCGTTTAGACATAAACGAGGTAGACTAAGCCGTATGAGTAGTACCGAGTCTCAGTGTATCCTCACTTTGTAATCATGTGACCGTGTATATTAACGCAGCCTGTCGTTGTGCCTCTGTTTTAATAGTAGCCTTGCATATTTGGTCAACACATAGTTGCATATTTTTCCGGGCACAACTACCAAAACCAACCCGACGACAACCACAATAACACGTCTCTTTATGAGATATGTGTATCTCTGACACTGACCTGACCTTTGGAGCTAAGCTGGCCAATTTATTACCTTTCACCACGGTAAAACGATCCGGCTCCATTGCTATATAAAGGCCACCTTGTGACCTTACCCAGCAACCCTCACTTTGTGCACCACACTCACAACTTTTTCCTGTCATGCCGAGCCCCAGCATTCATCTGAGAACCCCAGATGCAACCCCAGGTAGCTTTGTCAAAATATTGTGGGATTTTACCCGCAGTACCATGGGTTCTACCTAGCCACCTCAGTACGAGTTGTTCAAATCAAGGATCACCCCATCCACCTCGGAATATTGGGCAGCAGTACACATTCCTCCTGTAGACCCCAACCAAGATCCAACGGAAGTTTCCTTCGTGGGGAAATCTATGCCAACCCCACACTTGGCCATAGAAGCTGCTGCGAAAGAAGCGATTGCTCGCCTTCGATCCGCTGTACCCTATGCCCGCGAACGAGGATATTATTACTTTCCGAGCCGTGCAGCACCCGGAGAAGTAACATCTTTTCCCGGTGGACGCATTGAGAGAGACCCATTGCTAGCCAACCTTATCCAGTACATCATCGCTCAAGAGCATTTGAACCAACGAGTGATGGATTATCTCCAGAATCTCACTGATCTGAATCCTCAGATTGCCATCGGCAGACCACTGAGGACCGACCCGGAGAGACGCATACATCGACTGGTCAATCCACTTCCTCCGATAGAAGAGGAGTGTATCTCTTTACCAGAGACATTTTATCAGGACCCCACCCAGTTACCGTTTTCATTTTAGACGTCACTACTGTATTTGTTTTTGCAGCATTTATATTTGCATGTATCTTATGCATGATACCCCAAATTTGTGCGACGAGTCGAGTATTTAGTTTCTACTGGTATGAGTAATTTTTCTTCGTGATTAACTTGTGTAACCGCGAAAGATCCTAGTATGAGTTTTCTTTTTACTGAATTGCTGCATCATTTATCCCCTCACTACGTGGATTATTATTATTTTTATTCACGCAGCACCACGGCAGCAGTCTCACAACCGCTCGAACGCATATGGAACTTTTGTTTTTCACAACGGCTCTTAGCAAATCTCGAGGACGAGATTTTTCTTAAGGGGGGTAGTATTGTAACACCCCAAAAAAATTTAACGAGGTTTTAGTTATTAAAATTTTGCCAAGAGTTTAAAATTTTTGCATGCAAGTATATCTCTGTTGATTTCAAAACTTTTCTTTTAATATTAAGAAATTTTTCCCAAGTGGATCCTTCCAAAATATATTGGACTTATTTTCCCTCTCATTTAAAAAAAACATCTCTCAATCAGGAGATTTATTTATAAAATTATTTCACCCTGAGCTTTATTCATTAAATGACTTGTTTTAAAATTTGGAGCTCTTTTTGAACTACAACCATTTGATATATTTAACTAAAAATTTCACCAAAATTTAGAGATATCATATGATGTCTCTAAATCACTTTTGTGCAATAATATATTTCATTCATTGGATATTTTGAGTTCTACACCAAGTTTTCAAATCCGGTCCAGTGGGCAATTTTACACTACAACCTATTTAAATATTTCTTTAAAACTTCTACCAAAACTAGGGGAGGTCAGTAGGAGCATATTATTCCACTTTGTTCAAAAACCTATTTATGTTCTTTGAAAAAATTGAGTGAATCATCCTCTTTTTCATTCTGGTCCAGCCTTGTGATTTCTACTGCAACCCTATTTAATTTTGCTCCAAAGATCTTGTGTTTTCTCCTACTTGTAGACAGCCCTACCAAACCCCTAAATCCAGGAGCATGCACCCATTGGACTAATTTTGGTTCATGAAATAATGTCATTTATTTCCTGTCCAGAAATGTAGTTTTGCAAAACTTGCACTAGCAAGTTTCCCCTTTTGTCCAAATAACCTCACCACTCTCTCTTGCATCTAAGGAGACACTGATCTGGAGTTTTTGACCACTCCAAGACTTGCCTAAGTGCCTGTGGCATTTTGTCAAACACCTGGAGTGCATCGTCAGATTTGGCATGGATTTTAGTTAGCAGTGTGAACCTGATCCTCTGACCCCTTAAGCTTGTCCATTGATCTCCTTGCAAGCCATAGCCTAGACCTGCTAACTCCCAACTCCAACCAAGCGCTCTGGAGTGCCATGGCATTTCGCCGAGCATCTGGTGTGCGTGCGCTGGGCGCGCCCAGAGCGCGCAAATTGCAGCCGCGCACACGAGCCGCCGCGTCGCGCCCCTGTCTTGGCCCACACTGCAGAACCTCGCCACAACACGACAGCCCGCCCTGGCGCCTTACAGCGCCACAGCCAGAGCACTTTTGGCGGCACGCCGGCGTCGGCCGACAGCCCTGCGCCGTTCAGCGCCGCGCAAGCCACCCCGGCTCGCCACCTGGCCCCTTGAACAGCTCAAGCTCATCCACAAGGGTGTCGCCTAGCTCTCGTCGCCGCCACGTTCCCCTGCAGCTATAGAACGGCGGTTCGCCGGCCGCCTTATCCACCGCCGCGGAACCGACCTCGTCGCGCTATAAAAGGGACCCCGAGCCCCTCTGAGCACACATGCAACCTCAAGCTACCCCCATGGAACCCCCATAGCCCGCAATCGTCAGGGAAACGCCGCCTTCTTCATCTCCGGCAACTCCTGCCGCCGCCACTGTCTCGTTCACTCCGGCGCCACCAGGGCTTCCCCCTCCCCGTTCTCTTCACCAAGAACCCCTCCTTCCATCCAGGAACCCAACCCCATACTTGATTTTGATCGGGAGCCATCGCCGCCACAAAACTACTTCGCCACCAAAGCCTCCTCCGCCGCGAAGCTCGCCGCCGGCAGCTCCCTCCGCCCCCACCTACCTGACGACCACCGGGATGACCGCCCTGGAGTGGCGGATCCATCCCCGCCCTTGGGGCCCCGCGAGGAGCCGCCAGTCGCCAGCGACGATCGGCGGAGCTCCGCCTCCGCTCGGGACAGAGGAGGGAGAGGGAGAAAGACTAGTCAAACCTGACTAGTGGGCCACCTAGGACCCACTGTCAGTGACCCCCGCTCGGTCCACGCGGAGTAAGTGGAAGCATAAAACTCGCGAGTACGTAACCCCTACTTAGAAAGCGTATTCGTGGCTGAAACGTTTTCTTTTGTTTTATTTTTAAAAACAGAATTTGACCAAAACTTTGACTGGTTATATCTTTTTAAATACAACTCCAAATGAAATGATTCTTTTTCCTACCTCTCTCAAATTTCACCTAGTTTATTTTAAGATTTATTTGAAAAAAATTCAGAACAACTTTTGGTGTTGTTTTTTTTGTGTGTTAATTCTTTTATATTGCTAAAATAGGATTTTTGAAGAGAGGAGAAATGTTTCAAGTTTTGGAGTGCACCCTGCCTTTCCACACATTGAAGGCAAGCATTCTGAACCCCGGCATAATATTTTTGTGTGTTCGATGACACGTTCATAACATCACCTCACTTTGGAGAAACTTGTTATTTCATGTGGTATGATCATATGCATGGGTGCATGTTATTGATTTCCATGCTGTTGGAAATGGACACACTTGTGATGATAATCACCCTCATGTGCCTTGCATGCATACCGGCAGGAACCCGGGAAAACCTCTGCCTTGGGTAGGCATGAGTTTGTCGCCGGTCTCCGTCGGGACGGTTATGTCTGGTATGGCATGGCAAGGTGATATGAGCGGTGACTCTGTTGGTTGAAATATATTCGTCATGCTAATCATGCAGGGAATACTTAAACCTCCTGAGTCGACCATAGATCGAGTCTTGTGCCAGTAACCCCCATACTTGTTTCGTACTACCACTCGTCTCTACAGCAAGTAGAGTACGGTTCAGTAAGTTGTCAACCTCTTTCTAGCACACACCGTACAGAGAGGCCATGGTGGAAGATACCGGTTGTAGCTGGTAGGCAGGCCACCTGGTCCGGGGGCATGGGTGTTTCCGGTTGGGACCGAGAGGGGAGGCCACCCCTTAGAGCGCACGATATAAATTTGATCCCATGCTACGCGAGGTTGTAGCCTTCCCACTTAGAGTTTGCTTAACAGGTGTCGTGGGTGATTCCAGACACGTGTGAGATAAGCTGGTGTGTGCAAGTTAGGTGTGTTTTCAACAAAAAGACCGTAGACGGAATTAGTCCCGATGGACTAAAGAAATCCGTTACTCGTGGGTAAAGAGTACACCCTCTGCAGATATCAAACCTATTCGAATAGCCGTGTCCATGGTTAAGGATTACAGTCTGGGATGGGTCAAGTGTCGGTCTTAGTGTCGGTCTTCGGAGGTGAAACTGTTAACCAGAACTGGAACTACTACCTGTGACTTGTGATAATTATGATTATTATTATTGTTGACTAACCCGTGATATTATTGTTATTATCGAGTATCTCTGGGATGGTTCTACCTCCGGGATATTCACTATGATTGTTTATTTTAAATCCCTTTATGTGGTGTCGCTCAGACGCCCGACTGTGGCATTTCTTTTAAAGCCCTTTATGTGGTGTCGCTCAGACGCCCGACTGTGGCATTTCTTTTAAAGCCCTTTATGTGGTGTCGCTCAGACGCCTGACTGTGGCATTTCTTTTAAAGCCCTTTATGTGGTGTCGCTCAGACGCCCGACTGTGGCATTTCTATTAAAGCCCTTTATGTGGTGTCGCTCAGACGCCCGACTGTGGCATTTCTTTTAAAGCCCTTTATGTGGTGTCGCTCAGACGCCCGACTGTGGCATTTCTTTTAAAGCCCTTTATGTGGTGTCGCTCAGATGCCCGACTGTGGCATTTCTTTTAAAGCCCTTTGTGTGGTGTCGCTCAGACGCCCGACTGTGGCATTTCTTTTAAAGCCCTTTATGTGGTGTCACTCAGACGCCCGACTGTGGCATTTCTTTTAAAGCCCTTTATGTGGTGTCGCTAAGACGCCCGACTGTGGCTTTGCTTGTTATTTATTTCATAAATTTTAATACTACTATGTTATTGCAATTTTATAAATAACTTGCTTGCACGCATCAGAGATCTATTTATCTTTTGTGACTGACTTCATGAGCATAAAATATTTTCAGCACATCATTGTTATATTATACGTGTGTTCATAATGTTTGCGAGTACATTCAAAGTACTCACTGGCTTGTCCCTGGCTATTGTCTTGGCCAGATTTTCTTGCACGAAGAGGAGCGACGCGATGACAGCCCCGAAACCTAAGTAATGGAGATAGCAGCCTCGCGAAGATAGGAGTTAGCCTGGTCAGCTGTTCCCGTGGGAAATGGAGTCCTATAGACACTGATGTTTCACAACCCGCTTCTTCCATCAACCACTAGAAACCATTTGTTGTACTCACAGGCCAGAATGGTCTTGTACTACATATTTTGTATTCTGCCTGGAATTTCTGTATCAAGTTGGAGCCTCATCAGCTAACAGTAATCCTGGGGCTGATGAGCACGACGGTCTTTTCTGGAAATTTATTACCTGGAAAACCGGTCGTGACAAGAGGAAGAAGAGGACTTCAGATTCCGAAGATGAAGACTATGTGGCAGAGGAAGAGGCCATTTCCAAGAGAGTTGAGCCAGCTCAAGGCACTAAGCCAGGCCTGAAAATCAAAAGGCCAGCAGGCAGGCAGCCAATGTCAAAGGCCAGAATGTCAACTGAGAAGCCCATAGAGCTAGTTGCAGCTGAGAGCAAGAAAATAAAGGAAAGAGTGAAGAAGACTGTGGCTAGAGTGCTTGGCAAAGCTTCCATCATGGAAGAGGAAGAAGAAGAAGAGGTAGCTGCACCAGCACCCAAGGCACCCAAGCTAATGGGAGATGCCATAAAATCAGGGGGAGCTGCTTCCAAGGCCAAGCCAGCTCCAAAGCCAAAGCCAAAGAGGAACACAAGAAGCATCCCAGCAGCTGAGAAGAACAAGGGCCCAGTGCCTGAGACTGCTGCTGAAGAAGAAGAGGAAGGGAATGTCCTAAGGAAGCTCAAGCCCAAGATCCCAGACCACAACGATGCTCATTCTTTGGCTCAGGACATGAAGCTCAGGAGAGATTCAGGACTAAGGAAATGGAGAGAAGCAGACCCATATGCTTCAAGGAGAAGGACTGTCGTGGACTACAGGTTTCACACCAAGGAGCAGCAAGATTTTTATGAGACAATGCTGCTAGATAAGAAGCCCATTGTCTGTGATATGCGATGGGTTGATAGGACATACATCAAGGACAACGAGGAGCACTATCCTGGAGTGCAAGACAGCTTCATAGCTTGTGGAGTAGCTGACTTTGTTGGGCAGAAGCTCACAAAGTGGAACGAGGAACTCATCATGCAGTTCTACTCCACAGCACATTTTTATCCAGATGGGAGGATCACATGGATGTCTGAGGGTACAAGGTACCAATCCATAGTTGCTGAGTGGGCACAGATCATTAATGCCCCAGAGGAGCAAGATGATGACTTGGATATCTATGCCAAGAAGAAAATGGACCACAACTCAATGTCAAATATGTACAAGGAGATCCCAAATGAAGCACTTGATACCTTCAAGTTTGGCTCAGTACATTACCTTCTGTCAGGGCTCCCGACGATCAATTGGATACTAAGGCACACCTTACTGCCCAAGTCTGGAGATCACAAGATGATCAGAGGCCATGCTATCAACTTGCTACATGTGTTTGATGTGCCTCAGAAGTTCAAGGTGATGAGCCTCATAGTGGAAAGAATCAAGAGGACTGCAGCAGACCAGAAGAGGAGCTGCGGATATGCCCCTCAGATTCAGGAGCTCATCAACTCCAAGATGGGCACGGGCATATATTTATTGGACAAGGAACATTTGCCCATCCGTCCAGATTTTGAGAACAATGAAGTTGTGATGACTGAGTACGAGCCATCGTCTGCACAAGCTTACGCAAAGAAGGAGAAGGCGAGGAAGGAGAAAGCTGCCAAGATGCCTACTCAAGAGGAGGCATCTGGATATTTCTTGAAGACCAAACAAGAGCAGCTTGGTTACTTGATTGCATCCCTGCTAAGGATTGAGCAAAGTCTGGCCACCCTCACTCAAAATTAGCAGAGCCTAGAGAGAATCATGGAACAGAAGTTCTATGACTTGGATGTCAAAGTAACGGAAGTTCAGTCTGCAGTGGAGCAGCTCCAGGAGGACATGCAGGAGAGGAGAGGCAGGACTACTACTCATGCCTTTGCCAGAGTGCCAAGAGGTCCGAGGTCGTCTGCCGTGCTAGTTGCTGACACAAGAGCCACCACCTCAGCACCAGCCACAGCCTCAGTTCCACCAGCTCCAGCATCTACTTCAGCTCCAACCCCAGCGTCTACTTCAGCATCTACCGAAGCCTTCATCCTCGGAGTGATCCGGACTCCACCACCACCTGAAGATCAAGCCTGAGCGTTGATCTAGTGCTATGCATTTTCTAGGAACTTTTTGGTAACTTGTTGCCAAAGGGGGAGAAGATGTATAGATCATAGGCTTCGAGAGAGAGAGTGAGAGTGTTGCTTTTCTCTCTTGCTTTATTTGGTTTTTTTCAAACTTGTTTGCTTTTGAGTGCTTGAGATACTATGCTTGTGAGACATTGATGATCATGTGTTTGATCATAAGCTACACTTAATGTTTGCTTAATGCTATTATCCTATCTATCTTATGTGATCATTCACTATTCTTGGTGATGAGTGCATGTATTTCATTCTTATCATTTTAAGCGCTCCACCAAGATGTATGTGACATGGAAGAGTAACCCATGACTCTAACTCCTTGTGCATTTGCAGTCCAAAGCAAATTTTAAATATGCACAAATTTAGGGGGAGCTCTTACTTATCACATACTTCTCAAAGCGACGATATATTTCATGCTTATTATCATTTGTCGAAGCTTTGATCTATATGTTGTCATCAATTACCAAAAAGGGGGAGATTGAAAGTGCAACTATCCCTAGGTGGTTTTGGTAATTCATAACAACATATAGCTCATTGAGCTAATGCTATTCCAAGATGATTATTTTAGGAAAGCTCAACGATTGGCATGGCATGGATGTGAAAGTGGAACCCTCAAAATGCTAAGGACAAAGGATTGGCTCAAGCTCAAAAGCTCAAGACTCTTCATTTTATATTTTAGTGATCCAAGATCACATTGAGTCTTTAGAAAAGCCAATACTATCAAGGAGGGATGAGGTGTTGCTTAATGAGCCTCTTGCTTCATGTGCTTAATGATATGCTTCAAAAACCCTCAACTACTTTCCCATATCCACATATGACCTAAACCCTAAGCCAAACTCGGTCCTACCGATTCTTCCTATCCGGCGCCACCAAGTTTCATTTGTCATAAGCCACTGCCAAACCCTAGCAATTCGGTCCTACCGATAGGGATCTCGGTCTCACCGAGATGGGGTTGCAAACTCTCTATTTCCCTTTCGTAACTTTTCGGTCTCACCGAAAGAGCGAATCGGTCCCACCGAGATTGCAATGTAAACTCAGTGTTTCCCTTTTGTAACTTTTCGGTCTCACCGAGTTCCACTCGGTCTCACCGAAAGAGCAAATCGGTCCCACCGAGTTTGCCTGACCAACTCTCTGGTTAGCTAATTACCAAATTCGGTCTCATCGAGTTTGTGTAATCGGTCTCACCGAGATTACGTTATGCCCAAACCCTAACCATATCGGTCCTACCGAGTTGCATGTCAGTCCCACCGAAAATCACTAACGGTCACTAGGTTTACATTTTCGGTCCGACCGAGCTTATTGATTCGGTCCCACCGAGATTGGAAAACTGTGTAACGGTTGGATTTTGTGTGGAGGCTATATATACCCCTCCACCTCCTTCTCATTCTGTGAGAGAGCCATCAGAACACACACACCATTCCAACTCATATGTTCTGAGAGAGAACCACCTACTCATGTGTTGAGACCAAGATATTCCATTCCTACCATATGAATCTTGATCTCTAGCCTTCCCAAGTTGCTTTCCACTCAAATCTTCTTTCCACCAAATCCAAATCCTATGAGAGAGAGTTGAGTGTTGGGGAGACTATCATTTGAAGCACAAGAGCAAGGAGTTCATTACCTACACACCATTTGTTACTTCTTGGAGACTGGTGTCTCCTAGATTGGCTAGGTGTCACTTGGGAGCCTCCGACAAGATTGTGGAGTTGAACCAAGGAGTTTGTAAGGGCAAGGAGATCGCCTACTTCGTGAAGATCTACCGCTAGTGAGGCAAGTCCTGTGTGGGCGATGGCCATGGTGGGATAGACAAGGTTGCTTCTTCGTGGACCCTTTGTGGGTGGTTGCTTCTTCGTGGACCCTTCATGGGTGGAGCCCTGTGTGGACTCGCGCAACCGTTACCCTTGGGTGGAGCCCTGTGTGGACTCGCGCAACCGTTACCCTTCGTGGGTTGAAGTCTCCATCAACGTGGATGTAGGATAGCACCACCTATCCGAACCACGGGAAAAACATCTGTGTCTCCAATTGCGTTTGAATTCTCCAAACCCTTCCCTTTATATTCTTGCAAGTTGCATGCCTTACTTTCCGCTGCCAATATACTCTTTGCATGCTTGCTTGAATTGTGTGATGATTGCTTGACTTGTCCTAAAATAGCTAAAATCTGCCAAGAACTAAAATTGGGAAAAGGTTAAGTTTTTATTTGGTCAAGTAGTCTAATCACCCCCCTCTAGACATACTTTCGATCCTACAAGCGGGTCGCCGGCGGCTCTTTTGGAGCTATGATCCAGCATCTCTGGCAGCTCTGGTGTTGTTGTTGGGGAACATAGTAATTCAAAAAAATTCCTACGATCACGCAAGGTCTATCTAGGAGAAGCATAGCAACGAGACGGGAGAGTGTGTCCATGTACCCTCGTAGACCGAAAGCGGAAGCGTTAGGTTAACGAGGTGTAACGCCCCGGACACACCCGCCGGTGGTCGTTACTCCCGATGGGATCTAGACTGACCCCACAGATCAATGCTAGTCTTTTCTGCGCACTTTTTCCTCACTCGTGCGCACCCGGGAGCAGCTTCCCGGTCGGTCACCCATCATGAAACTACTCCAAGCTAAGCACGCTTAACTTTGGAGTTCTGTCCGAATGGGCTCCCGGAAAAGAAGGAAATCCTTATTGATATGAGTAGTCTATCATCCCTACTAAGTCAGGCTATCACATACACCCCCACTCATAGGAATTGACGTCCTTGTCAGGCCACAGGAACGTACCCTCTGAAATCTTTGTATTGTTGATACCAATCAGCAGCTTGGTCCTTGAGCTGAAAAGAAGCGAACTTGACGTAGTCCTCAGGCCTGACATTGCTACATTCAAAATGCTTGTTGATGTCCATGAGCCAATCATCGGCGTCCGTGGCCTTGGCACAGTAGCTGAAGGACTTTGGTTGATTTGCAAGGAACTGGTTGAGGGTAGCTAACTGAGGGTGATTGTTGAATTGCCCTTGACCTTGATTGCCTTTGTTGCCTTGGCCTTGGTTGCGCTCTTGCAAGAGTTGCAAAAGCATCTGGGTGTTGGCGTTGGTGGCTGCCATGGTAGCTTGCCATGCCTCCGAAGGCGGAGGGTTCGACTGTTCCCCAACATTGCGGTCCGGATTCAGACGCGTTGGAGGAGCCATCCTAAAGAGGGTGACATCCGTTAGAACCATGATAGACAGATAGACAAGTTGAATCAATGGATAGAAATTGCAACATATAGTCTTCACCATAACATAGCTTGAACGAATGAATTCCAAAGTTAACATCACATGTCCATTAAGGTGAGAAGCCACTTAGATAAAGGTTGAGGAATGAAACAACAAGGTGCGACTGGAACAAATAAGTGGTAAGGATTACCTAATCACAAACCAAATATCCGCGGGAAGAATAACTAGAGCTACTTGAATTCCCACCAATAAACTCCCGAAACTTTCAGGTTATGCAATCTGGTGTTGGGGATACAGGGAGGCACAATATATATCACACAACTAACAAGCCCTACGCTCCAACTGTATCCATCCATCCACACATAACCAAGAAAACTCCAAAATTCGTGTACCTCAACCTTCGAAAAGCATCTGTTATACGAGCTATGGCAATACTCCCGAACTCCTGCCCCGGTACTGGGTGGCGTCAAGGTTATCTCACCACTAGCTGCATAAAGGAGATTTTCATTGTCGGCGAACTCAGGTATTCCATAACTGCAACGATAAAATTGTGACGACAACACCTCGTAGCCCAACTCCCTGGGACACTGCCACAACCCCTAAATGTCAGGAGGCACCAAGAACAATGTTCTTGTCACAAGAATATCGGAACGATTCCAAGATACCCGTGTGATCCTAAATTCTTTTTTGTGAAATTTGAGGAGAGGAAAGTCAAAATAACTATGTCAGGAGGCCTCACTAGAGCGACGAAGGGACTGAGGAGTAAAAAGAATCCTACTCTCCGATATATATAATCCTAAGACTCAAAACCTTTTTTTAGACTCAACAACATCAGTGATTCGATCAAGTAGTGGGCTCCTAAGTCGGGGATGGCTCTGATTACCAACTGATAACGCCCGGGACACACCCACCGGTGGTCGTTACTCCTGGTGGGATCTAGACTGGCCCCATAGATCAATGCTAGTCTTTTCTGCGCACTTTGTCCTCACTCGTGCGCACCCGGGAGCAACTTCCCGGTCGGCCACCCATCATGAAACTACTCCAAGCTGAGCACGCTTAACTTTGGAGTTCTGTCCGAATTAGCTCCCGGAAAAGAAGGAATTCCTTATTGATATGAGTAGTCTATCATACCTAATAAGCCAGGCTATCACACGCGGTTGATGTAGTCGAACGTCTTCACGATCCAACCGATCCAATTACCGAACGTACGGCACCTCCGTGTTCAGCACACGTTCAACACGATGACGTCCCTCAAGCTCTTGATCCAGTAGAGGGTCGAGGGAGAGTTCCGTTAGCATGACGGTGTGGTGACGGTGTTGATGATGTGATCCGTGCAGGGCTTCGCCTAAGCACTACGACAACATGACCGAGGTGGTAAACTATGGAGGGGGGCACCACACACGGCTGAGGAACAATTGATGTGCCTTTGGGGTGCCTCCCTGCCCCCGTATATAAAGGAGGAGGGGAGGAGGTGGCCGGCCTAGGGGGCACGCCAAAGGGGGGAGTCCAACCAGGACTCCCGATCCTAGTTGGACTCCCTTTCCTTTTCCAGAGGGGGAAAAGAGGAAAGGGAGAGGAAGAGGAGAAGGAAAGGGGGCACGCCCCCTCCCTAGTCCAATTCGGACTCCCTATAGGGAGGGGGCGCGGCTACCCCTTGTGGGCTGCCTCCCCTCTCCCCTATGGCCTATGTAGGCCCAATATTTCCCCGGGGGGGGGGGTCCGGTAACCCCTTGGTACTCCGAAAAAAATCCCCCAATCACTCGGAACCATTCCGATGTCCAAATACAACCTTCCAATGTATGAATCTTTACCTCTCGACCATTTCGAGAATCCTCGTCATGTCCGTGATCTCATCCGGGGCTCCGAACAAACTTTGGTCACCAAAACACATAACTCGTACTCCCTCCATTTTTGTATACAAGGCCACAAACCCATATTACAGGTACCAAGGTAGAAATTAATGCTTACTTAGGCCAATGTTACAAGCTAGGCTTTTCTCCTCGCTTGACGTGTTAATTAATGCGTATTTTTCTCTTCAACGCACAACAAGACAACCCTCTCACTCCTTGTTGGTTGATTAATGTGGTGCATTAAAACCAACCTTCTCACTCCCACATGCATGCAAGGCGTATTAATGTCCTTAGTTGCTGGTACGAGGCAAGACTCATCAATATTATCTCGATCAATGTTAGTGGCCTTGTATAGCTGCAAATTGTATTTTTGATAATGGCCTTGTATACAAAAATGGAGGGAGTAATACAAATCACTAGTACAACGACGTGCTAAACAAACGGTTTTTAACCCCTTTCCGTGACGGCATTTGGAACCGTCGCCAAGTGAGTGTGAGCGATAGGGGGGTCCTTCCCACACGACCCAGAAATCGTCAGGGATAGGCCCTCCTGGGACCCAGGCTGGGGCCGTGTGCGATCGGTCGAGGCATCGAAACCCAATCATTTTCGTAGGTATGTACATCCCACACGGTGAATCCCAGAAAATCATTTCCGTAGGTATGTACATCCCACACCGTGAATCCCAGAAAATCATTTTCGTAGGTGTGTACATCCCACACGGTGAATCCCAGAAAAACATTTCCGTAGGTATGTACATCCCACATGGTGAATCCTAGAAAAACATTTCCATAGGTATGTATATCACACACAGTTCTTTGTGTGGAAACATTTGTGCAAGGTGGCCTAACGCAAACAGTTCGCTGCCGAAAGCCATGTGTGATTGTTAGTTGATCGAACATGCCTACTTTCTAGAAACTGTGCGGGTTGTTTGAGTTCATCGCCCACGGTGTTGTCTGAGTAACCGTCTGCAATAGAAAACCCCAATAAGCAGGGTAATTAGCCTATTATTGATAATCCATGTACTAATCAAACTGATATTTCTTATAAAACATGCCAGATATTTCATATCCATATAAAAGCAACCAGGATTTCACAATCAAATTACATCAGATAGCTTCGACACTCAATTACGCCATTACACAACAGCACCAAGTTTCACATGCAGCATCAAAAACCTTTGGAAAGTAGCATCATACACGGTAAATAGACAGATGAATCTCATCTAGGAAACTGCAGAAGCGAAAGGCAAATATTGAGCCTTTAGTGATGTTGAATGTCCTTGCAACTTTAGGCCAGTGGCTATGGATAATTTCCCACCCAACCTTCGTCCTCTTCAGCAAGACTTCAATATTGTTACGTGGGTGTTGAATGAATACCTTCCTCGCCTCTTGACCATGCAGGTGGTTTGAGAGGTAATCATCGGTGAACTGCTTTGAAAAGTACAAAAACAAAGCTATGCATAAATCGCTGTTGTAAATTTTGAAATGGCGCAAGGGGTAAAAACAAGGTAAAAGAGTTGGTACCATCCTATAGTTGA
Source organism: Triticum aestivum (assembly GCF_018294505.1). Taxonomy (NCBI): domain Eukaryota; kingdom Viridiplantae; phylum Streptophyta; class Magnoliopsida; order Poales; family Poaceae; genus Triticum; species Triticum aestivum. The sequence goes on from NC_057809.1 coordinate 393,633,102, forward strand.
CTCATGTCTTCTTCATTGTGCAAATAAAGATCTTGCTGTTATTCGTCGCTAGTTTCTTCATCCTAACAATCTTTCTGAGTTTCTTGACTTGACTAATATTCATGGACATCTCATTTCCCCATATGCAAAATGGGTCGAACAGTGGGTCTAAGCCTTTGACAGCAGGACCTACATGTGCAAGACTAAATTGTAAGAAACCTAAATACTAGAATGATTCCTGCAACTGCACAATAATGTGGTATTAGCCAAAGGACCCTGCTTGAACAAACCTCGATGGTAAACCGCAGTGTCTCCCATTGTTTCCCTGCAACACACATAAGGAAGATCTTGATCAGGTTAACTGAGAGTTGTCATACTATCAGTAGAATATGTATTGAGTACAACCAAATTCGATTGGTGTCACATGCATAACAATACAAAATTGTAGCCACATCAAATGAAAATCAAATTGCAAAACTGAACCAAACAGTTAAATGGACACCAGACCAGATGAACCAAAATAGTTAACTGAGCACGACATCGCAGAATAGAAACATGTACTAGAAAATAAGATAGTTAACAAAAACAAAGAATGCTTGAGAACAGTACTATGAAATGTAGCAATTGTTGGACCAAAGTGTTAACTGAACATTACATTTCAGAGGACCAAACTGTTAACTGAACATCAGATTGCATATTAACATTATAGAGGACAAATCACTAAAAGGCACTGGCGGTGGCCTCGAGAAAACATCACAAACTGTATTTTAAAGTAGAAAACCGCGTGGCGGTGTCGACGATGGCCTCAAAGACGAGGTGCTCCTCCAAGATCTGGCGGTCGACACGCATGGCAGCCATAGCGACCTCGTTCGCGCGTGCGGCCGCATGCTACTGAGCTCCATGTTATACTGTGTGTAAAATGGATGTGGGCGGCGCTTAATTGGAGGAGAGGGCAGTGATTTCGGTGGAAGGTGTCGCTCTGTCGGTCGGGGCATGTGGGACGGGAAAGGAGGAGGATGGTGTGGGTGGGGTGTGGATTACATGACCATATCGACGAGGCCGCGCAACAAGAAGAAGGGTCGGCGACGAGGAGGCCGCGCAGGAAGAAGAAGGGTCGCCGGCGAGTAGGCGGCGCGGCAAGAAGAAGGGTCGCCGGCGAGGAGGTGGCGCTGCAAGAAGAAGGGTGGCCAGTGAGGAGGAGGCGCTGCAAGAAGAAGGGTCGCCAGCGAGGAGGTTGAGCTGCCAGTAAGCAGCAGTGAAGGTTTGAACTTGGAAAGCAAGGAGGAACAGTGGAAATGTGGCTTTTGGTAGGAGGGAGGGGGCGGGGAGATAGATATTTCCGCAGTGGCAAAAAAATCACTCGGTGCCGTGAGAAACTGGTGCGCAAGTGTGGTTCAAGCGGGGGCGACGGACTATAGACGATGAAGCTTCCTGCGTAAGCCAGAAAAGATGGTGCACCAAGATATTTTATATGGCATCCCACACGATTCTTTCTAGTAAACTGTTTATGGTATACCTGATTTTTTCATTATGTTTTGAAAGACAAAATGGTGTTATGGAGGGAAAGGATGGTGTTTGAATTGCTAGAACATTTACGTACAGTGAACATGCAACTAGTACATGAGTGTCGTGTTTAAATTTGGAATTATTCCGGGTTCGTTTGGCATTTTTATGCATTAATTGAGTATTTGGGCATTTAATTTGCATAATTCAAATTTGAACTACAAGCACATGCTCCAATGCACCAAAGTTTGTTGAAAAAAATCATATGTGTGTCTTTGGGTGAATTTATAGGTCCCATGGAAGAAATGAGAATAAAATTCAAACATCTGGGTGTCGTGGCTTGGTGAGAATGATTGAGAAACTTGGTTTTTTAATTTCTGTAAATCTAAAACATGGCTGAAAATCATGAAACTTAGCATGGTGTGATGACATGGCACCAACATGCTGCGGTAATTTTTTTGGCTGAATTGGGACAAGCTTTGGTGTAAGCTTCTTGCAAACCGGAGCTTCCCTCAAGAAAGCTCGTGGTTCCGAGAGGGAACGTGTCACCCTCGTGTGTGAAACGACATACGTACACTGCCTTCTCCCGCCTTAATTTTTTTACACATGCAAATTAGACCAAATAGAAGTACCATGATAAATTTTGGAATTATTCCAGGTTCGTTTGGCCTTTTTTATACATTAATTGAGTTTCTGCACATTTAATGTGCATAATTCAAATTTGAACTACAAGCACAGGCTCCAGTGCACCAAAGTTGTTTGAAAAATCATATGTGTGTCCTTGGGTGAATTTCTAGGTCACATGCAAGAGATGGGAGTGAAATTCAAACATCTGGACGTCGTGGCTCGGCCGGAAAGATTGAGAAACTTGGTTTTTTAATTTCTGTAAATCCAAAAGAGGCCTGAAAATCATGAAACTTGGCATGGTGTCATGACATGGCACCAACATGCTGCGGTATTTTTTTTAGCTGAATTGGGACAAGCTTTGGTGTAAGCTTCTTGCAAACCGGAGCTTCCCTCAAGAAGGCTCGTAGTTCCGAGAGGGAACGTGTCACCTCCTGTGCAAAACGACATAAGTACACTACCTTCTCCCGCCTTAATTTTTGTACACTGGCAGATTAGACCAAATAGAAGTATCATGCTAAATTTTGGAATTATCGTGTTCGTTTGGCCTTTTTTATACATTAATTGAGTTTCTGGGTATTTAATGTGCATAATTCAAATTTGAACTACAAGCACATGCTCCAGTGCATCAAAGTTGTTTTAAAAATCACATGTGTGTCCTTGGGTTAATTTATAGGTCCCATGCAAGAAATGGGAATGAAATTCAAACATCTAGGCATCGTGGCTCGGCTGGAAAGATTGAGAAATTTGGTTTTTTAATTCCTGTAAATCCAAAACATGCCTGAAAATCATGAAAGTTGGCATGGTGTCATGACATGGCACCAACATGCTGCGGTAAATTTTTTGGCTGAATTGGCACAAGCTTTGGTGTAAACTTCTTGCAAACTGGAGCTTCCCTCAAGAAGGCTCATGGTTTCGAGAAAGAACGTGTCACCTCCGTGTGCGAAACGACATACGTATACTGCCTTCTCCCACCTTAATTTTTTAAACAGGCATATTAGACCAAATAGAAGTATCATGCTAAATTTTGGAGTTATTCCGGGTTAGTTCGGCCCTTTTATACATTAATTGAGTTTATGCGCATTTTATGTGCAGAATTCAAATTTGAACTACGAGCACAGGCTCCAGTGCACCAAAGTTGCTTGAAAAATCACATGTGTGTCCTTGGGTAAATTTCTAAGTCCCATGCAAGAGATGGGAGTGAAATTCAAACATCTGGGCGTCGTGGCTCGGCCGGAAAGATTGAGAATTTTGGTTTTTTAATTCCTATAAATCCAAAATATGCCTGAAAATCATGAAACTTGGCATGGTGTCATGACATGGCACCAACATGTTGTGGTAATTTTTTTGGCCGAATTGGGACAAGCTTTGTTGTAAGCTTCTTGCAAACCGGAGCTTCCCTCAAGAAGGCTCGTGGTTCCGAGAGGGAACGTGTCACCTCCGTGTGCGAAACGACATACGTACACCGCCTTCTCCCGCCTTAATTTTTTTACACATGCAGATAAGACTAAATAGAAGTATTGTGCTAAATTTTGGAATTATTCCGGGTTTGTTTGGCCTTTTTTATACATTAGTTGAGTTTATGCGCATTTAATGTGCATAATTAAAATTTGAACTACAAGCACATGCTTGAGTGCACCAAAGTTGTTTGAAAAATCACATGTGTGTCTTTGGGTGAATTTGTAGGTCCCATGCAAGAGATGGGAGTGAAATTCAAACATCTGGGCGTCGTGGCTCGGCCAGAAAGATTGAGAATTTTGGTTTTTTAATTCCTATAAATCCAAAACACGCCTGAAAATCAAGAAACTTGGCATGATGTCATGACATGGCACCAACATGCTGCGGTAATTTTTTTGGCCGAATTGGGACAAGCTTTGTTGTAAGCTTCTTGCAAACCGGAGCTTCCCTCAAGAAGGCTCGTGGTTCTGAGAGGGAACGTGTCACCTCCGTGTGTGAAACGACATACGTACATTGCCTTCTCCCGCCTTAATTTTTTTACACAGGCAGATTAGACCAAATAGAAGTATCGTGCTAAATTTCGGAATTATTCCGGGTTTGTTTGGCCTTTTTTATACATTAATTGTGTTTCCGTGCATTTAATGTGCATAATTCAAATTTGAACTACAAGCACATGCTCCAGTGCACCAAAATTGTTTGAAAAATCACATGTGTGTACTTGGGTGAATTTCTAGGTCCTATGCATGAGATGAGAATGAAATTCAAACATCTGGGCATCATGGCTCGGCCGGAAAGATTGAAAAACTTGGTTTTTTAATTCCTGTTAATCCAAAACACGCCTGAAAATCATGAAACTTGGCATGGTGTCATGAAATGGCACCAACATGCTGTGGTAATTTTTCTATCTGATTTGCGAAGGCGCACACATTAACAATCAACAAAGTCATTTTGAAACAAGTGTTGTCACGTTAAAAATCAGAAACACATGTACTATTGAAACCGTGGGCGTTCTACTTACCAATTACGTGCGGCCACGCGTCCCCTTATTTTATTGGCTAGGAGGTGCCGTGCGGGATAGCTATTTGAGTATGGGAGGCGTGTGATCAGACCCCTGCACATGCTCGTCGGGAGGAGAGCCCTTTGACCACTACCCTCCGCGCACCTCCCGCCCAACGTCTCCATTAATGGCGCCTGAGCACCTATTCTACGGCGTGTGTCGGTCTCAAAACCGGCGGATCTCGGGTAGGGGGTTCCGAACTGTGTGTCTAAGGCGGATGGTAACCGGAGGCAGGGGACACGATGTTTACCCAGGTTCGGGCCCTCTTGATGGAGGTAATACCCTACGTCCTGCTTGATTGTTCTTGATGATATGAGTATTACAAGAGTTGATCTACCACGAGATCGTAGAGGCTAAACCCTAGAAGCTAGCCTATGGTATGATTGTATGTTGTCCTACGGACTAAACCCTCCGGTTTATATAGACATCGGAGGGGGCTAGGGTTACACAAGGTCGGTTACAAGGGAGGAGATCCACATATCCGTATTGCCTAGCTTGCCTTCCACGCCAAGGAGAGTCCCATCCGGACACAAGACGAAGTCCTCAATCTTGTATTTTCATAGTCCAACAGCCCGACCAAAGGATATAGTCCGACTGTCCGGAGACCCCCTAATCAAGGACTCCCTCAGTAGCCCCTAAACCAGGCTTCAATGACAATAAGTCCACCGCGCAGTTTTGTCTTTGGCATTGCAAGGCGGGTTCCTCCTCCGAATACTCCGTAGAAGATTTTGGACCCAAGGATAGTGTCCGGCCCTGCAAAATAATTTCCACATACCACCGTAGAGAGAATAATATTTCCACAAATCTAATCTGCTGACGTGTTTGACAGCACAACGTTACGTCATGGCCCGGTCATTATTCGAACCGTTTTTCTTAACCAGCACCGCACATATCGCGAGGCGGTTTTCTTAACACGTCTTATCGAAGCAGAGATCGTGTCCCCCTTATTACGGGATTCTCATCAATACAGACGTGGGTAGCCCAACCGTGCCCGTTGGTATGACTCCTCGATTTTAGGCGAGTCCAAAATGGCCGCGAGGAGGACGCTTCACATTCACCCTCTTTATAAAGAGGCCAAGACCTGCCCCTTTTTCCTCTCGCGCCCAATCGAATCCTTCCCTCGCCTCAAGTTCCAACACCCCAGGCTCAGGTCAGGCACTGTCACATCCTCGATGCGACTATAGGTCCCACGTGTCGAGGCACGACTTAGAGACATAATCGCATTGAAGGCATATGTCGCTAGTTAGGCAATCTTCACAACATCCCATGTAATAATATAATAAAAGGGGAGATAACATAGTTGGCTTACACTCGCCACGTCAATCAAGTACATAAATAACATTACATCATCCAAACACTCATGGCCCGACTACGGCGCCAAAATAAAAGATAACCCAACAAGCGACATGGTCCCGTTCAACCCCAACTGGGCACCACTACTGATCATCAGGAAAGGAAACATAGTAACGTTGAGAGTCTTCATCGAACTCCCACTTGAGCTCAAGCGCGTCTCCTGGAGCGTAATCATCAGGCCCTGCATCTGGTGTAATAGTAATCTGTGAGCCACAGGGACTCAGCAATCTCGCACCCTCGCGATCAAGACTATTTAAGCTTATAGGTATGGCAAGGTAAATATATGGAGCTGCAGCAAGCGACTAGCGAATATGGTGGCTAACTTATTCGCAAAGAGAGCGGGAAGAGGAGGCAAAGCGCGAGCGAGAAACTAGAGAGCAACCTGCGTAAACATTACTCCAACACCGTGTCCACTTCCCGGACTCCGCCGAGAAGAGGCCATCACGGTAACACACTCAGTTGATTCATTTTAATTAAGTTAAGGTTAACGTTATCTACAACCGGACATTAACAAATTCCCATCTGCCATAAACGCGGGCACGGCTTTCGAAAGTTCAAAACCCTGCAGGGGAGTCCCAACTTAGCACATGACAAGCTCTCACGGTCAACGAAGGAATAGACCTCCTCCCAAGACGTTCCGATCAGACTCGGTATCTCGGTTCTTCAAGACACTTCGACAGGTTAAAACAAGACCAGCAATACCGCCCAAACGTGCCGACAAATCCCGATAGGAGCTGCACATATCTCTTTCTCAGGGCACACTCAGGTTGTCTAAACTTCTGGTAGGCCAGCCCAGAGTTGCCCCTGGTAGCCACCGGCGGCTGACAGTTTGGAGCAACACTCAGAGGAGCACTGGCCCGGGGGGTTAAATAAGATGACCCTCGGGCTCCGGAAACCCAAGGGAAAAGAGGCTAGGTGGCAAATGGTAAAACCAAGGTTGGGCATTGCTGAAAAAGCTTTAATCAAGGCGAACTATCAAGGGGTTCCCATTATAACCCAACCGCGTAAGGAACGCAAAATCCGGGAACATAACACCGATATGACGGAAACTAAGGCGACAAGAGTGGAACAAAACACTAGGCGAGAGGCCGAGCCTTCCACCCTTTACCAAGTATATAGATTCATTAAGATAACATGGCAATATAATGATATCGCAACAAGTAAATAAATGTTCCAACAAGGAACGGCCTCCAATCTTCACCTGCAACTAGCAACGCTATAAGAGGGGTTGAGCAAAGCGGTAACATAGTCAATCAACGGTTTGCTAGGACATAGAGGGTTAGAGGTTTGACATGGCAATTTGGGAGACTTTAAAGCAAGTGGTAGGCATCGTAGCATTGGCATAGCAAAAGAGTGAGCAAACTAGCAAAGCAAAGATAGTAGTGATTTCGAGGGTATGATCATCTTGCCTGCAAAGTTGTCAGAGTTCACTGGATCCTCGAAAGCAAACTCAACAGGCTCCTCGTTAGCGAACTCGTCTCCCGGCTCTACCCAAACAAGACAAACAAGCAAAAAGGACACAATCAACCACGTGCAAGGATCAAACAAGATGATGCAAAGATGATATGCTATGCGGGATGCGATGCGGGATGCATATGAAAGATTTAACAAGGGATGCATGAATCTGGCCTCAACTTGGGAATCCAAGTGTTCCACTGGAAAGATGAGATGAAATCGCTTGAAAACGATATAAAGAACACTGGAATTGGAGTTACGGTTTGGAAATGGCAAGCGATTCAAATATGGCACCGGTCTGCGATTCACAGCAAGTAGCCATCTAAATGCAATGAGATGAACATGCTACAGCACTCAAACATGACAACAAAATACATGGCAGGGATGCATTCAAGATGCTTAACAAAAGTCTAGCACTGAGCTACAGCCAATTCATCCATTAACAGGCTCAAACAAGCATGGCAAAAATGCATATGGCAAACAGATTTCAGACTTGGTGAAATCAACACTTGTCTGGAATTTCAGATCAGGTAGCACTCTTCGGAGCAACAAAACTACATGCTACAGGACCTGAACATGGCAAAGTAAAGCATGGCATGGAGCTACTCAAAGAGCATAACAAAAGTCCCTTAGTGACCTTGAGCCAAAAGGGATCAGAAAATACAATTGCAAGCATGTGAACATAGCAAAAACATAATCAGATCACAGACTTGGTGAAAACTGGAGCATGCTGAAAACAGATATCAAGAAGGCATGTTTACGAGCTCGATGCACTCAATACAGAGCAAGACATGATAAGCTAATCATACATCTATCAAGAACACACAAAATGCAAGCTAGAAATGGCAAGAATAATAGCATAGCATGCACGGATCAACTACAACATCATCGGCAAAATTGCAAACAAGTTGACAATCTGCCCAGATTCACAAAGTAGCAAAAGTAGAGCTCGATTGACTCAAGCTAGGGTGCTCCATAATTTCAAACAAAGACATGGATGGATAGAGCACTACAAGATTAACAAAACATCCTTACTGATCATCCTCAAAAGAGGCACGGATCACTAGGAAACAACATGAACATATGGCATCATGAGATAAACCGCTCAAGGACTTAGTGGAAATGCTAAGTCCCTGAAATCAGAATTACCAAGTGCCTCACTTTGCAAGCTTGTGCTAGTCACCACACACATCACAAAAATACATGGGTTGCTCCTCTGGAAAGATGACAAAACCCTTAACAAAACATATGTAGAACTCATGGGCATATCATGCACACAATAATCATGGCAAAAATGACAAAAAGCTAAATGGAGCAGCAGATCTGACAATTATCTCAAGTAGCCCTCTTCTAACAGCATTTCAGGCATCAAGATGAACTCAAATGAAAATTATGCAATGGAATGAAATGATGTACTCTCTGAGATGAACATTTTGATATGCTATATGCATGAATCGGAGCTACGGATGCAAAGTTATAGCATGATGAAGCTGGGCACATGAGCTAGGGACTTTGGGAAAAAACGGGGTCAACCCTAATATTCCAGATCTGGATCGGGGGCACGCAATCCGAGGTTCGACGGGGCTCTCGTCGGAGCTCACTGTAGACGGCCGGAGCGGGGGCTTGGCGGTGGTGGCGCACACCGACGACGAGGAGGAGGCGGTGGGCGGCCGGAGCGGCGAGGTCGGCACCGGGCGCGGACGGGGCGGCGCCGACTCGGGCGGCGTGGAGCTTTGGGGCGGCGATGGCACGCGGCAGCGTCGTGGCGGCGGCGGCCGAGGCGGCGGAGTGCGGCGCCGGCTCGGGAGGAGAAGGGCGGCGGCGGTTGAGCCCCGAGTCGGGCCGGGAGGGCCGGGGACGGGCCGAGCGGGCCTGGCGCGGCTGAGGCGGCGAAGTGGTCCGGGGGCGCCACGTGGCAGCTCCCGGTTGGCGGCGGCGGAAGCGTCCGGCTCGGACGGACGTGTCCGGCCGGCGCGGTGACGATTTTTAGGGTTTCGGACGAGGGGGATCCGGATTTTTGGGGAGAGGCCTTTATATAGGCATAGAGGGAGCTAGGAGAGTCCAAATGAGGTGCGGTTTTCGGCCACGCGATCGTGATCGAACGCTCTAGATGATGGAGAAGGTTCAGGTGGGTTTTGGGCCAAATTGGAGGGGTGTTGGGCTGCAACACACATGAGGCCTTTTCGGTCCCTCGGTTAGCCGTTGGAGTATCAAACGAAGTCCAAATGATACGGAACTTGACAAGCGGTCTACCGATAGTAAACCCAGACCGCTTGGCAAGTCTCGGTCAAATCCGGAAATGTTTAATCCTCACACACGAAAGAAAGGTAGAAATGACCACCGAAGGAGAACGAAGCGCCGGAATGCAAAACGGACAACGGGGAAAATGCTCGAATGCATGAGATGAACACGTATGCAAATGCAATGCACATGATGACATGATATGAAATGCATGACAACGAGAACAACACACGGAGACAAAACCCGAACCCGAGAAAATAAAATAACTTAACGCCGGAAACGGCAAGAGTTGGAGTACAAATTGGGAAAGTTACATCCGGGGTGTTACAGGCACTTCGGACCTTCAACCATGTCTGGATCCAACCTCCAAGGTTGGTGGATGCCTTCCTCTATCATAGAGGAGGACATCAAGAAGCTCAGAGAGGCCAGATATCTAACCACCAAAATTTCACACAGGCTGCCCACCCGAGGGCAGGTCATCCCCACTCCCGAACCCAATGAGAGTGTTGTGTTCGTCTCTCACTTCCTCAGAGGATTAGGCCTTGCTCTGGATCCCTTTGTTAGGGGACTCATGTTCTATTATGGGCTGGATTTCCACGATCTGGCCTTGGATTCCCTCCTTCACATCTCGTCGTTCATCGTCGTATGTGAGGCCTTCCTCCGCATTACCCCTCACTTCGGCCTGTGGCTCATGACCTTCAATGTGAAGCCGAAGATGATCGAGGGGCGACACGCAGAGTGCGGAGGTGCCGTAATAAGAAAAAGTGTTGATGCTCCATGGCCAGAGGGTTCCTTCCCAGAGGTGTCCAGTTTGTGGCAGCGGGAGTGGTTTTATATCATAGCTCCCCGAAGTGCCAAGTGGGTAGCCGTCCCTGCCTTTCGCTCGGGCCCCCCACCACAACTGACTCATGGATCAGCGACGGGCTAAACTGGGGTCCAGTAAAGGATGTGCCGATATTGCAGAGCCGCATCCGAGATCTCATTGAGAGAGACGTCAACTTGGTCACAGTGATGCAGGTCATGCTAGTTCGCCAGGTCCCGCCTTGCAAACGTAGACCTCTCCGTTTATGGGAGTTCAACCCGGAGGGACCGCGAATCATTCAGCACTTCCTCGGCATGATGCTCGAGGAGATGTACAAGTTGTTCTTCGGATCACAAATAAAGTGTTCGGACACCACCGAGGATGTGGGTCTGAGCTGTAATCTCCCGGATACCCAAGTAAGTAATCCCATGGCCGAACACATTGTTTCTCTTATTTATCATAACATCATTCTGAAAAGTCGTTCTTTGACCAGGATTGGATAACAAAGGCGAAGATGATCAGGTGTCCGGCCCCTCTTCCCGAGGGCTTGGCCAATCCGGTACTAGACAGAATGCTGGAGCGGGCGCCTTATCAGGTGCCCTCGAAGTAAGATAAAGGGGGGAATAAAGAGGCCGAAAGCAAGCCTCACTCACTACTCGTCCCAACCGGTGGAATGAGCACCTCTGTGAAGGAGGATAACCAGGGATAATAATCTGACATTCCCTCTCCTTGAGGAAGGAAGAGGACCACCTCTGAAGATTTGGAAATAGAGGTTTCCAAATGAGGGAAGAAATCTTCGCCAGAGGGTCCTGCCTCGGGGGGTACCCTTGCCGCACTGTGTCCGCAAGGGAATCAGCCCTCTACCGAGATGTAAGTAATCGAAAAGTACTTAGTAGTGAAAATATCCTACCTTACTTCTGAAGACAATAACCGAAACTTATATCTTGTAGTTCGGATCGTAGCCCTTCTTGACAGAGTTTGTATTCGGGGGATCTTCTTCTGGAGATGAAGGAGAGCGAAACTCCTCCCCCTGCCACCCCGCCTCATGAGACGGGCGTCCTTGAAGTGTCATCGCGGAGGGTTTCTCCTGATCCGCCAAGGCCAGGGGGTAATCCCTTGGCCACCCGGAGTCCTCAATATTCGGCTCCTAAAGAGAGCAACAAAAAGAGTTCGGAACCATACAGTGTGCGGTCGGACGTACTGAAGGATCTTCTGGAGCAAGCGGCCATCTCAGAAGCGCATTGTACGCTCATGAGTATGGTAGTTGAAAGGATTTCCTCCACTGAAAGCGGATTGCATGAAGCTTTTATGAGTCTGCTGAAAGGCTTTGAGGTACGTGAAATAGTGTATGTTTTTGATGGTACCGCACACGTTAGGTGTGCCTTATGCAGATAGTAGCCCCTGAGACTCTGGTTGTCGTCGAAAACAGCGGCAAACAGAGGATCATAGTCCCAGGTAATAACGAGACTGCCTTTATGTGCAGGTGGCTGAAGCTCCGGTGGCTAGCCGGACTGATGGGTTTGCCGAGCTAAAGCGGCAACTTGATGCGGCAGATGCCGACATCATGCTTGTCAACAAGCGGCTTGACGAGGCACAGGGTAAGTGATTTCTCCGATGATCAACGCATAGTAAGAGGAGCATGATGCCAGTATCTTTAATATGTTGTGACTGCAGATGGAGCTGCCGCCGTGGAGACCCTTCGGGCAGAGCTTGCCCGAGCCAAGGAACAAGCAAGGAATAGCGATGCGGCCACTCTAAGGGCGGTCGAAGAGCTGCGGGCCGAACAGTCCGCACATCGCTAGAGCAAGGAAAGGATAGCCAAGATGGCCATTGAGTTGAAAGATGCCGCTGACCGTTACCATCTTCTTGAAAAAGAAAACCGAGCGAGGGCGACGGACCTAGAGAAGGCCATGGTAGCAGCCAAGGAAGCCCGCTCTAAAATCAGAGCGACAAAGGAGGAGCTGCATCAAGCTGCGGATATCGTGGCTGGGAAGCCCTTCTTGTTGCGGACTAAGTTCGGAGATCCGAAGTATGCTCCTCTTGATCAACTATGGAGTTCTGCGGACGCCTACGTGGATTTGGCGGCAAGTGCTGCTGATGCAGCCGAGTACTTCAAGGATCAAGGAGATCGCGAAGTGGAAAAACTGTTCTGGTCACAGTTCCATGCTCCAGTGCATCCGCTGCTGTTGAATGAGCGAATGGCCGAGTGGGCCGAGCTCCATAGGTTGTCCGGACTCGCCATGAGGTCTATTGTGGATCATATATGGCCGGGAGGGCCAAGGCCGAATAGTTACTTTAGTTTGGTGCAACAATTCCTTGGTGTTGTGCCGCACATTGATGCTATGAAGAGGTCGGCGTGCATAGAGGGTGCGCGGAGGCCACCACTGTTGCAACACAGGGTTCGGCCGTGGGCCGAGTGGCTGCCGAGCACTACTTTGAAGAAGTTCTTGATGGCGCTCGTTCGATAGAGGATCAGTGCTCGAAGAATATTATGTTCTAGTGACATGTAGTCCCATTGTAAAAACAATGCTTTATTGAGTTATCAAGGCTGTGTTTATACTTTTGCCTGAAAGTATTATGATGCCTCATGTGTGGCCGTTTATGTATATATGTATATAACCTGCAAGTTTTCAGTCGTCGGCTTCCGCCTCCACACATATAATGCGGGGGTGTTCGCAAAAAACGCGTATTCACACTTGATCCAACGTCTTGGTCCATTAAGGAGGTGGTAGCGCAGCGAACGAGGCAATCGGACTATATTGCTTTAACACTTTCACTTAGCCATAGGAGTTTGACAGTGGGGCTACTATATAGACCCTGGTACTTTTGAGCTTGTCCGAATACGGGGCGCATACATACATGACCGGGAAACGGCCCTTCGTTAATGCGGAGGAATCCCAAAGATTCCGCCGAGTCATTGAGTGGTTGACCAGTCTCGCGCTATATCATGACAGTCAGTTTTCGGCTTTCTCTACTGAGGTGCTCATCCGGATGAACCAGGGCACAATCGCAGTAGTTCTCCCAATGCTACCTTAGCCGATATAGCGGAACGTAAGGTACCAAAACATGGGAGCCGGGCAAACCCAACATTTGACCAAAGACATGATTCGGAGCTGATGCATATAAGGCCAAACTCGCGACGCCGAACACTCCCTAAGGTATTCCGTCTTTATAACACATGCCGGGCTGAACAATGCCCTTAATAATAAACCCCAGGTGTCCAGGTACGTGTAATATCCTGACGTGGCCACATGCCAATACGTCGGCATCCTTCTCGGTTGTATTGAGTATCCGAAGGATGTGAACAACAAGAGACAGTAAAAAAGGTTGACGCATGGTCTTAATCTAAAAAGAAACCTTTGAGCGGGTCCCTGCTGCATGTCTGCGCATGTGTCTCCGTTGTGCTGTGTCCTGGACGGGTGTAGCACGATTGTCATCTGTAAAAGAGAAGAACTTAGGTGAAAGTTGCCGTGCCAGAAAATTGGTTATTATCAATAAACCATTAAAATTCAAGATAAGTCAAGTTGAGCCGGACTAGCCCTGATTACACGCGGGAAGCCCCTGGTACCATCTAGGAGGGCTTGATCATCAAACCAATCTCATGTATATGTAGCGATGCACCGGACTCATCTAACCGTGTCCGTGGTCTTGATGACCTGTCATTTTTTCTGGTTGGTGAGGCCGTCTAGTGCTCGGCGGCTAAAGCTGCCGCACATTCTTCCGCACGTAGAGCACGCTCAGTATTTCCGCTAACTGTGATGGTGCCACGTGGACTGGGCATCTTAAGCTTGAGAGAAGCGTAATGCGGGATTGCATTAAAACGAGCGAAAGCCGCTCTTCCGAGTAGTGCCTGATAGCCACTTCGGAATGGAGCAATGTAGAAAGATAACCTTTCGCTTCGGAAGTTGTCGAAAGAACCGAATACAACCTCTAGTAATAGAGAGCCCGTGCAGCGGGCCTCTAGGCCTGGTATTACTCCCTTGAAGGTAGTAGTACGGTGGCTCATTTTTGTCGGGTGTATCCCCATTTTGCGGACTGTGTCCTGATATATCAGATTTAGACCACTGTCACCATCCATGAGGACTCGTGTGAGATGGTATCCGTTTATTATTGGGTCTAACACCAAGGCAGCCAATCCTTCGTGCCGGATGCTTGTCGCATGATCCCCGCGATCAAAAGTGATCGGGCAGGCCAACCAGGGGTTGAACCTAGGGGTGATGGGCTCTATGGCGCGTGTGTCTCGGAGTGCATGTTTGCTTCTCCTCTTCGTCACATGGATCATGTTGACTGTTTTAACCTCTGGTGGGAATTTTTTCTGTCCTCCAGTGCCTTGCTGGCGAGGCTCGTCCTCGTCTTCGCTTGGTGTGTCCCCCCCTTGTGTTTGGCATTTAGCTTACCTGCCTACTTGAAGACCCAGCATTCTATGTGCGTGTGATTTGCAGGTTTATCAGGGGTGCCATGAATCTGACATAGTTTGTCAAGAATCTTGTTTAGGCTAGACGGTCCGTCTCTGCTGCCTTTGAAAGGCCTTTTCCGATGACCTAGTCGAGAGCCCCTGAATCCGGCGTTTACCGCCGTATTATTTGGGCTATTTTCTTTATTTTGATGCTTGCTTTTATTGCGTTGTGATTTTCCATTGTCATCCCTGACTTCGGATGTGCTTGGGTCGCTGGTGCCACTGCGGGCTAACCAGTTGTCTTCGCCCGCGCAGAAGCGGGTCATGAGACTTGTTAGAGCTGCCATTGTTCTCGGTTTTTCTTAGCCGAGGTGTCTGGCAAGTCATTCATCTCGGACGCTGTGTTTGAAAGCTGCTAAGGCTTTGGTGCCCAGACAATTGACGATTTGGTTCTTCTTGGTGAGAAACCTGTTCCAAAGCTTTCGGGTGGACTCCCTGGACTGTTGAATTATATGACTTAAATCGTTTACATCCGGAGGTCGGACGTAGGTCCCTTGAAAATTAGCCCGAAAAGCGTCCTCGAGCTCCTCCCAACTTCCAATTGAGTTTTCGGGGAGGCTTTTCAGCCAGTGCCGAGCTGGTCCTTTAAGCTTGAGGGGCAAGTATTTAATGGCATGGAGATCGTCTCCGCGAGCCATATGGATATGGAGGATAAAGTCCTCAATCCAGACCCCAGGGTCTGTGGTCCCGTCGTACGCCTCTATGTTCACTGGTTTGAATACTTCTGGGAATTCGTGGTCCAGTACCTCATCGGTGAAACATAGGGGGTGTGCGGCACCCCTGTACTTGGATGTACCCTGGCGTTCGGACGGTTTTGGTATTCGTTTTGATTTTGTGCCGGAGCACGCTTCCTAGATCCGTAGATGGATCTGGTCGTATCGGATTTTTGGCGCAAGTCCTCACCTACATCGTGTGTTGACTTATGTGCGTATTTGTTATCCGCTCTATTGTGGTCACAAGGTGGTGGATCCGGCCGGTTGGCCGTTCCATTTTTTGGCTGTGTGGGCTCTAAGGCCTTGTCGTCGAATTCAGGTAACAGCTTGCGCTTTGGATAGCTTTTGTGTGGTAACTTCCACCGTACTTTGCTTCGTTGTCGAGCACTTTGTTCTACCTGTTGTTGAGTATATTTTGTGCGGCCTTAAGCCTTTGCTTCTGCTTCTTCAGACTCCTCGATGTGGCAATAAGCCTTCTGCGGAGGTTCTCTTGCTTCAAGTGCATTTCCGGGATGATGTGTGCATCTTCGTCCGGACTGTTTTCCTCCCCATAGGGGGGTTTGATGAGGTTTATACTCGGCGTCGCCGTGTTCGGACGTCGGATCCGTACTATGTTCGCTGCTTGCAGCTTCATCGTGCTCTACCGCTGGGGCAATGTGGTTGTCGTTTCCTCTGGAGTCGACTAGAGTGTTATTTTCTCTTGCGTTGTTATCGCTGTTTTTGCTATGGCGGGACCTAGAGCGGCGCCACTGACGTTGGCGCTTGGGATGCTTCTTGGAGGGGCCATCCTCCGCTGTCTCTTCGCCATTGCCTTCTTTGGGTGTATCCACCATGTATATGTCATGTGATGAAGTGGCTATCCGGCGCCCTGTGGGCGCTGGTTCCTGTTCATCTCCTGCATCTTCATCCATGCCGTCGATGTCTTCAGAGTCGAAGTTGAGCATGTCGGTTAAGTCATCGACAGTGGCTACTAAGTGGGTGGTGGGCGGGCAGCGAATTTCTTCGTCGTCCGTATCCCATTCTATCCGGACATAGTTCGGCCAAGGTTCTCCTGACAAGGAGAGGGACTTTAATGAATTTAGCATATCGCCAAAAGGCGAGTGCTGAAAGATATCCGCGGAGGTGAACTCCATGATCGGCGCCCAGTCGGATTCGATGGGCACGGATGCAGGCGGCTCGGAGTCCGTGGCCGGAGACGAATCCAATGGTTTGGCGACACGGCTCTCGTAAGGGGTGAAGTCAGTATCCGGCTCCATCGCCACTGAGAGTGCAGCCTCCATGGCGGGGTCTATCCCTCCGTCCTTGGATGGCGCAATTTGCTCCAGATTGAAGGTCGGAGTAGATGTAGATGCGATCTCCCGAATACTGTCCGATGGCAGAGTTACGTCGTGCTCGTCGTGACTGTGCGGCGCACCTGACACGGGCTCGAATCCGTCGAAGATCAAGTCTCCGCGGATGTCGGTAGTGTAGTTTAAGTTTCTGAATCTGACCTGATGGCCAGGGGAGTAGCTCTCGATCTGCTCCAGATGGCCAAGCGAATTGGCCCGCAGTGCGAAGCCGCCGAATACAAAGATCTATCCGGGGAGGAAAACCTCACCCTGGACCGCATCGCTACCGATGATCGAAGGAGCCATCAAGCCTTATGGTGGCGACATAGTGGAACTCTCAATGAAAGCACCAATGTCGGTGTCAAAACCGGCGGATCTCGGGTAGGGGGCCCCGAACTATGCGTCTAAGGCGGATGGTAACAGGAGGCAGGGGACACGATGTTTACCCAGGTTCGGGCCCTCTTGATGGAGGTAATACCCTACGTCCTACTTGATTGTTCTTGATGATATGAGTATTACAAGAGTTGATCTACCACGAGATCGTATAGGCTAAACCCTAGAAGCTAGCCTATGGTATGATTGTATGTTGTCCTACGGACTATACCATCCGGTTTATATAGACACCGGAGGGGGCTAGGGTTACACAAGGTCGGTTACAAGGGAGGAGATCTACATATTCGTATTGCCTAGCTAGCCTTCCACGCCAAGGAGAGTCCCATCCGGACACAAGACGAAGTCTTCAATCTTGTATCTTCATAGTCCAACAGCCCGGCCAAAGGATATAGTCCGGCTGTCCGGAGACCCCCTAATCCAGGACTCCCTCAGCGTGGCTATATGTCTCACTGGACTGAGATTTAAGAGAGAAAAATGAAAATCTGAAAAGAAAGTTTTCCATGGATCTTTATGTAAGATCCGACGGACCTATATAGCATCGACTGCGACTTATAGCAAGCATGATGAATATAAGGACGATGATAGTGGATAACAATTGTCTTACATATTTAGGAACATAATTAAAAAAAGTCACATGCGGCAACGCCCGAAATACACAAGGGCAAAAGAAGAAGGAAGACAACGATCTGGCTCACTGATCTCTACTTTCTTGATGCGTTGCTGCATGCCGCGGGAACTAGTCTCCGCGGCAAGCGGCGTCCTCAAGATGCTGCTTGAGAGCATCCACAGATTCCTCCACCAGCCTTCTGCGCTCAATGCATAGCATGGCATTCTCGTCCATAAGTTTCTTGACGATGACGTCGGTCCTCTTCAACAAGGCAGTGGTCTGCTCCTGCTGCTTCGCACTTCCAACGATCTTCGCCCTCAGCAGGTCACGCTCGGCCCAGAGCTTCGCATTGCTATCATTTAGTTGCCGGATGACGTCGGTAGACTGTTCAAATGAGGCTTTCAGGTCATCCTGCAACCTCGCCCACCTGGAGATCTAATCCATCTGCCTAAGGACGAGGGCACGCATGCGCCTATAAGAGTCCTCGCCTGACCGCGAGACATTTTCCCAGGCCGCCGCGACGCGAGAGGACATCTCTGCTGCACTCGTGGCGCGGCAGGACATCTCTTCTGCTTCTGTGGCGTAGCCAAACCAGTCTGCTGCATCGACGGCACGACAGGACCTCCGTGCTGCTTCGGCGGCGCGGCGGGACCTCTCTGCTGCTACAGCCATGCAGTGGGACATGTTGTCTGCTTTCGCGGCGAGGCGGGACATCTCTCGTGCTTCCGCTTCCAGGCTCGCCTCTCCCTGGTGGCAATCTCTCGACCCAGAACTCACGCTAGTCATGGCAGACGCAAGGGAACGATGATGAATGACTTGTTTGTTTTTGTGGATGAGGAGTTGAGGAGGAATGTGCAGTCGTCTTGGAGTAGTAGTATCTATAACCGAGTAGTAATACGCTCCTAAGTGGGAAACTGTTTAGGTTTTGATCGGTGTGAACAGGTTTGCAATTTGGAATGTGACGGGACGCGACCTCTCTGTTCTTCTAAAAAAATTGTGATGGGATGCATGCTCAAAATTTACTGACGATTATAAGTGCGGCACTATTCCCGGAAGGTGTAACATGGGCACGTACGCCTTCTCAGCCGTGTACGTGGCGTTTGCACCATAAGGTGCACCGCA
This sequence comes from Triticum aestivum, assembly GCF_018294505.1. Taxonomy (NCBI): domain Eukaryota; kingdom Viridiplantae; phylum Streptophyta; class Magnoliopsida; order Poales; family Poaceae; genus Triticum; species Triticum aestivum. The sequence goes on from NC_057809.1 coordinate 393,652,193, forward strand.
ATAGGCAATGTCAGCACACGTCTTGTTCCAACAATCGTGCACGCTCATTATTACCATCACGCATGCTTCTTTTAATTAGAATGTGTGTGCCCGTCTAGCGCACACACATTGATCTATCTAAATGTTTTAGTTTGTTGTGGCTAATCACAAACAGTTCATCCATGTGAAGTGCATGCCATCAATCACAGACACTTTGATCTGGCTGACCCGTTTCTGTTCTGTTGCCTAATCGCAAATAGTTAATCCTTCTGAAGCGTATGCCCTCAATCACACACACCTTAATCTGGCTGACCATTTCTTTTGTGTTGCCTAATCACAAATAGTTCATCCGACTGAACCGTATGCTCTATATCGCACACGCCTTCATCAGGCTGCCCATTTCTTTTGTTCCGCCTCATTGCAAACAGTTCATTGGATTGAACCGTATGCCCTGGTCGCACACACAACTTAAATCTGAACCGTGTTTGATGGCTCCACCATCGCAAACGTTTTGCACCTTTCTTGATGGTTCTTTTGCACCACCGTTTGCGATTATTGCATCATACACAGTTTCGTCGAAGGGTCTCTGATCGTAGTGTCGTGTTAGCAGCATCCTGCAGTAGTGAATCGTCATCGAACATTAAGCATGCGGGCCCTACGGGTTCGAGAACTATGTAGACATGACTGAGACACATCTCCGGTCAATAACAAATAGTGGAACCTTGATGCTCATATTGGCTCCTACATATTCTACGAAGAGCTTTATCGGTCAAACCGCATAACAACATACGTTATTCCCTTTGTCATCGTATGTTACTTGCCCGATATTCGATCGTCGGTATCATCATACCTAGTTCAATCTCGTTACCGGCAAGTCTCTTTACTCGTTCCATAATGCATCATCCCATAACTAACTCATTAGTCACATTGCTTGCAAGGCTTATAGTGATGTGCATTACCGAGAGGGCCCAGAGATACCTCTCCGATACTCGGAGTGACAAATCCTAATCTCGATCTATGCAAACTCAACAAACACTATCAAAGACACCTGTAGAGCATCTTTATAATCACCTAGTTACGTTGTGACGTTTGATAGCACACAAAGTGATCCTCCGGTATTCGGCAGTTGCATAATCTCATAGTCACAGGAATATGTATAAGTCATGAAGAAAGCAATAGCAATAAAACTAAATGATCATAATGCTAAGCTAACGGGTGGGTCTTGTGAAGGAAATATGCCCTAGAGGCAATAATAAAGTTGTTATTTATAATTCCTTATATCATGATAAATGTGTATTATTCATGCTAGAATTGTATTAATCGGAAACTTAGTACATGTGTGAATACATAGACAAACATTGTGTCACTAGTATGCCTCTACTTGACTAGCTCGTTGAATCAAAGGTGGTTAAGTTTCCTAGCCATAGACATGAGTTGTCATTTGATTAACGGGATCACATCATTAGAGAATGATGGGATTGACTTGACCCATTCTGTTAGCTTAGCACGATGACCGTTTAGTTTGTTGCGATTGCTTTCTCCTTAACTTATACATGTTCCTATGACTATGAGGTCATGCAACTCCCGAATACCGGAGGAACACTTTGTGTCCTACCAAACGTCACAACGTAACTAGGTGATTATAAAGGTGCTCTACAGGTGTCTCCGATGGTGTTTGTTGAGTTGGCATAGATCGAGATTACGATTTGTCACTCCGATTGTCAGAGAGGTATCTCTGGGCCCTCTCGGTAATGCACATCAATATAAGCCTTGCAAACAATGTGACTAATGAGTTAGTTGCGGGATGATGCATTACGGAACGAGTAAAGAGACTTGCCGGTAATGAGATTGAACTAGGTATTGAGATACTGACAATCGAATCTCGGGCAAGTAGCATACCAATGACAAAGGGAACAATGTATATCGTTATGCGGTTTAACCGATAAAGTTCTTCATAGAATATGTGGGAGCCAATATGAACATCTAGGTTCCGCTATTGGTTATTGACCGAAGATGTTTCTCGGTCATGTCTACATAGTTCTCGAACCCGTAGGGTCCGCATGCTTAACGTTCGGTGACGATCGGTACTAAGAGTTTATGTGCTTTGATGTACCGAAGGTAGTTCGGAGTCCCGGATATGATCACGGACATGACGAGGAGTCTCAAAATGGTCAAGACATAAAGATTGATACATTGGATGACTATATTTGGACACCGGATGAGTTCCGGGTGTCACCGGATAATTATCGGAGTGCCGGGGGGTTATTGGAACCCCCGGGGGAACTAATGGGCCAACATGGGCCTTGTGAGAGAGGGGAGGGGCCATAGGGCTGCCCCCTTTGGAGTCCGAATTGGACAAGTAGGGGGGGGGGTGCCCCCTCTTTCCCTCCCTCGATCCCTCTCCTTCCTTTCCCCTCCCTCCTCCTAGTTGGACTAGGAAAGGGGGAGTCCTACTCCTACTAGGAGGAGGACTCCTCCCCCTCCTTGGCGCGCCCCAAGGTCGGCCGTCCTCCCCCTTGCTCCTTTATATACGGGGGCAGGAGGCACCCTACGACACACAAGTTGATTGTTTCCAGCCATGTGCGGTGCCCCCCTCCACCATAATCCACCTCGGTCATATCATAGCGGTGCTTTGGTGAAGCCCAGTTCCGGTAGCATCATCATCACCGTCATCACATCGTCGTGTTGACGAAGCTCTCCCGCGACACTATGCTGGATCGTGAGTTCATGGGACGTCACTGAGCCGAACGTGTGTAGATCGCAGAGGTGTCGTACTTTCGGTACTAGGATCGGTCTATCGTGAAGACGTATGGCTACATCAACCGCGTTGTCATAATGCTTCTGCTTACGGTCTATAAGGGTACATAGACAACACTCTCCCCTCTCGTTGCTATGCATCACCATGATCTTGCGTGTGCGTAGGATTTTTTTTGAAATTACTGCGTTCCCCAACAGTGGCATCAGAGCCAGGTTTATGCGTAGATGTTATATGCATGAGTAGAACACAAAGGAGTTGTGGGCATGGGTATATACATATTGCTTGCCATCACTAGTTGATTCTTGATTTCGCGGTATTGATGGATGAAGTGGCCTAGACCGACATTACGCGTACACTTACGCGAGACTGGTTCTACCGACGTGCTTCGCACACAGGTGGCTGGTGGGTGTTAGTTTCTCCAACTTTAGTTGAATCAGATTTAATGAATAGGGTTCTTTCTGAAGATCAAAAAGCAATCACTATACCGCATTGTGGTTTTTGATGCGTAGGTAAGAACGGTTCTTGCTCAGCCCGTAGTAGCCACGTAAAACTTGCAACAACAAAGTAGAGACGTCTAACTTGTTTTTGCAGGGCATGTGGTGATGTGGTATGGTCAAGACACGATGCTAAATTTTATTGTATGAGATGATCATGTTTTGTAACATAGTTATCGGCAACTGGCAGGAGCCATATGGTTGTCGCTTTATTGTATGAAATGCAATCGCCATGTAATTGCTTTATTTTATCACTAAGCGGTAGCGATAGTCGTAGAAGCAATAGTTGGCGAGACGACAATGATGCTTCGATGGAGAGCAAGGTGTCAAGCTAGTGATGATGGTGATCATGATGGTGCTTTGGAGATGGAGATCAAAGGCACGAGATGATGATGGCCATATAATATCACTTATATTGATTGCATGTGATGTTTATCCTTTATGCATCTTATTTTGCTTAGTTCAGTGGTAGCATTATAAGATGACCTCTCACTAAATTTGAAGGTATAAGTGTTATCCCTAAGTATGAAGCGTTCGTCGTGCCGAGACACCACGTGATGACCGGGTGTGATAAGCTCTACATTCACATACAACGGGTGCGAGCCAGTTTTGCACACGTAGAATACTCAGCTTAAACTTGACGAGCCTAGCATATGCATATATGGCCTCGGAACACTAAGACCGAAAGGTCGAGCGTGAATCATATAGTAGATATGATCAACATAGTGCTATTCACAATTGAAAACTACTCCATCTCACATGATCGGACATGGTTTAGTTGATATGGATCACGTGATCACTTAGAAGATTAGAGAGATGTCTATCTAAGTGGGAATTCTTAAGTAATTTGATTAATTGAACTTTAATTTATCATGAACTTAGTACCTGACAGTATTTTGCATGTCTATGTTGTTGTAGATAGATGGCCCGTGCTGTTCTTCCGTTGAATTTTAATGTGTTCCTAGAGAAACATAAGTTGAAAGATGATGGTAGCAACTACATGGAATGGGTCCGTAACTTGAGGATTATCCTCATTGCTGCACAGAAGAATTAAGTCCTGGAAGCACCGCTAGGTGACAAACCTGTTGCAGGAGCAACACCAGATGTTATGAACACCTGGTAGAGCAAAGCTGATGACTACTCGATAGTTCAGTGTGCCATGCTTTACAGCTTAGAACCGGGACTTCAACGACGTTTTGAACGTCATGGAGCATATGAGATCTTCCAGGAGTTGAAGTTAATATTTCAAGAAAATGCCTACATTGAGATATATGAAGTCTCCAATAAGTTCTACAGCTGCAAGATGGAGGAGAATAGTTCTGTCGGTGAACATATACTAAGAATGTCTGGGTACCACAACCACTTGACTCAACTGGGAGTTAATCTTCCTGATGATAGTGTCATTGACAGAGTTCTTCAATCACTGCCACCAAGCTACAAGAGCTTCGTGATGAACTATAATATGCAAGGGATGGATAAGACGATTCTTGAGCTATTCGCAATGCTAAAGGCTGCGGAGGTAGAAATCAAGAAGGATCATCTAGTGTTGATGGTCAACAAGACCACCAGTTTCAAGAAAAAGGGTAAAGGGAAGAAGGGGAACTTCAAGAAGAACATCAAGCTAGTTGCTGCTCAAGTGAAGAAACCCAAGTCTGGACCCAAGCCTGGGACTGAGTGCTTCTACTACAAAGGGACTGGTCACTAGAAGTGGAACTGCCCCAAGTATTTGGCGGAGAAGAAGGATGGAAAAGTGAAAGGTATATTTGATATACATGTTATTGATGTGTACCTTACTAATGCTCGCAGTAGTGCCTGGTTCAGTTGCTAACATTTGCAACTCGAAACAGGGGCTACGGATTAAGCGAAGATTGGCTAAGGACGAGGTGACGATGCGCGTGGGAAATGGTTCCAAAGTCGATGTGATCGCCGTCGGCACGCTACCTCTACACCTATCTTCGGGATTAGTTTTAGACCTAAATAATTGTTATTTGGTGCCAGCGTTGAGCATGAACATTACATCTGGATCTTGTTTGATGCGAGATGGTTATTCATTTAAATTAGAGAATAATGGTTGTTCAATTTATATGAGTAATATCTTTTATGGTCATGCATCCTTGATGAGTGGTCTATTTCTACTAAATCTTGATAGTAGTGATACACATGTTCATAGTATTGAAGCCAAAAGATGCAGAGTTGATAATCATAGTGCAACTTATTTGTGGCACTGCCGTTTAGGTCATATTGGTGTAAAGCGCATGAAGAAACTCCATTCTGATGGACTTCTGGAATCACTTGATTATGAATCACTTGGTACTTGCGAACCATGCCTCATGGGCAAGATGACTAAAACTCCATTCTCCGGAACAATGGAGCGAGCAACAGAGTTATTGGAAATCATACATACTGATGTATGTGGTCCAATGAACATTGAAGCTCGCGGCGGATATTGTTATTTTCTCACCTTCACAGATGATTTGAGAAGATATGGGTATATCTACTTAATGAAACATAAGTTTGAAACATTTGAAAAGTTCAAAGAATTTCATTGTGAAGTGGAAAATCATCGTAACAAGAAATCAAGTTTCTGCGATCTGATCATATTGAGTTATGAGTTTGTACTTCATTTGAAACAATGCGGAATAGTTTTGCAACTCACGCCACCTGAAACACCACAGCGTAATGGTGTGTCCGAACGTCGTATCGTACTTTACTAGATATGGTGCGATCTAAGATGTCTCTCACTGATTTACCGCTATCATTTTGGGTTTATGCTTTTGAGACAGCTACATTCACGTTAAATAGGGTACCATCTAAATCCATTGAGACGACACCTTATGAACTGTGGTTTGGTAAGAAACCCAAGTTGTCATTTTTTAAAGTTTGGGGCTGCAATGCTTATGTGAAGAAACTTCAACCTGATAAGCTCGAACCCAAATCGGAGAAATGTGTCTTCATAGGATACCCAAAGGAGACTTTTGGGTACACCTTCTATCACAGATCCGAAGGCAAGATATTCGTTGCTAAGAATTGATCATTTCTAGAGAAGGAGTTTCTCTCGAAAGAAGTGAGTGGGAGGAAAGTAGAACTTCATGAGGTAATTGTACCTGCTCCCTTATTGGAAAGTAGTTCATCACTAAAATTAGTTCCAGTGATTCCGACACCATTAAGTAAGGAAGCTAGTAATAATGATCATGAAACTTCTGATCAAGTTACTACCGAACCTCGTAGGTCAACCGGAGTAAGATCCGCACCAGAGTGGTACAGTAATCCTGTTCTGGAAGTCATGTTACTTGACCATGACGAACCTACGAGCTATGAGGAAGCGATGATGAGCCTAGATTCCGCAAAATGGCTCGAGGCCATGAAATCTGAGATGGGATCCATGTATGAGAACAAAGTGTGGACTTTTGTTGACTTGCCCGATGATTGGCAGTCCATAGAGAATAAATGGATCTTCAAGAAGAAGACTGACGTTGATGGTAATATTACTGTCTACAAAGCTCGACTTGTTGCAAAAGGTTTTCGACAAGTTCAAGGAGTAGACTGCGATGATACCTTCTCACCCGTAGCGATGCTTAAGTCCGTCCGAATCATGTTAGCAATTGATGCATTTTATGATTATGAAATTTGGCAAATGGATGTAAGACTGCATTCCTGAATGGATTTCTGGAAGAAGAGTTGTATATGATGCAACCTGGAGGTTTTATCAATCCAAAGGATGCTAACAAAGTGTGCAAGCTCCAGCGATCCATTTATGGAATGGTGCAAGCATCTTAGAGTTGGAATAAACGTTTTGATAGTATGATCAAAGCATATGGTTTTATACAGACTTTTTGTAACATCCCAAATTTTCAATTTGGAATGTTATACATAGATCATCCATGCTTATCATGATTTATTGCATTTCCGTTCTGCAATCCTCGAAATCCTAAGCAACTCAAGGACCCACGGAGAGAGTTGGGGATTTCCCGGTTTTCATATTTGATTTTTATCAAATAATGAAACGAGGATTTTGATTTTAATAATTTTTCTCTCCGAAAAATATTTCATATTAAATCAAATGAGTGGAGATAATATGGCTTCTCCAAAATAATTGAAATATTGGAGGAAAAATATTAAAATCATTTATTGGATTTTATTTGGTTTTATTTGGATTTTATTTGCATTAGAAAAATTGCACGTTTTCAAAATTGCATTTTAGGGCCAAGAAAATGTTCAACTCGTCCTAAATATTTTATTTAGACGGTGAAAATTTGTTTTGGCATTTTTAGATTTTTTATTTATTTTTCTAGGATTTTTCTTCTGTCGGCGGTATTATATATATATATATATATAAATCTCGCGCCCGACGGGGCCTAGGGCCCAGCCGAGCTAGGCCGGCCCAGCCGCCGCCGCCGCCGCCTCCCGTGCGCGTGCTGCCGCCACCGCCGACTCGGACGATAAGTGCGAGCCGGACTCCGTCGCCGCAGCCTTGCCCCCTCCTCCAAGCCGCCCGACCCGCCCCCTTTATATACGCGTCGCTCGAGCCCCCCACCGCCACCATCGCCGCCTCCCGCACCCCGCCCCGAGCCCCCCCGCCGCCGCCGACTCGGACGATGAGTCCGAGACGGACTCCATCGCCGCCGCCTTGCCCCCTCCTCCAAGCCGCCCCTCCCCGCCCCCTTTATATAAGCGCCGCCCGAGCCCCCCACCGCCACCATCGCCGCCTCCCGCACCCCGCCCCGAGCCGCGCCGCGCCTCTCGCCGCCACCGAGCCTCATCGCCACCGCTGCAGTGCGCCGCCGCCGCCCGCCGCCCGTGCCGCTGTCGCCCGCCGCCCGCGCCGCCGCTGCCCCGCCGCCCAAGCCCTCACCGGAGCCCCTCGCCGGAGGTAGCCGCCGGATCCAACCGCCGGTTATTCTTAAAAACCGTTCGGTTTTATTTTTTTTCAAAACCCTAGTTTTCATTTTTTTAAATAGATCGGTTTTCTCCGGTTTATTTATTTAGCGAGCGTTCGCTCGTTCGTTCGTTTTAACGAACGCACTCTTCGTTTAGATCCAGATAACGAACGTTCATTCGTTAATCTGTTCGTTGTTTTTTTTCTCGGATTTATTCCGCGATTTTTTCTGATCGTGATATCTGATCCGATCTTAATTTCTGTTTATCTTTTCGCTCGTTTATCGGAATCAGGCGATTCAAGCGCCTGGAGTTTCGTCTCGAAACCCTCTTTCCGGTTAATCAACTCAAACAAGTTTTTGCTACTGTAAAATTTGACCTAAGTTCAGATTAGTAAACAAAGTGGTTTTCTTTCGCCGTTTGACTTTCGTTGCTTCGTTTGTTTTGATTCTTTTTGCGTACCGGAGTTCTTAAGTTGAACTTTCTGGTCAACCTCTCTTATTTGAGTTTTGCTTGTGCATCCTTGCTTGTTACTTATGTATGTTATTGTTTTCTTGTGATAGAATTCCTGGTGTGCGAAGCGTGTTACTACGAGTCTCTAGGATTCGCGGATCGTCAGCAAGGCAAGTAACACTTTGATCATATTCCATTATTACCCAGTTTTTATGCATTAGTTCCAATCCTCAAACATTGCATGATTAGGATGTCATTAACTTGTGGGTTGGGAAGTAGTTGCTGAGGTAGAACCTATTGCCCTGTTATATTCAAACCCTTGGGAGTTACTTCTACGTATTGCTTATATTGCTATGCTATGCTCGTAGACATGGTTTGGGTTTGAGTGAAATTCATGACAGATGTGAGATTGTTAATTAATGGTTCAACTTAAGGTGGCAACTTAATCAAACAACTGGGTGGATTGAGGCACCTGGGGAACCCGGTGTTGTCTGTATTTTTTTGGAAATCCCGGGGTACCCGTGTGATCTTCCTATGGACCGCTACCCAGGCTCAAAGGTAACTGAGATGATTCATGCTAGAAACTTCCGTGTGCAGCCACAAGCTATTATGGGCTCTAGCATAGTTGAGTAAGTTACGTGAAGCTCTTGAAGAGGTAGATCAGCAGGTAGTGGGTTTGGTAGGTTTGGTATGGTCTACCCGGAGTAGAGAGTTAAGTTTCTGAAAGACTGTGTCTCGGTCATCCGTTTCTCAAACACCATGTAGTGTGACAAATCCAACGGAGGCGATCAAGTCTTGTGGGGAAAAGTGCGCAAACCTCTGCAGAGTGTACAATCTAATCATGGTTAGCCGTGTCCCCGGTTATGGACAATTCTTGAGTATCTAGTACTTGGGTTATCACATGTATCTCACCATGTTTAATTAATACTGTTGGGTTGTTAATCACTTTAATTGGGATTGAGTTGGGGGTACCTTCTCAAAGATGTTTCAACCACCATGATAGTTAAATTAAAATCTATTCCTTTGTTGTAGGGAAAAATTGGCTTTTCGCAAAAAACTATAACCATACAGCTTTCCACCAGCCATATATGCATGTAGTGATAGCATTATTCTGTTTCTGCTCTACTGTGTTATATTGCCAGCACATTCCATGTGCTGACCCATTTTCGGGCTGCAACGTATTATGTTGCAGACTTTTTAGACGAGGAGTAAGGTTCGTTAGGTCGTTGCCGTGCAGCTCAGCTATGCCGTTGGAGTTGATGGACTCACTTTATCTTCCAAGCCTTCCGATGTTATCGCATTAGATGGCCTTAAGCCATATTATTGTAGTAAGTTCTCTTTTAGACTTTTCGATGTAATAATTGTGTGATTGCTACTCTGTTATAAATCCTCGAGTACTGTGTGTGTCAGCATTACCGATCCAGGGATGACACTAAAGCACAGAGACTTGACCATCTGAGGTCGGGTCGCTACAAGATGGTATCAGAGCACACGCTGAGTGTAGGACACGGCCACTAAGATAAACCCTAGGTCACACTTCTCTACTCATTTCTGACTCCTCTCCATTTTCTACTCTTTAGGATGGCGGAGATAAAGAACAAGTTTGCACAACTGGATGAAGATACACCTTTTGGACGTCACCTGAAGGAAGTCACTAGGTACTTGAACATTGGAATACCAAGCTTCACCGGGACGTACAACGCCACTTTACCAGAAGAAGAGCGCTGGATGATTCAAGTACAAGTTCCAAGAAGGACGTTCTCGCCAACCTCTAAACCCATAGAATTTTCCTTCGGCGCACCAACCTGGAGTTTAGGAAAGAGTATGGCAGCTCACATCACCATGGGACGCATTGGAGAAGTGTATCACAGGGATATCCATGACACTATCTACCAAATATGTGGGCGCCGAGACGAGCAATGGGAAGTAATCAGCACTAAGAAGGATAGATCCATTGCATCTTTCATCCAGGAGTTAAACCAACACATTCGATGTCAGGAGAACCAGATGTGTGCGGACATGATGGACTTGAAGAAGGCGAAGACTAGGATCATCGAGCTGGAGGAAGAACTCAAGTTTACCCGCGATGGATATGAGGAGGAAATCAAGACCCTACTGGAGAAGAATGATGACCTAGTCAAGAAGATCGGAGTATTCATGGGAGGACCAGCACCGGGAGTAGAAGACGACAATTCCACTTGCCTGGACAACTACATCATCATCGACAACACCGACTCCGACCCTAGTGATGATGACTTTGAAGACGAAGCTAGAGCAGACATCATGGAGTCTTCCACCGATCAAAATTTCTAGATGACCACCAACTATTAGTAGTATTTCCCCCATGTATATAGTAGTAGTGAGCATTTTTGCGATAGTTCTAGACCGTTTGTATGCCCTTGCTTGATTGATTGAGTGAAATGATTGTGTTTGTCTCATGTGCATATGGGTAGTACTTTCTCATTAGACCCCTTTTCTATTCTAATCTCTTCCATCTAAACCCATCAGATGCCTCCAAGACGTGACACCAGTTTTGCCTTCCCGCCGGAGCTCACCCAGTTGATCCAGCAGCAGAATGCCTTGATGCAATTGCTAGTTCAGAACCAGGGCAACACAACAACAACAACCCACCGCTAGTGGACAACCTAGCCCGTTTTCTAAGGTTATAGCCGCCGGTCTTTTCTAGTAGCACCGAGCCTATAGTTGCTGATGATTGGCTACGCCATATTGGAAGGGAGTTGACCACCGCAGGTTGCACAGATGCTGAGAAGGTGCACTTTGCCGCACATCAATTGGATGGACCAGCAGCCTCATGGTGGGAGAATTACACGACCACTTTTCCTGTAGCCAATGTCACTTGGGACCAGTTTCAGCAAGCTTTCCGCACCGCCCATGTCTCAACTGGAGCTATGCAGATGAAGCGGGAGTTTCGCAACCTAAGCCAGGGGAACCGTACTGTGGCTCAGTACGTGGATGAGTTTAGCAAGTTATCACGCTATGCCCCTGATGATGTGGCCACAGATGCCGCGGAGCAGGAGAAGTTTATGGAAGGGCTGAATGATGAGATGAGCATGCAGTTGATGGTAGCAACCTTCAACAACTACCAGGAGTTGGTAGATAAGGCTCTTATGATTGAAGGGAAACAACAGCAGATTGAGAGCCGCAAGAGAAAGTATGGACAAGGGAAGTATAACTCAGGAGCTCAGTAGAAGCCTCGCCTAACCCCGAACTCGGGAGGACTTGTTCATAACCATGGAGGTCACAACCACACTGGAGGAGGATCACACAACCACAGTGGTGCTAAGAATGGGAATGGGAACGGAGCTAACAACAATCAGAACCGCTCCAACTTGTCCACTCCCGGCAAAAGAGACATAAGTCAGGTTACCTGTTTTAAGTGCGGGAAGACAGGGCACTATGCCAATGATTGCCCCAAAGGAAGGAATGGAAACGGAAATGGAAGCGCTGGGAAGAAGCCCAATCCATTCAACAAAGGACAAGTGAACCACGTTAACGTGGAGGAGGTTGAAGAGCAGCTAGACGCGGTAATAGGTAAGTTTTTGGTTAAGTCATTTACCGCTCTTGTTCTTTTCGATACTGGTGCATCACATTCATACATATCAAGGGGATTCATGGATAAGTTTAAACTACCAACCCAAACCCTTAGGACCCCTCTTTTAGTGAGTTCACCCGGAGCAGAATATATGGCTAGCCGATGGTGTGACCAGATACCCTTAACCATTGGCACACATGTGTTTCCGTCCGACCTAATTATCTTGGATCACAAGGATTGGATGTGATATTGGGTATGGACTAGATGTCAAAGTATGGAGGAAGCATTGACTGTGCGAGTAAGTCAATTTATCTCACCACCCCGGAGGGAAAAAGGATTAAGCATGTGTCTAGGCATGTGTCTAAAAGGAGCCAAGTGAATGCCCTTACGGGAGTTGTTCAGGAGGAAGTGCCGGTAGTAAAGGATTATCCGGATGTTTTCCTAGAGGAGTTACCAGGCATGGCACCAGACAGAGATATTGAGTTTTTGATAGAGCTGTTACCAGGAACAGGACCAATATCCAAGAGACCCTATCGGATGCCCGCGAATGATCTGGAGGAAATTAAGAAACAAATCAAGGAGTTATTGGAGAAAGGATACATCCGAAGGGGTTCATCACCTTGGGGTTGAGAAGAAGGATAAATCCCTAAGGATGGTTGTTGATTATCGAGCCTTGAATGAAGTGACGATAAAGAACAAGTACCCACTACCGATGATCAATGATCTGTTTGATCAGTTGCAAGGAGCTAAAGTGTTCTCAAAGATCGATTTACGATCAGGGTATCATCAGTTGAAGATACGAGAGAAGGACATACCAAAGACGGCGTTCACAACGCGATATGGATTATACGAGTACACGGTCATGTCGTTTGGACTGACTAACGCCCCTGCCTATTTCATGAGCATGATGAACAAGGTGTTCATGGAGTATTTGGACAAGTTTGTTGTGGTGTTTATTGATGATATCATGGTATACCTGAAGAACGAGGAGGAGCACAAAGAGCATTTGCGTTTAGTTCTCGAGAAGCTCAGGGAACACCAGTTGTATGCTAAGTTTAGCAAATGCGAGTTTTGGCTGAAGGAAGTCAGATTCCTTGGACATGTTATATCAGGAGAAGGTATAGCAGTAGACCCCAGCAAGGTTCAGTCTGTCACTGAATGGTTGGCACCCACCTCAGTTAGCGAGATCAGCAGTTTTTTTGGACTCGCAGGATACTACCGGAGATTCATTGAGAATTTTTCCAAGATTGCAAAACCAATGACTGAACTGTTGAAGAACGATACCAAGTTTAAATGGACAGAAGATTGTGAAGCAAGTTTCCAGGAGTTGAAGAAACGTTTGACTACAGCCCCAGTGCTAGTACTGCCAGATATACATAAGGAGTTCCAAGTGTATTGCGATGCCTCTCGCTTAGGACTTGGATGTGTGCTTATGCAGGACGGAAGAGTTGTTTCGTATGCCTCACGACAACTAAAACCTCATGAGTTGAATTATGCTACGCATGATTTGGAGCTAGCAGCCGTAGTGCATGCGTTGAAGACTTGGAGACATTACCTTATTGGAAACCGTTGTGATGTGTACACGGATCACAAGAGTTTGAAGTACATCTTCACCCAGAAGGAGCTGAACCTTAGGCAGAGGAGATGGTTGGATCTTATAAAGGATTATGACATTAAGCTACACTATCATCCAGGAAAGGCCAATGTCGTAGCAGACGCATTGAGTCGGAAGAGTGTTGCTAATATCCTTGAAAGTAAAGGACTGCCGAAGGAATTAGCAAAGGACATCATGGAACTTCGATTAGAGATTGTACCTAGAAGGTTCATTGCCACAATGGAGGTTCAGTCGACATTGCTGGACAAGATTCGGGAAGCTCAGAAAGATGATAAAGAGATTGCCGAGATAAAGGAGAAGATGGGCAAAGGAAAGGCCAAAGGTTTTCGTGAGGATGAGCACGATACCCTATGGTTTGAGGACCGAATTTACGTGCCCAATAATCAGGAGATTAGAAAGTTAATACTTCAAGAGGCGCATGACTCACCATACTCGATACACCCCGGAAACACCAAGATGTATTTGGATTTGAAGGAACATTTCTGGTGGACTGGTATGAAGAAGGATATTGCTGAGTATGTAGCCGTATGTGATGTATGTCAGAGAGTTAAGGCAGAACATCAGAAGCTAGCAAGACTGTTACAGCCTATGCCGATACCTGAATGGAAGTGGGATAAACTTGGCATGGACTTTATCACCGGATTACCCAGGACTAAAGCAGGATATGATTCCATATGGGTAGTAGTTGATCGTTTGACCAAACTAGCTCACTTCATCCCAGTGAAAACCACCTATACAAGTGCAAAGTTGGCCAAGATCTATATGTCCAGGATCGTATGTCTGCATGGAGTTCCGAGGACCATCATATCGGATCGAGGAACACAGTTTACTTCAAAGTTTTGGCATCAGTTACACCAGACTTTGGGAACGAGATTGGAGTTCAGTACAGCGTTTCACCCGCAGACAGATGGACAGACTAAGAGAGTCAATCAAATTTTGGAGGACATGTTGAGAGCCTGTGCGCTAGATTATGGATCCAGTTGGGATGACAATTTGCCGTATGCAGAGTTCTCATACAACAATAACTACCATGCCAGTTTGAAGATGGCACCGTTTGAAGCCCTGTATGGACGCAGGTGCAGAACACCGTTGATGTGGGATGAGGTAGGAGACCGACAGTTGTTTGGACCAGACTTGATTAAAGAATCTGAGGAGAAGGTAAAACTGATCCGAGACCGACTGAAGATTGCTCAGTCCAGGCAGAAGAGTTATGCAGACTCAAAACGCAAGGAGGCAACCTACGAAATTGGAGACAGAGCATATCTGCGAGTATCACCCTTGCGAGGAGTGAAACGTTTTGGAGTTAAAGGAAAGTTAGCCCCGAGATTTGTAGGACCGTATCGCATATTGGAACGGATGGGAGAAGTTGCCTACAAGTTGGAGTTACCCGAGGGATTGTCAGGAGTCCACGACGTGTTCCACGTTTCATAGCTGAAGAAGTGTCATGCTGAGATGGCCGATATACCATTAAGAGATACAGTACCCTTGGAGGCGATTCAGTTGGACAGTGATTTGACTTACGAGGAGAAGCTAGTTAAGATTCTTGAGTTTGCCAGTAGAGTCACCCGCAGTAAGGTTATCAAGTTTTGCAAAGTTTAGTGGAGCCACCATACCGAGGATGAAGCCACCTGGGAATGAGAGGATGATCTCCGCAAGGACCACCCATACCTATTTTCTAGCCAACCCGAATCTCGAGGGCGAGATTCATCTTAAGGGGGGTAGGTTTGTAACATCCCAAATTTTCAATTTGGAATGTTATACATAGATCATCCATGCATATCATGATTTATTGCATTTCCGTTCCGCAATCCTCGAAATCCTAAGCAACTGAAAGACCCACGGAGAGAGTTGGGGATTTTCTGGTTTTCATATTTGATTTTTATCAAATAATGAAACAAGGATTTTGATTTTAATAATTTTTCTCTCCAAAAAATATTTCATATTAAATCAAATGAGTGGAGATAATATGATTTCTCCAAAATAATTGAAATATTGGAGAAAAAATATTAAAATCATTTATTGGATTTTATTTGGTTTTATTCGGATTTTATTTGCATTAGAAAAATTGCACGTTTTCAAAATTGCATTTTAGGGCCAAGAAAATGTTCAACTCGTCCTAAATATTTTATTTAGACGGTGAAAATTTGTTTTGGCATTTTTAGATTTTTTATTTATTTTTCTAGGATTTTTCTTCTGTCGGCGGTATTATATATATAAAAAGAAATCCCGTGCCCGACTGGGCCTAGGGCCCAGCCAAGCCAAGCTGGCCCAGCCGCCGCCGCCGCCTCCCGCGCGCGCGCCACCGCCACCGCCGATTCGGATGATGAGTCCGAGCCGGACTCCGTCGCCACCGCCTTGCCCCCTCCTCCAAGCCGCCCCACCCCGCCCCCTTTATATACGCGCCGCCCGAGCCCCCCACCGCCACCATCGCCGCCTCCCGCACCCCGCCCCGAGCCTCACCGCCACCGCCGACTCGGACGATGAGTCCGAGCCGAACTCCGTCGCCGCCGCCTTGCCCCCTCCTCCAAGCCGCCCACCCCGCCCCCTTTATATACACGCCGCCCGAGCCCCCCACCGCCACCATCGTCGCCTCCCGCACCCCGCCCCGAGCCGCGCCGCGCCTCCCGCCGCCGCCGAGCCCCGCCGCCGCCGCTGCAGCGTGCCGCCGTCGCCGCCGCCGCCGCACCCCGCTGCTCCGCGAGCCGCCGCCCCGCCGCCCAAGCCCTCGCCGGAGGTAGCCGCTGGATCCAACCGCCGGGTTTTCTTAAAAACCTTTCGGTTTTTTTTTTCAAAACCCTAGTTTTCATATTTTTAAATAGATCGGTTTTCTCTGGTTTATTTATTTAGCGAGCGAGCGTTCGCTCGTTCGTTCGTTTTAACGAATGCGCTCTTCGTTTAGATCCAGATAACGAACGTTCGTTCATTAATCTGTTCGTCGTTTTTTTCCTCGGATTTATTCCACGTTTTTTTCTGATCGCGATTTCTGATCCGATCTTAATTTCTGCTTATCTTTTCGCTCGTTTATCGGAATCAGACGATTCAAGCGGCTGGAGTTTTGTCTCGAAACCCTCTTTCCGGTTAATCAACTCAAACAAGCTTTTGCTACCGTAAAATTTGACCTAAGTTCGGATTAGTAAATGAAGTGGTTTTCTTTCACCGTTTGACTTTCGTTGCTTCGTTTGTTTTGATTCTTTTTGCGTACCGGAGTTCTTAAGTTGAACTTTCTGGTCAACATCTCTTATTTGAGTTTTGCTTGTGCATCGTTGCTTGTTACTTATGTATGTTATTGTTTGCTTGCGATAGAATTCCCGGAGTGCGAAGCGTGTTACTACGAGTCTCTAGGATTCACGGATCGTCAGCAAGACAAGTAACACTTTGATCATATCCCATTATTACCCAGTTTTTATGCGTTAGTTCCAATCCTCAAACATTGCATGATTATGATGTCATTAACTTGTGGGTTGGGAAGTAGTTGCTGAGGTAGAACCTATTGCCCTGTTATATTCAAACCCTTGGGAGTTACTTCTACGTATTGCTTATATTGCTATGCTATGCTCGTAGACGTGGTTTGGGTTTGAGTGAAATTCATGACAGATGTGAGATTGTTAATTAATGGTTCAACTTAAGGTGGCAAATTAATCAAACAACTGGGTGGATTGAGGCACCTGGGGAACCTAGTGTTGTCTGTATTTTTTTGGAAATCCCGGGGTACCCGTGTGATCTTCCTATGGACCGCCACCCAGGCTCAAAGGGAACTGAGATGATTCATGCTAGAAACTTCTGTGTGCAGCCACAAGCTATTATGGGCTCTAGCATAGTTGAGTAAGTTACGTGAAGCTCTTGAAGAGGTAGATCAGCAGGTAGTGGGTTTGGTAGGTTTGGTATGGTCTTCCCGGAGTAGATAGTTAACGTTTCTGAAAGACTGTGTCTCGGTCATCCGTTTCTCAAACACCATGTAGTGCGAGAAATCCAATGGAGGCGATCGAGTCTTGTGGGGAAAAGTATGCAAACCTCTGCAGAGTGTACAATCTAACCATGGTTAGCCATGTCCCCGGTTATGGACAATTCTTGAGTATCTAGTACTTGGGTTATCACATGTATCTCCCCATGTTTAATTAATACTGTTGAGTTGTTAATCACTTTAATTGGGATTGAGTTGGGGGTACCTTCTCAATGATGTTTCAACCACCATGATAGTTAAATTAAAATATATTCCTTTGTTGTAGGGAAAAATTGGCTTTTCGCAAAAAACTATAACCATATTGCTTTCCACCAGCCATATATGCATGTAGTGATAACATTATTCTGTTTCTGCTCTACTGTGTTATATTGCCAGCATATTCCATGTGCTGACCCATTTTCCGGCTGCAACGTATTATGTTGCAGACTTTTCAGATGAGGAGTAAGGTTCGTTAGGTCGTTGCCGTGCAGCTCAGCTATGCCGTTGGAGTTAATGGACTCACTTTATCTTCCAAGCCTTCTGCTGTTATCGCATTAGATGGTCTTAAGCCATATTATTGTAGTAAGTTCTCTTTTAGACTTTCGATGTAATAAGTGTGTGATTGCTACTCTGTTATAAATCCTCGAGTACTATGTGTGTCAGCATTACCGATCCAGGGATGACACTGAAGCACAGAGACTTGACCATCTGAGGTCGGGTCGCTACACTTTTGGAGAAGCCTGTATTTACAAGAAAGTGAATGGGAGCTCTGTAGCATTTCTAATATTATATGTGGATGACATATTGTTGATTGGAAATGATATAGAATTTCTAGATAGCATAAAAGGATACTTGAACAAGAGTTTTTCAATGAAAGACCTCGGTGAAGCTGCTTATATATTAGGCATCAAGATCTATAGAGATAGATCAAGACGCTTAATTGGACTTTCACAAAGCACATACCTTGATAAAGTTTTGAAGAAGTTCAAAATGGATAAAGCAAAGAAAGGGTTCTTGCCTGTGTTACAAGGTGTGAAGTTGAGTCAGACTCAATGCCCGAACACTGCAGAAGATAGAGAGAAAATGAAAGGTGTTCCCTATGCTTCAGCCATAGGCTCTATCATGTATGCAATGCTGTGTACCAGACCTGATGTGTGCCTTGCTATCACTTTAGCAGGGGGGTACCAAAGTAATCCAGGAGTGGATCACTTGATAGCGGTCAAGAACATCCCGAAATATCTGAAAAGGACTAAGTATATGTTTCTCGTTTATGGAGGTGACAAAGAGCTCGTCATAATTTGTTACGTCGATGCAAGCTTTGGCACTGATCCGGATGACTCTAAGTCACAAACCGGATACGTATTTATATTGAACGGTGGAGCTGTTAGTCGGTGCAGTTCTAAACAAAGCGTCATGACGGGATCTACGTGTGAAGCGGAGTACATAGCTGCTTCGGAAGCAGCAAATGAAGGAGTCTGGATGAAGGAGTCCATATCCGATCTAGGTGTCATACCTAGTGCATCGGGTCTAATGAAAATCTTTTGTGACAGTACTAGTGCAATTGCCTTGGCAAAGGAATCCAGATTTCACAAGAGAACCAAGCACATCAAGAGACGCTTCAATTCCATCCGCGATCAAGTCAAGGAGGGAGACATAGAGATTTGCAAGATACATACAGATCTGAATGTTGCAGACCTGTTGATTAAGCCTCTCTCATGAGCAAAACATGATCAACACCAAGACTCCATGGGTGTTAGAATCATTACTGTGTAATCTAGATTATTGACTCTAGTGCAAGTGGGAAACTGAAGGAAATATGCCCTAGAGGCAATAATAAAGTTGTTGTTTATATTTCCTTATATCATGATAAATGTTTATTATTCATGCTAGAATTGTATTAACCGAAAACTTAGTACATGTGTGAATACATAGACAAACAGAGTGTCACTAGTATGCCTCTACTTGACTAGCACGTTGAATCAAAGATGGTTAAGTTTCCTAGCCATAGACATGAGTTGTCATTTGATTAGCGGGATCACATCATTAGAGAATGATGTGATTGACTTGACCCATTTCGTTAGCTTAGCATGATGATTGTTTAGTTTGTTGCTATTGCTTTCTCCATAACTTATACATGTTCCTATGACTATGAGATCATGCAACTCCTGAATACCGGAGGAACACTTTGTGTGCTACCAAAAGTCACAACGTAACTGGGTGATTATAAAGGTGCTCTACAGGTGTCTCCGATGGTGTTTGTTGAGTTGGCATAGATCGAGATTAGGATTTGTCACTCCGATTGTCGGAGAGGTATCTCTAGGCCCTCTCGGTAATGAACATCAATATAAGGCTTGCAAGCATTGTGAATAATGAGTTAGTTGTGGGATGATGCATTACGGAATGAGTAAAGAGACTTGCTGGTAATGAGATTGAACTAGGTATTGAGATACCGACGATTGAATCTCGGGCAAGTGACATACCGATGACAAAGGGAACAACGTATATCGTTATGCAGTTTGACGGATAAAGAATTTCATAGAATATGTGGGAGCCAATATGAACATCCAGGTTCCGCTATTGGTTATTGACCGGAGACGTGTCTCGGTCATGTCTACATAGTTCTCGAACCCGTAGGGTCCGCACGCTTAACATCCGGTGACGATCGGTATTAAGACTTTATGTGTTTTGATGTACCGAAGGTAGTTTAGAGTCCCAGATGTGATCACGAACATGACGAGGAGTCTCGAAATGGTTGAGACATAAATATTGATATATTGGATGACTATATTCGGACACCGGATGAGTTCCGGGGATCACCGGATAATTATTGGAGTGCTGGGGGGTTATCGGACCCCCCGGGGGAACTAATGGGCCAACATGGGCCTTGTGAGAGAGAGGAGGGGCCATAGGGCTGGCCGCGCCCCCCCTTGGGAGTCCGAATTGGACAAGGAAGGGGGGAGGCGCCCCTCTTTCCCTCCCTCTCCCCCTCTCCTTCCTTTCCCCCTCCTCCTAGTTGGACTAGGAAAGGGGGAGTCCTACTCCTACTAGGAGGAGGACTCCTCCCCCTCCTTGGCGCGCCCCAAGGCCAGCCGGCCTCCCCCTTGCTCCTTTATATACGGGGGCAGGGGGCACCCTAGGGCACACAAGTTGATTGTTTCCAGCCATGTGTGGTGCCCCCTCCACCATAATCCACCTCGGTCATATCGTAGCGGTGCTTAGGCAAAGACCAGTTCTGGTAGCATCATCATCACCGTCATCGCGCCATCGTGTTGACAAAGCTCTCCCTTGACACTCTACTGGATCGTGAGTTCGTGGGATATCACCGAGCCGAACCTGTGCAGATCACGGAGGTGTCATACTTTCGGTACTACGATCGGTCGATCGTGAAGACGTACGACTACATCAACCGCGTTGTCATAACGCTTCTGCTTATGGTCTACAAGGGTACGTAGACAACACTCTCCCCTCTCGTTGCTATGCATCACCATGATCTTGCGTGTGCGTAGGATTTTTTTTTGAAATTACTGCGTTCCCCAACATCTTGTCCATCACATCATTCTCTGATGATGTGATCCCTTTCGTCAAATGACAACACATGTCTATGGTCAGGAAACTTAACTATCTTTGATTAACGAGCTAGTCAAGTAGAGGCATACTAGGGACACTCTATTTGTCTATGTATTCACACATGTAGTAAGTTTCCGATTAATACAATTCTAGCATGAATAATAAACATTTATCATGATATAAGGAGTTATAAATAACAACTTTATTATTTCCTCTAGGGCATATTTCCTTCACAAGACCCATCCATTAGCTAAGCATTATGATCGTTTAGTTCAAAAACTTCTAGGGCATATTTCCTCTAGGGCGTATATCCTTCTTTGACTAATCCATTTTGAACCCCTTTAAAAACTTATCAAGGTATGCACTTATCGAAAGTATTATCAAGCATCTTGATCTATCTTTATAGATCTTGATGCCCAATATGTAAGTCGCTTCACCGAGGTCTTTCTTTAAAAAAACTCCTTTCAAACACTCCTTTATGCTTTCTAGAAAATTCTACTTCATTTCCGATCAACAATATGTCATTCACATATACCTATCAGAAAGGCTGTAGTGCTCCCACTCACATTCTTGTAAATATAGGCTTCTCCAAAAGTCTGTATAAAACCATATGCTTTGATCACACTATCAAAGTGTATATTCCAACTCTGAGAGGCTTGCACAAGTCCATAAATGGATCACTGGAGCTTGCACACTTTGTTAGCACCTTTAGGATCAACAAAACCTTCTGGTTGCATCATATATAACTCTTCTTTAAGATATCCATTAAGGAATGCAGTTTTGACATCCATTTGCCAAATTTCATAATCATAAAATGCGGCAATTGCTAACATGATTCGGACAGACTTAAGCATCGCTACGGGTGAGAAGGTCTCATCGTAGTCAACCCCTTGAACTTGTCAAAAACCTTCCACAACAAGTTGAGCTTTGTAGACAGTAACATTACCGTCAGCGTCAGTCTTTGTCGGGGATATACCCCGCGGTATGATCTGGCCGGAGTTATAACCCGACTGGGACTTAGTAAACCGGCTGACAGTTAAGACAGTCAGTTAACCCAGACGGTAAACCAGCAGGTTGATAAACCGGCTGACAGTTAAGTCAGGTGGTAAGTCAGATGATAACCCAGCAGGAGTTAAGTTAGATAATAAACCCACATGAGTTAAGGCAGACAATCATAAACCGGCACTAGTCATAACCCGGCAGACAATCATAAACAGGCACCAGTCATAACCCGGCAGACAATCATAAATCGGCACCAGTCATAACCCGGCAAACAATGATAACTCAGTTGCCAGGGGTTATGAGGCCCGAGATGTTATGAAGCCCAAGACGTTATGAAGCCCATGAAGAGAAGTCGGAATAATTTTAAGTCTTAGTCCGAGAAGGACTCTGCATGTAACCCGCCCCTTCAACATATATAAGAGGGGCAGGGCACCCGGTAAAGGGAGAGAAATAATCTTAAGGCTTAGGGATAACTGGGAGAGCCGGTTTACGGCGACTCCCTCGTGATAATAATAAGACCTACCACAAACATCACGTAGGGCTGTTACCGGATGATGTTTCCCGGGGCCTGAAGCTGTCTAAATCCTTGTCTTGCGTTGCGTCTCTCGATTCCGCTCAACCCCTCTCAAGCTACCACATAGATGCGTTGGCCTCACGACTAAGTCCTCACACTAGGACATCTGCTGTGACAATTCCACGACAGTTGGCGCCCACCGTGGGGCTCGACGCACGATGGTATTGAGTTCTTGGAGGGATCTTTTTTAGGGTTCGAGAAGTTCGCAATTTACGGATGAAGAACTGACAGGGAGCAACAATTTTGGGACAGAGCAGCAGTCGGGTTAATTAAATTTGCTGGTCAACTATGAAGCTGGAGGTGCAAGTTTTTGAGTTCAAAAGAAGTTCAGGGTTACGTGTTTTATGGCAAACAAACATGAACCGGCGATCCATCGAATCCGGAAACGAGTTAAGATCTACTACAACAGTCGCCTTCTTCGTTGATTTGTTCAAGTCTACCGTGCAATACCTTCAGCGTTGCAGTCAAAGTCAAGAAGAGGGTCCAATCAGCAGCATAAAAAAAGGGGAAGGGAAAAAATGACCCACGACCCGAAGACAGAGCAAGTCACGGCCCGGACTCGACCATCGTCTGCGCCCACGTCCTCGCCTTGAGACGCCCGCCTCCGCTAAAGATACGGCCGCCTTCCATCGCCTCCGAGTCAGCCCCACAGCTTTAAACCGTTTCTGAGTCGACCTCGCCTCTGTGCTATAACTCGCCTCCGCTTTATCTTCGCCCGTCCGGATCTTTCGGGCGTTCCATAGCTCTGCTGGCCTCGGCCTTGAGCCGCCGTTGCAGGATCATCCCAGTCTCCCGCGGTCGGCCACGCCGGTCTGTCAGTTTCTTCAAACCACCGCACTGCGAGTCACCATTTCACCGCAGGCCTGTCGGCGTGCCTCCGTTGACCGGTCCTGAGCTGCCTGCCGCCTTCATGGCTTGAAGCCACCTCTGCTTCTCCGATTGGCCATCTGACGCCATCTCTGAGTCACCCACAAGCACTTCGTGCCTCATCGAGCCGCCGCCGTGGTTCGTTTCCACGCCGCTGCGGGTTACCATCTGCCTGGCGCCCATTTTTTCTGTTTTCAACTCGCCATCGCAGACGCGCGCTGAGCCGCCGCCGGGTCGATCTCCGATCTTGGAGCCTCTCCGGATTAAAACACTGAACCACCGTCAACGAGTTACCAGCTGTTTCTCCAACTGCGCTGTAGCCGCTGCTGTTCCGGCGCAGCGTGGCGAGTCACCGCGCCTTAATCTGGCCGCCCCGCCAGCTCCACCCGGCCATGTTGCCCTGGCTGCACCGCCTCTCCACTCACCGCCGGCTCGCAGCACCTCTCAGCCCTCCGCCAGCTCGCTGGTCCGCCTCGCCAAATTGCCGTTGCGGCCGAATCAACCCGCCACCTCACAAGTTACCGGCCTACCGCCTCGATCTCCTTCCTCGGGGCCTCCTGAACCGCCCGCCCGGGTTATCGCTGCTGGCCTCCGCCTAACTTTGAGAGGCTCTGACCTGCCGTGGTGAGCCGCCTACGAGGTGCCGTCGTGCCCACCTCTTCCCGCTAGCATCTACAGACCTGATTCCATTTCCGGGGCGTGCGCTGAGCCACCGAGTTACCTCCACCTTCAAAGCCGCTAAGGACTGTGCCAAACCTTCACCGTGGGCAATGGGGCAACCCATTTGACTGCCTAAACCGTTGTTTCTGCACTCTCAAACCGCCTTGCCAGGGACATGGCAAGGCGCCTCTTCGGACGTTGCCGCCGCTGCAACTCACCTTTGCCGCCCGTAAGTCGGATTGCAATGACCCGGATTCGCCGTCGCCAAACCGCCACAGTTTTCCCCTGAGTCTCTGTTGTGACCCGCTCTCACTAGAGCATGATTCGTGCTGCCGTTGCTCCGGATCAATGTGGGTTCATCAACACGCCAATCCACCACCACCCCAGCTGAAATTACCTCCGGGTCAAACAGTTGTACCCCGCCTACTTCCATGAACTCACCAAATCGCCCGCCGCAGTCGATGTGTCTTTGAGCCGGCCCAACCAGCGTGGCCTTGAAGCCGCCCAGGCCTTGAGTACCTTCACGGCGAATTCCTCTCATCGCTGATTAAACCGCCCGGTGTGCCAAACCGCTCTGAAACCGTTTCTGCTTCAAGCCACCCTGCCTAGAGATTACGAGTGAAGCTACTATTCTTGGATTGCAAACAGATCGGATCCATTATGGAGTTGAGTTCAGAATTAATACAACGGATGTGGAGTTTTCTATGAAGTTTCTGTATGAATTTTTTTGCAGGTCCCTCGATTTTTCTGAAGAATTGTTTCTGCAGCTCGGGATTAATAAGCTGTCACTGCGGTTGAACAGACCTGCACTGTTTATGGAGTTTTGATCATGCTGGTCAGACACTGCAGGCCGGGATACATCATCACATGTGATCAACTACTACCATAAAACTTTGTTGGGTGCAGGGCGCTCCTTTTCACTGCTGCCGTTGTTCAAATGCGCCGGGTCGATTGACGGACGCCCTTGTAAAATTTGGTGTATTACGCAAGATCATTATTACATCTAGAACAAAAGAGAAGAAAATAAGTTATCATGAATGACTGCTAAAAAAAGAAGGGGGCCCAGTGGGAGGACAGACATGATTAAGGTCTGGAGCTGTTAGGGGACTGGAGGTGGATCAAGTTCAGCTGTGTTTAGACTTTGGATGCACGACTGCGTATTCTCTTCCACGGGCGGATCAGGACCCGAGAAGCTCTCGCTTCCTTGGCGTACGGACGTAGCGTCGCGCACATACCTGACTGGCTGGCTGATGTTGCACCTCCACCTATGATCCACTCCCGTCAAGAAAAAATTGTATGGGTCAAGTCCTGTGGCAGTCATTATCTCTTGGGTGGAGTAGCACATCCTCAAATACTAGTGGAAGCGTGGGGCACATCATCAAGAGATACTCTCAAATACTAGTGGAAGCATGGGGCACATCATCAAGAGATACTCTCAAGTGCTACATCAACAAACAGTGGCGACTTGTTATCATAAGGACACCGTAGAGAGTCGCTTCACCCCTGCAATGAGTCTCCACGCCCGGGCTACAGCCGCCTCCGCCCTTGTTACATCAAGTCACCGCTTCATCAGCCACTATTCTGTCTCTGCCGATCTTCACCATATATTACCAAAGAAAGGAATTACTTGTCCATGACGGCTACAGTGCTGTGTTAATCCCTTTTTGAAAGGGCGGGAGAAAAGGGCTAATCGCTATTGCAAATAATGGAGGATGTTCACAGAACGGACCATTTACCATCCAGATAAATCAAGACAATTATTCATTGCAAGAATGATCATTATGCCACGAATATAAAGCTTGCGCCAATATGATCAAAGCGCCAGCATCCAGCCATACCGCATTGTTCAACAAATGTGTGTCCAACCCGCCGCCTTAGCGGTCTAGTTTACAACAACAACACTATGGCCGGCTCACTCGTCTGCACCGGTTTACAACACCATGGACAACTCGTCTATCTGCTCCCGTGGCCGACTCGGTCGTGATAGTTTTCAACTTCACCATGCTGATCATCAACTCCGCGGTGGATAATTTCTGGCCTAACATATCAGGTGAAATCCATTCAGTATATTTTTATATTATATATTGTTTTCTTTAAAAGAGCAATTACTCCGACTTGCAAAGTTATTCAATGTAGGACCCTAAACCGCCATATTGGTGAAAATTTAAAGGCCGTCAGAAAATTTCTGGCTTAAAAAGAAGAATTCCGGTTTAAAATCCGGTTCAAGAGTTATCTCTCTCCCACAAAGCTTTGAAGCTCTCAATATCCGGTTCAAGAAGAGTATTATCTCTCGCAAAGTTCGAGCTGTCAGAAAAAATTAAAGGGACCAAAGAGAGTCTGTTGCAAGTGCACAACTCAAACATAGGTGCCCCTTGAGCACAACTCACAATATCATTTGGGGGCTTCCTGTTTAAACATAGGTGTATTCACAAAAGAGAACATAGCGTTACTACCCTCTTGATCTGGCTATCAAGCCAATATTATCATAAGAGCACAACTCTGATTACTTCGGTAATCCGGCTATCAAGCCAATATTATCACAAGGGGCCAAAGAGAGTCTGCTGCACAACACAACTCAAACATGGGCATCCCTTGAGCACAACTCACAATATCCCTTGGGGGCTATGTTCGAACCGTAGTCACACCTCTTGATAGGCTTAAAGCCACTAGGGAAATCACTTGGAGGCTCTGGTCGTATCCGAACCATAGCTTATACCCTCTTGATCAGCATAAGGGTACCAGGGAAATCACTTGGGGGCTTGGTCGTATCCGAACCATAGCTACAGCTCTTGATAGGCATAAGGCCACCAGGGAAATCACTTGGGGGCTATGGGTTCGAACCATAGCTACACCTCTTGATAGGCATAAGGGCACTAGGGAAATCACTTGGGGGGCTTGGTCATATTCGAATCATAGCTACACCTCTTGATCGGCGCAATGCCACAATTATAATTACTTGGGGGCTCTGGTCGTATCCGAACTATAGCTTAAACCCTCTTGGTCATACACATACATCATCATATATTGCATCATACATTACATCATCATTACATCATCATAGCATGTATCATATGGGCACGGATATACCGGTTTATATGGCAGGAATCGGTTGTCAAACCAGGTTATATTATTCAAATCTCTAATAGCCAACACGGCTGGATTTTTATTATGGTTATCAATAACTAATATTATGATTGAGGTTTTCAAAATCGCTTCAGCGCAATGGATATAATTTATTCTACAATGGAAGGAATATTCCCGAGTCGCTGCAGGCTTACGACCCGACACTTGGGGGTTATATTATTCAAGTTGGGATTACATCAAATACACAAGTCTCATGTCGCTGCAAGCATGCACCATGACACTTGGGGGCTAATGCAAAGTCATTGTTTGCTCACTTTATTGAAGACCCGACTCATCACATCGTAATGAGCCGGCCCTTGGGGGCTACCAATTGCTCCTGTCAACAAATGAAGGTACAAAGCTTTTAATCCATTACATTGAAGGGTCCACTGCTCAGTTGGTAAAGCACAAAGCTCTTAACCTTGTGGACGTGGGTTCAAGCCCCATGATGAGAGTTACATCGTATGATGTTATTTTCAATGAAGTATACATAAAGTCCCAGCTCAATATTATCTTACTAAGCCGGCCCTTGGAGGCTACACTGGTTGAAATTTTTATGAGCATCAAGAAGTTACAAGTCCTAGGTTGCTGCAAGCATGACAACCCGGTACTTGGGGGCTACATATATGGAATACTCAGTTTATGACTAGTGATGAACAAATTGGATTTCTTCAAGATTGTAACATTTATATCGAAGCAAGTCTTAAGTAGTTACTATGCTCCCTTATTAAGACTTGTGAGCTACAAGTGATATGCATACAAAGGAGGTATATTTTCAAGCTTGATGTTAACTACAATTATGACCCGGTGCCATCAATATTCATAAACCAGCAAGTTTTGCTTTCTTAAACCGGCTGAAGATCAGATGAGTATTTCAAAAGACCAATATTTTTGTTAAGCATTGGGAGCTGAGTCAAAGGAGTTATTCTTCACAATATTTATCTATGACAAACCAATGTCAGCAAAATGATTATGAAGCTGGCCTATTGACCCGGATTTTCTAGAAGAAGGAAGTGACAAGGACTTAAGGATGATCAGGATCAGTTTAACATGGATAAATCCAAATTAAACTGGGGGCTAGTGTCGGGGATATACCCCGCGGTATGATCTGTCCGGAGTTATAACCCGGCCGGGACTTATTAAACCAACTGACAATTAAGGCTTACAGTTAAGACAAACAGTTAACCCAGACGGTAAACCGACAGGTTGATAAACTGGCTGACAGTTAAGTCAGGTGGTAAGTCAGATGATAACTCGGTAGGAGTTAAGTCAGATGATAAAGCGGCAGGAGTTAAGGCAGACAATCAGAAACCGACACCAGTCATAACCCGACAGACAATCATAAACCAACACCAGTCATAACCCGGCAGGCAATCATAAACCGGCACCAGTCATAACCCGGCAGACAATGATAACTCAGTTGCCAGGGGTTATGAGGCCCGAGATGTTATGAAGCCCAAGACGTTATGAAGCCCATGAAGAGAAGTCAGAATAATTTTAAGTCTTAGTCCGAGAAGGACTCTACATGCAATCCGCCCCTTCAACATATATAAGGAGGGGCAGGGCACCCGGTAAAGGGAGAGAAATACTCTTAAGGGTTAGGGATAACTGGGAGAGTCGGTTTACGGCGACTCCCTCATGATGATAATAAGACCTAGCCACAAACAACACGTAGGGCTGTTACCGGATGATGTTTCCCGGGGCCCGAAGCTGTCTAAATCCTTGTCTTGCATTGCGTCTCTTGATTCCGCTCAACCCCTCTCAAGCTACCACATAGATGCATTGGCCTCACGACTAAGTCCTCACACTAGGACATCTGCCGTGAAAATTCCACGTCAGTCTTCTTCTTAAAGATCCATTTATTTTCTATGGCTTGCCGATCATTGGGCAAGTCAACCAAACTCCACACTTTGTTCTCATACATGGATCCCATCTTAGATTTCATGGGCTCAAGCCATTTCGCGGAATCTGGGCTCATCATCGCTTCCTCATAGTTCGTAGGTTCATCATGGTCAAGTAACATGACCTCCAGAACAGGATTACCGTACCACTCTGGTGCAGATCGTACTCCGGTTGACCTACCAGGTTGGGTAGTAACTTGATCTGAAGTTTCATGATCATTATCATTAACTTCCTCACTAATTGGTGTAGGAATCTGTGGTACTGATTTCTGTGATGAACTACTTTCCAATTCGAGAGAAGGTACAATTACCTCATCAAGTTCTACTTTCCTCTCACTCACTTCTTTCGAGAGAAACTCCTTCTCTAGAAAGGATCCATTCTTAGCAACGAATATCTTGCCTTCAGATCTGTGATAGAAGGTGTACCCAAGAGTCTCCTTTGGGTATCCTATTAAGACACATTTCTCCGATTTGTGTTCGAGCTTATCAGGTTGAAGCTTTTTCACATAAGCATTGCAGTCCAAAACTTTAAGAAATGACAGCTTAGGTTTCTTGCCAAACCACACTTCATATGGTGTCGTCTCAACGAATTTAGATGGTGACCTATTTAACATGAATGCAGCCATCTGTAAAGCATAACCCCAAAACGATAGCGGTGAATCAGTAAGAGACATCATAGATCGCACCATATCTAATAAAGTATGGTTAAGATGTTCGGACACACCATTACACTGTGGTGTTCCAGGTGTCGTGAGTTGCGAAACTATTCCACATTATTTCAAATGAAGACCAAACTCATAACTCAAATATTCACCTCCACAATCAGATCGTAGAATCTTTATTTTCTTGTTATGATGATTTTCCACTTCACTCTGAAATTCTTTGAACTTTTCAAATGTTTCAGACTTATGTTTCATTAAGTAGACATATCCATGCCTGCTTAAATCATATGTGAAGGTCAGAAAATAACGATACCTGCCGCGAGGCTCAATACTCATTGGACTGCATACATCAGTATGTATTATTTCCAATAAGTCAGTTGCTGATACGTTTCCGTTGTATCTACTTTTCCAAACACTTTTGCCCTTGTTTTGGACTCTAACTTGCATGATTTGAATGGAACTAACCCAGACTGATGCTGTTTTCAGCAGAATTACCATGGCGTTATTTATGTGCAGAAACAAAAGTTCTCGGAATGACCTGAAACTTCACGGAACAACTTTTCAGAAATAATAAAAAATCCTTGCAAAAGATGAAGGCCAGGGGACCCACCACCTGTCCACGAGGGTGGGGGGCGCGCCCCCCTACCTCGTGCCCCCTGGAGCTCCTTTGACCTCAACTCCAACTCTATATATTTGGTTTCGGGGAGAAAAAAAATCAGAGAGAAGAATTCATCGCATTTTATGATACGGAGCCGCCGCCAAGCCCTAAAACCTCTCGGGAGGGCTGACCTGGAGTCCGTTCGGGCCTCCGGAGAGGGGAATCCGTCGCCATCGTCATCATCAACCATCCTCCATCACCAATTTCATGATGCTCACTGCCGTGCGTGAGTAATTCCATCGTAGGCTTGCTGGACGGTGATGGGTTGGATGGGATCTATCATGTAATTGAGTTAGTTTTGTTAGGGTTTGATCCCTAGTATCCACTATGTTCTGAGATTGATGTTGCTATGACTTTGCTATGCTTAATACTTGTCACTAGGGCCCGAGTGCCATGATTTCAGATCTGAACCTATTATGTTTTCATCAATATATGAGAGTTCTTGATCCTATCTTGCAAGTCTATAGTCACCTATTATGTGTTATGATCCGTTAACTCCGAAGTGACAATAATCGGGATACTTACCGGTGATGACAGTAGTTTGAGGAGTTCATGTATTCACTATGTGTTAATGCTTTGGTCCGGTACTCTATTAAAAGGAGGCCTTAATATCCCTTAGTTTCCATTAGGACCCCGCTACCACGGGAGGGTAGGACAAAAGATGTCATGCAAGTTCTTTTCCATAAGCACGTATGACTATATTCGGAATACATGCCTACATTACATTGATGAACTGGAGCTAGTTCTGTGTCACCCTATGTTATGATTGTTACATGATGAACCGCATCCGACATAATTCTCCATCACCGATCCATTGCCTATGAGCTTTCCATATATTGTTCTTCGCTTATTTACTTTTCCGTTGCTATTGCTATCATCACTACAAAATACCAAAAACATTACTTTTGCTACCGTTACCACTACTATCATATTACTTTGCTACTAAACACTTTGCTGCAGATACTAAGTTTCCAGGTGTGGTTGAATTAACAACTCAACTGCTAATACTTGAGAATATTCTTTGGCTCCCCTTGTGTCGAATCAATAAATTTGGTTTGAATACTCTACCCTCGAAAACTATTGCGATCCCCTATACTTTCTGGGTTACCAAGACTATTTTCTGGCGCCGTTGCCGGGGAGCATAGCTCTATTCTTTGAGTCACTTGGGATTTATGTCTGCTTATCATTATGAAGAACTTGAAAGATCCGAGAACTAAGATTTATCCCTCAACTACGAGGGGAGGTAAGGAACTGCCATCTAGCTCTGCACCTGATTCACCTTCTGTTTTGAGTAAGCTTGCAACACCTAAACCTGCTTCTGCTATTCGTTCTGATATGTCGCATGTTATTGATGATGCCACTTCTGCTATACATGATACTTATGATAAAACTACTTCTATGCTTGATACTACTGTGCCACTTGGTGAATTTCTTGATGAACAACTTGCTAGGGCTAGAGAGAATGAAAATATTGAATCTGATAATATTGATGAAAGTGATGATGAAGACTCACCTGTTATTCCCGAGGGTTATGTTTTTGATAAAGAAGCTTCTTTAGCTATTTTAGCTTGCAAAGATAGATACGAGCTCAAGAGGTTATTAGCTAAATGGAAGCATCAATCTCTTAATGCTAGAATGAAACCTGACCCTGCTTTTGCTACTTCACCTATCTTTGTTACTGATAAGGATTATGAATTCTCTGTTGATCCTGATATAATTACTTTGGTTAAATCTGATCCTTTTCATGGCTATGAATCTGAAACTGTTGTGGCACATCTTACTAAATTAAATGATATAGCCACCCTGTTCACTACTGATGAGAGAACTCGTTACTTTTATATCCTTAAAATATTTCCGTTCTCATTAATGGGTGATGCTAAGATATGGTTTAATTCTCTTGTTCCTGGTTGTGTGCGTAGTCCCCAGGATATGATTTATTACTTTTCTGCTAAATATTTCCCTGCTCATAAGAAACAAGCTGCTTTAAGGGATATATATAATTTTGTGCAAATTGAAGAAGAGAGTCTCCCACAAGCTTGGTGGAGGCTTCTCAAGTTACTTAATGATTTGCCTGATCATCCTCTTAAGAAAAATGAAATATTTGATATCTTTTATAATGGACTAACCGATGCCTCCAGAGATTACCTGGATAGTTGTGTTGGTTCTGTTTTCAGGGAAAGAAGACCGGATGAAGCTGAAATTCTATTGAATAATATGTTGACAAATGAAAATAATTGGATACTTCCTGAGCCAGCTCCGGAGCCAATTCCTGAGCATATTCCTAAACCAACTCCGAAGAAGAGGGGTATTCTATTTCTCAGTCCTGAAGATATGCAAGAGGCAAAGAAATCTATGAAAGAAAAAGGTATTAAAGCTGAGATGTTAAGAATTTACCTCCTATTGAAGAAATACATGGTCTTAATTTACTGCATGTTGAAGAAACATATGATCTTAATCCTTTACCTATTGAAGAAACTCATGGTCTTGATAACTCGACACATGTAGTAAAGGTAAATTCTCTCTATAGATATGATAAAGCTGAAACCCCATTTACTAAGTTTGCTAGCCCATGCTTAGATGAGTTTGATAAATTTATGGTTAAGCAAGAAGATTTTAATGCTTATTTTGGTGGACAATTGAAATACAATTCAAATATGCTTGAACACTTGGGTGATTATATGGCTAATGTCAAAGGTGAACTTAAACTTATTAGTAAACATGCTTCTATGGTTACCACTCAAGTAGAACAAGTACTTAAAGCTCAAAATGATTTGCTCAATGAATTGAATAGTAAGAATAATGATAATGCTGTTAGAGTTATGGCTAGAGGTGGTAGAATGACTCAGGAACCTTTGTATCCTGAAGGCCACCCTAAGAGAATTGAGCAAGATTCTCAGAGAAATAATCTGGATGCACCTAGTCCTTCTAAAAGGAAGAAAAAGAAAAATGATAGGACTTTGCATGCTTCTAGTGAACCTGTTATTGAAACACCTGAGAATCCAAATGATATTTCTATTTCTGATGCTGAAACACAATCCGGTAATGAACCTGAAACTAGTGATAATGTTAATGATAATGTTCATGATGATGCTCAACCTAGTAATGATATTGATATAGAAATTGAACCTGTTGTTGATCTTGATAACCCACAATCAAAGAATCAACGTTATGATAAGGAAGACTTTGTTGCTAGGAAACATGGTAAGGGAAGAGAGCCTTCGGTTCAGAAACCCATGCCTTTTCCTCCTAAACCATCCAAGAAAAAGGACGGTGAGGATTTTGAGCGCTTTGTGAAATGATTATACCTATATTTTTGCGTATGCAATTAACTGATATGCTTAAAATGAATCCTTATGCTAAGTACATGAAAGCTATTGTTACAAATAAGAGAAAGATACCGGAAGCTGAAATTTCCATCATGCTTACTAATTATACTTTTAAGGGTGGAATACCAAAGAAACTTGGAGATCCCGGTGTACCAACTATACCATGCTCCATTAAAAGAAACTATGTTAAAACTGCTTTATGTGATCTTGGAACCGATGTTAGTGTTGTGCCTTTCTCTTTATATTGTAGACTTGATTTGAATAAGTTGACACCTACTGAAATATCTTTGCAAATGGCTGATAAATCAACTGCTATACCTGTCGGTATTTTTGAGGATGTGCCTGTTGTAGTTGCAAATGTTACTATTTTAACGGACTTTGTTATTCTTGATATTCCTGAGGACGATAGTATGTATATTATTCTTGGAAGACCCTTTTTGAATACTGCAGGGGCTGTTATTGATTGCACTAAAGGCAATGTCACTTTTTATGTTAATGGTAATGAGCATACGGTACACTTTCCGAGGAAACAACCTCAAGTTCATAGTATCAACTCTATTGAAAAAATCCCATCGATTATATTTGGAGGTTTTGAATTTCCTCTTCCTACTGTCAAGAAGAAATATGATATTCTTATTATTGGGGATGTGCATATCCCTGTTGAGGTAACATAGTGTTATTCGAAATTTCTCTGGTTCCATGTTATTCGGAACGAGTTCGTTAACAAGACTTGATCAACCTTGTTAGTGGATCCCTTTTGATGAGCATGAGATGGATGAAACTAGAAGGCACAACCTTCTGTACCCTCCTTTTACTTTCTGTTATTTATATTAAATAAAATAAAAATAGTATTTTTCTGTCTGTTATCTGATTATCCGTGCAATATAAAAATACCCCGAAAATAAAAGTTCTCCAAATGCCCTGAAATTTAAATATGATTTTTTCTGGAATATTTGAGAATATTTGGCACTGAGAACACAGCAGGGGGTCATCCACCTGGCCACGAGGGTGGAGGGCGCGACCTACCCCCTGGGCGCGCCCCCCTGCCTCGTGGGCCCACGGTGGCCCTTCTCCACTTATCCTTTCACCCACACACTCCTTCTTCCTCCCCCAAACACAAATATCCAGCTCAAACCCGAGTCCAAGATCATTTTGCTGCCATTTTCGATCTCCTTGCTCAAAGCACCTCTCACAAAACTGCTTGGGGAGATTGTTCCTTGGTATGTGACTCCTCCATTGGTCCAATTAGTTTTTGTTCTAGTTCTTTGTCCATTGCAAATTTCTGCTGCTTAGGTGACCCTGTTCTTGAGCTTGCATGTCAAATTTATATGGTCAAAAGTAGTTTTGATGCATGATATAGGCCCTAGGCACTTGTAGGAGTAGTTGCTATCAATATTATTGAGTTTGGTTTACTTTTATTTTGAAGTTACTAAAAATTTCAGAATTTTTTAGAAAATAATGAAGAGACTTTTGGGGGGCTCATCGAGCCGAAGCTCGAAGGAAAAGGCACAGAAGCCCAAGTATAATCTGCCTCGCACCGCGGAGGTTCAGTCGTGTGAATGGCCTTCCAATGATTTCTTGAGAGCAGCCGAGATTTATGAAGATTTTTATGAATTGGCTAAGAATGCAGGCCTCACCGCTTTCATCCATGACCAACGCGATCAGTATCTCCTACTCACAAATATCTTTGTGCAAAACTTTCATTTCCATTCTAGGAGCTCACCACCTACGGTGGAGTTTTATTTATATGATGAGCATAAGGATATGTCACTTTATGATTTTTGTCGGGTTTGTTTGGTCCCTTTCGAGTGCACCACAGAGGAACCACATCGCAGCGATGTTGATGGGTTTATTGATATCATCACTGTAGGGGAAACGAGGAAGGTTTCCGATGCACGAATCACTAGCATACATTTTCCTGTTTTATGCTATTTTGCATTATTTGCTAGTCGTTGCTTAATTGGTCACAGAAACTGTGGAAACCTTAGTGTTCCTGATATTATTATTTTGCTCCACGGTTTATTCAGTGATCACTCTGTTAGTATGGGCGACATTATTGCTAAACGGTTAAGTCTAAACCATACAAAGGGCCCCATCTTTGGAGGCATCTATGCTTCACGCCTAGCTGCACATTTTAACATACCTATTAGGCATTATTAGAAGGAAGAAAAAGTGTTGCCTCGTGTTTATTTAGATTATAAGAGTATGGTGGCACATGACTTTATTGTTAAGAATAGGGAAGGAGAACTTAAATACAAATTGTTCTTTGATAAACATCATCTTGAGACTATTACCCTGCCTGCTCCTTCCTTGTTTGATTTATCTGAAGGCTAGTACCTTGTTCCGTTAGAGGCTATTCACGCCTATCAGAACCCTACATCAGCCATAGAGCCAGAGCCGGAACCACAAGTTGATCCTCCACGACAGTCTAATTACCAGTGGGATCCGGAGATGATTGCCAACCAGTGGCAATCGGAGTCTTCTTCTTCGCAGTACGACCCCAACTATTATTATGGATATCCGCCAGGCCAACCGTGGCCATAGACCAACTTAGGCCCAAAAGCCTAAGCTTGGGGGAGTACGTATTTCTCACCGACATTACATTTATGTTCACACACTCATTGCCAGATGTCGGTGCTCATACTTTTTCATTGTATCATCCATGCTAGTTTATTTCCCTTTTTATGCTTTCTTCTTGTGTGTTTGATAAACCTGAAGAAAAACCAAAAAAATTAGTTGTAGCTTTTAATTAGTTTACTTTCCATGCTTGTAGTAGTAATTAAAAATAAAACCCAAAAAGATTTCCTGTTCTTCTTTTACTTGTTGGGAGCTCTCCCGTGTAAATAGTTTTATTTCTTTTCTTTTCTTTGGGGTCGGTAGGAGAAGACCATAATTAAATTGTTGAAGTGGCTCTTATATGTATTATTGTTGATCTGACAAAAGGAGCCCATATTTCCTTGTCTTCTCCTGTTTATTGAATGCTTGCAGATTCCAGCTTAGTCCAATGCACGTGCACTATTATTATTATCCACATCGTTCGGTCGTGCAAGTGAAAGGCAATAATGATGATTATATGATGAACTTATTGATATGAGAAAAGATGGTATGAACTCGACCTCTCTTGTTTTTGTAAATATGATTAGTTCATCGTTCCTGATTCAGCCTATTATGAATAAACATGTTTGCAATGACAACTAGAGATCATAGTTCTTGTGCCATGCTTGATTAGCTAGGAGCTTATAATGGTTTACCTTGCGTGCCAACATGCTATTAAAATGGTTGTGATGTGGTATGATAGGGTGGTATCCTCCTCTAAATGATTTAAGTGACTTGACTTGGCACATGTTCACGCATGTAGTTGAAACAAAATCAACATAGCCTTCACGATATTTATGTTCATGGTGGATTATATCCTACTCATGCTTGCATTCGGTGTTGATTAATTTTAATGCATGTTCATGACTGTTGTCGCTCTCTAGCTGGTCGCTTCCCAGTCTCTTGCTAGCCTTCACATGTACTAAGCGGGAATACTGCTTGTGCATCCAAGTCCATAAACCCCAAAGTTATTCCATATGAGTCCACCATACCTACCTATATACGGTATCTACCTGCCGTTCCAAGTAAATTTGTATGTGCCAAACTCTAAACCTTCAAATAAATATCCTATTTTGTATGCTCGAATAGCTCATGTATCAACTAGGGTTGTCCGTATCTTCCATGTTAGGCGGGTTGTTCTCAAGAGGAGTGGACTCCGCTCCTCACTCACGAGAAAAATGGCTGGTCACCAGGATGCCTAGTCCCATGCTTTATGCAAATCAAATCAAAATAATTGCAAACAAAACTCCCCCTGGGAATCTTGTTAGTTGGAGGCACTCGTTGTTTCGAGCAAGCCATGGATTAATGCTTGTTGGTGGAGGGGGAGTATAAACTTTACCATTCTGTTTGGGAACCGCCTATAATGTGTGTAGCATGGAAGATATTGCCATCTCTTGGTTGTTATGTTGACAATGAAAGTATACCTCTCAAAATATTATTCACCTCTATTTCAAAACCGAGATCTGGTACCTCTACAAATCCCTGCTTCCCTCTGTGAAGGGCCTATCTATTTACTTTCATGTTGAGTCATCATCCTCTTATTAAAAAGCACCAGTTGGAGAGCACCGCTGTCATTTGCATTCATTACTGTTAGTTTACATTGAGTATGACTTGACTGGATCTCTTTTACCATGAATTACAATGTATAGTCAGTCCTTAATCTTTAAAGGTGCTCTGAATTTATGTTTTGCAGTCTCGGAAAGGGCTAGCAAGATACCATCTTGTTATATCATATTATGATTGTTTTGAGAAAGTGTTGTCATCCGAGATTTATTATTATTGCTCGCTAGTTGATTATGCCATTGATATGAGTAAACTTGAGACCTAAGCGTTATTGTGAATGTGGTTAGTCATAATCTTTGCTGAAAACTTGAATGCTGGCTTTACATATTTACAACAACAAGAGCAAACAGAGTTTGTAAAATTTTTTCTTTATCACTTTCAGTTTATCAACTGAATTGCTTGAGGACAAGAAAGGGCTTAAGCTTGGGGGAGTTGATACGTCTCCGTCATATATACTTTTCCAAACATGTTTTCCCTTGTTTTGGACTCTAACTTGCATGATTTGAATGGAACTAACCCGGACTGACGCTGTTTTCAGCAGAATTGCCATGGTGTTATTTATGTGGAGAAACAAAAGTTCTCAGAATGACCTGAAACTTCACGGAACAAATTTTCGGAAATAATAAAAAATCCTTGCAAAGGATGAAGGCCAGGGGCCACACCACCTGTCCACGAGGGTGGGGGGCGCGCCCCCTACCTCGTGGGCCCCCTGGAGCTCCTCCGACCTCAACTCCAACTCTATATATTTGGTTTCGGGGAGAAAAAAATCAGAGAGAAGAATTCATCACATTTTACGATACGGCGCAGCCAAGCCCTAAAACCTCTCGGGAGGGCTGATATGGAGTCCGTTCGGGGCTTCGAAGAGGGGGATTCGTCGCCGTCGTCATCATCAACCATCCTCCATCACCAATTTCATGATGCTCACGGCCGTGCGTGAGTAATTCCATCGTAGGCTTGCTGGACGGTGATGGGTTGGATGGGATCTATCATGTAATCGAGTTATTTTTGTTAGGGTTTGATCCCTAGTATCCACTATGTTCTGAGATTGATGTTGCTATGACTTTGCTATGCTTAATACTTGTCACTAGGGCCCGAGTGCCATGATTTCAGATCTGAACCTATTATGTTTTCATCAATATATGAGAGCTCTTGATCCAATCTTGCAAGTATATAGTCACCTATTATGTGTTATGATCCGTTAACCCCGAAGTGACAATAATCGGGATACTTACCGGTGATGATCATAGTTTGAGGAGTTCATGTATTCACTATGTGTTACTGCTTTGGTCCGGTACTCTATTAAAAGGAGGCCTTAATATCCCTTAGTTTCCATTAGGACCCCGCTGCCACAGGAGGGTAGGACAAAATTTGTCATGCAAGTTCTTTTCCATAAGCACGCATGACTATATTCGGAATACATGCCTACATTACATTGATGAACTGTAGCTAGTTCCATGTCACCCTATGTTATGATTGTTACATGATGAACCGCATCCGGCATAATTCTCCATCACCGATCCCTTGGCTACGAGCTTTCCACATATTGTTCTTCGCTTATTTACTTTTCCGTTGCTATTGCTATCATCACTACAAAATACCAAAAACATTACTTTTGCTACCGTTACCACTACTATCATATTACTTTGCTACTAAACACTTTGCTGCAGATACTAAGTTTCCAGGTGTGGTTGAATTGACAACTCAACTGCTAATACCTGAGAATATTCTTTGGCTCCCGTTGTGTCAAATCAATAAATTTGGGTTGAATACTCTACCCTCAAAAACCATTGCGATCCCCTATACTTGTGGGCTATCAGTTGCTCGCTCCATTGTTACAGAGAACGGAGTCTTAGTCATCTTGCCCATGAGGCATGGTTCACAAGCATCAAGTGATTCATAATCAAGTGATTCCAAAAGCCCATCAGCATGGAGTTTCTTCATGCGCTTTACACCAATATGACCTAAATCGTAGTGCCACAAATAAGTTGCACTATCATTATTAACTTTGCATCTTTTGTCTTCAATATTATGAATATGTGTATCACTACAATCGAGATTCAACAAGAATAGACCACTCATCAAGGGTGCATGACCATAAAAGATATTACTCATATAAATGGAACAACCATTATTCTTTGATTTAAATGAATAATCGTCTCACATCAAACAAGTTCCAGATATAATGTTCATGCTCAACGCTGGCACCAAATAACAATTATTTAGGTTTAAAACTAATCCCAACGGTAGATGTAGAGGTAGTGTGCCGACGGTGATCACATCAACTTTGAAACCATTTCCCACACGCATTGTCACCTCGTCCTTAGCCAATTTCGCTTAATCCGTAGCCCCTATTTCGAGTTGCAAATATGAGCAACAGAACCAGTATCAAATACCCAGGCGCTACTACGAGCATTAGTAAGGCACACATCAATAACATGTATATCAAATATACTTTCACTTTGCCATCCTTCTTATCCGCCAAATACTTGGGGCAGTTCCGCTTCCAATGACCAGTACCTTTGCAGTATAAGCACTCATTTTCAGGCTTAGGTCCAGACTTGGGTTTCTTCACTTGAACAACAACTTGCTTGCCATTCTTCTTGAAGTTCCACTTCTTCCCTTTGCCCTTTTTTCTTGAAACTGGTGGTCTTTGTCGGTGTTCTGGGAACGGGGGTCCCCAGACTTGCCTACCTGCGGCCCACGGCGTGGCTAAGCTAGTAGGCCGTACGACCCATCTTCACCAACAAAGCATCCAAGACCCTCGTGAGGGTCCAAGCCTCATGAGGCGGACGACGCAAGACCTCCTCTGGAGTAGCCTAGCCAAGCAGGCTCACGAGGAGCGGAGATGTCAAGGCGGGGCAAACCCCACGAGGCCCTCGTGACGTGAGCCATGACGCACGATGCTGCTGCTAGAATCGTTTGTGGACTAAGTTGACAAAGCCAAAGTACACGTCAACCTAGTAGACCACAAGTCAGCCTCCAAATCTGTCCCAAACAGCATACAACCCGAAATTTCTAGCCAGATTCTAATTAATTTTAAATCTAAATATACCTTAATTTAAATTCAATGAAATTTTACGCGCACAAAAACAATGAAATTTAAAATATCAAAATCCGAAAGAAAACAGTATTTGGGAACTAATTGCCTGTTTGCTGTATTTTTTCATTTTACAGCCCATTTATTATTACTTATAGCCCATTTCTTATTACTTATAGCCCATTTTCTGGGAAAAATGCATCCCTCCTCGTCTTGAAAGATTTCCGGCCCAGTAGGGCGTAGAAAAGCAAGTAGGCCTACGTTGGTTATTTTGCAAAAAGCAAAATAGCTGGCTAGCCATTTTCAGAAAGGAAAAAAACAAACTGGGCTGGTCATGTGCTAAACATATGAAATAAAAGCCTGGGCTAGACGGGCCACGGGTCCTGCACAACCCAGTTGATACCCTTCTCCGTCCCGAAAAAACAAAATTACTACGTGCGCTGCTGGGTCCCTACTGTCATCCTCACCATGTACAGTCATCTCCTTATTCCTCTGGGTTGTTGACCATGTTGACAACACCGGAGGGTGGTGCCGCGGCGAGCGAACCAAGGCGGAGGACGATGGTGAGGCCTCGGACGGGGACGAACAAGAGCCGGGGAAGATCACAGCTAGACATGGGAGGCGGGAGCAGGCAGTCCTGCCGGCGCTGGTTTGGCTTTGGCGGCTCGAGGAAGAAGAGACTGAAGAAACGCGACAGACGTTGAATGTTAATCCAATGGTCAAGGTTGGCAAAATCATTTGTTGACTAAGCGGACACCAAGTAGCATACGTTTTTATATATAGGAAGAAAACTGCGAGGAAAATGCGTTCGTCTGCCGTCCTCCTCATAGGGAACGTTCGCCACATAAGTGACTAGCACCCATGGTTTTCAACCGAGAGGTCTTGGGTTCGAGTCCCAAGAACTCTCAATTTTGTCCTCCTTCCTTCCTCGCAAAAAAGGGAAAGAAAATCAAAGACTTGGGAAGGCGTACAGAACAAGCTAGTGTACCAGTAAAGAGACGTTGCCGAGTTTTAGAAAAAAGAAAGACATGCTCCTGTAGCTGGTTCGAATCCAAACCTAGACTATGACTATATATGGTGCTATGCTACTCTGCAAGTAATGAAACTGACATATCCAACGTTCGCTTCTCCTCTTCTCTACTTACTCTGCCTAGCATTAGAAGCTCTGGCCGCAGCAACCATGTCCGTTGGTTGCTCGTCCACCTGCTCTTCAGGAGGCAACAACCAGATATGCGCCAAGTCGCCACCCGTACCATCGCCTGTGGGTCTCATCACACCCCCGCCGGCACGCGCACCGCAGCCGATTGCTCATCGCAACCCGCTATCGTTGGTGTGGTGCCACTGCTACAAATCACGCAGAGTCATCCGTCGCGTCTCAACCACAATCCGCAACCCTGACCGAGTCTTCTACAAATGCCCGAATCATGGGGTAATAATATGTTTAAGTGTTATTCTGCTGCTTTCAGTTGCTATTTTTTTTAATAGTTTGGTTGATGATCTTCCAATTTGATTCGTGCAGAAAAGGGAAGATTCGTGTGATTTGTATTTCTGGGAAGTTGCTGATGTGGGGGAATGCAACTACGCTGATTATTTGGTTAGCCGAGGAATCCCAATACCAGCAGGTTGGGGTGTTGGACAAGTAACTGAAGGAACGGAAGAAGAGGAAGATGCAGAGCAGAAGGTTAAAGATGCAGTTCCTCTGATCATGGCCAAGCAACAGCTGCTGAACGACCTTGACAGCAATGACGAGATGAAAGAGCTTGTGAAGATAATGGGCAAAATCGATGTGCTCTGTAGGATGATTGTCTCTTTATTTGCAGTGTATGTAGCACTCGTGATGTATTCAGTGGCTACGACATGAGCACTTTGCTGAAACTAGTAATGAATGAAACCTGTGTAGCAGGCTGGGCGTAGTGTTGTGAACATCTAATGATTTCTATTA
Source organism: Triticum aestivum (assembly GCF_018294505.1). Lineage (NCBI taxonomy): Eukaryota > Viridiplantae > Streptophyta > Magnoliopsida > Poales > Poaceae > Triticum > Triticum aestivum. The sequence goes on from NC_057809.1 coordinate 393,695,337, forward strand.
ACGGAAATAAGGGGGTATCCCCTTTTGCTAATATAAATAAATAAATAGTAGAGGCCCTACCAGGTCAGCTATGTTCTCATTCGAAGATGTCGAGCAAATTGCAGTCCAACAACAAACTATGTCATCAAATTCAAGTTTCACAGCCAAATATGAGTACAACTAAACAACAATGTCATCATGTTTTAGTTGTCATACAATCACCAAACACAAATCAGCATACATAACAAGTGATGTTCTCATAGCAAAATACTAAACAACATGTTCATCAGGTTTCAGTTGTCATAGCAAACACAATTTCACATAGTAGATAAAAAAACATCTCTGACAGGCAAATATGACAAAAGCAATGTAATCATCATCCGCAGTAGCAACATCAACATCTTCGCCATGTGTATCAGTCTGAATCGTAATTCCCCATGGTGTCATCTTCTTCTTCGTCCTCAACGTCCTCAAACATTGGCTTCTTCTTGATCAACTCTTGTATGTCCATAGCACGACAGGCAATCTTTTCGCCGGCGTCATTGACGTGATGGTTCTCAAAGATATTAGGAACATCTGTGTTATCTTGTACATCAGGAGCAGTGTAAGCATCATCTTGTTGTGCAACTTCATTAGACGAATTCCTCTGCTCAAACCTTTGCTATACTCTCCAGTCATCGCTACGTGCAAATGTGTCTTCCAAGAAAAATATCTATGTTGCTTGATTTGCCAAAATAAAAGGCTCGTTGGTCTGGTACACCGCCTTGACATTGATGGATTTGAAATAATCATCGGCTCTGGGTTTTGCGATCCTGGAAAACAGGTTATACCAACGACAACACAACATAACCGCACACCGATGATCCTCGAAACTGGAGATATACTGCAACTGAACAATGTCTGTTATGTTAGCATACATTTTAGTTGTCTCTTTGTCATACGTATCCGTGCTCATGATGGCACTGTTTTGTGTCTTCCTGCCTTCGTCTCGTGCAAGGGTGTTGTAGCGCACATGTCCAACAACGTGTGACGCCCCGAGACCGATGTGCCAGGTGTCTTCCAATTATTTCGCCGTCTTTGCTTGCTGCATCTTGTCATGTCATCATGTGCATTGCATCATCATGTTTTCAAAACTTGCATCCGTCCGGGTCTTTCGGTTCTCTCCGTTCTCCGTTCTGAGCCCAGGCACACTTGCATGCGCCCGCGGCATGTCCGTAATAGTATTTTATAAGTGGCCAGAAAATGTTCTCGGAATGGGTTGAAAGTTGGCATGTGGTCTTATTATAGTGTAGATAGACCGCCTGTCAAGTTTCATCGCATTCGGAGTTCGTCTGATAGCCCAACCGTTAAACTATAGCGGCATTATAGCCGGGCACACGTCGGACGTTTTCGGTCTCCGAAAACAGTCGCCGGGCCTCCCTCTCTTCTCTTCTCTCAGCGCGAGACCGTCTACAGAGCCCACTACCTACCGCCAGGTCCATCCTAACCTCTCTCGTCAGCCCACAACCCCCCTCGCGCGCATCCGAAAGTTGTCCCGAACCCGACCCGGACTGTCGCCACCGTTGTGTCCGGATCATCCCCAAACATCTGCAAAACGTCACCGTTTTCTTATTTAGACTCCCTAGCTATTTTATTCGCGATCGTCCGATTACGATCGGATGGACCGAGTAGCCCCTAACCTAACCAATCTACCTATATAACAGTCAACCCTAAAATCTAGGAGATGTGTCCCATCGCCCGCTGCCGCTTTCCAAATTCCCCTCGGGATCTTCCCTGCCCGATCCACCAACCACAGTCGCCCGCCTCCTACCAGCGCATGCTGCCCGATCCCTCCTCGCCGATAGTCCCTCGCCGGAGCACGCCGCCGCTAGCATCCTCGACCACCAGGCCGTGCCTCTACTCCCTCTCCCCGTTCCCTTTTCGCTGAAGCCCCCTCTCCTGTTCCCTCACGATCTCTCTCTGTTTTCAACGCAGCGCCGCCTTGGAGGCTTCCTGAAGGAGCACGGCTGCCACCTCGCCAGATCCACCGGATGCCGCCAGGAATGGAGCCGCCTTGCCGGATCTGCGCCTTACCTTGTCCCTGGTCCGGCCATCGTCCTCATCCGGCAGAGGGCGCCGCCGTCCCCCCCGTTCCAGCGTAGCCGCTGTCGGCCTCGCCTCTATGCGAGTGAGACGAGCTTTTCCCTCTTCGATAGAGATACCAAGCTCTCACGACGACCCCTCTCCATCCTGTCGCTGCTGGAGTACCACATGCGTCCGCCTCGCCTGTTTGTGCTCCCCGCTTCGAGCGACAGGATGAGATGACGGGCGCCTCGCCCGCTCGCGTTGACCGCGCAAGTCCCTCGACCGACCACACGCACCCAGGCTGCCTCACCTTTGCCTGTGACCGCGTCGAACAAGCACGACGCCCCAGCGCCGCGCCTGGGCTGCCTCCCTTCCAGGCTCTCCAAGGCCCAAGGCCCAGCACCCCCCTTTCGGCCTACCTCTCTACCGATCTGGGCAGGCCCACTGGGTGAGAAACCCCCCTGTGCATTGTTGGTCCAACAGATCCAGCCCATTTGTGTTTTTTTTCAGTACAACGATTTTATCATTTTATCCAGAGTTTCCCAGTTTTACAGAGAAGACCCTAGAGTTCATGCAATTAATAACTCATCAACCGTGCATCTTATTAAAATGTTTTATATATGAAAGTTGCTTAGAATTTTGTGTAGGATAATAATATCCAACTTCCTTGCATGTTTGAAATGTTTAAAACGATGTTTGCTTTAATTTGCTTAAATAACATGCTAAAATGATTTAATTCATAACTAAATAACTGTAGCTCCGTTTTTAACAAACTTTATATGTAAATGGGGTAGAAAATTGCCTAGTTTAACATGGTGCACTTTTCTTGCATGTTTAACAACTCTAAAATGTGTTTAGGGCAGATCAGTACCAAACCTAATGTATGCATATGAGGAGTTTCCGGACTTGTTGTTTTGTTGTTCCGGCCTCATTTAAACTTGCCTAGATTAGATAGGTTCATCATGCTTCACCTCTTGCCATGCTAACAACATTTAACCTTGTTGGGTAACAAGAGAGAACTAAATAAGTCATGTGGTGTTTTCTTCAATATGCAACTCCGTTGCATGTTGAGCTCCACTTAATTTGTAGGATTGTTTGTGCACTTTGCCATGTCATGCCCTCTTTAAACCGGACATGCATCATTCTTGATTGTGCATCATGCCATGTTCATGTGTTGGTTGTTTACTATGTTGTGTGCTTCTTTCCGGTGTTGCTTGTTCGTGGTGGTTCTGATTACGTCGCGTTTGTGAGGACCCGTTCGACTACGTCCGTTTGTCTTCTTCATGGACTCGTTCTTCTTCCTTGCGAGATTTCAGTCAAGATGACCGTACCCTCGAAATCACTTCTATCTTTGCTTGCTAGTTGCTCGCTCTTTTGCTATGCCTATGCTGCGATACCTACCACTTGCTTATCATGCCTCCCATATTGTTGAACCAAGCCTCTAACCCACCTTGTCCTATCAAACCGTTGTTTGGCTATGTTACCGCTTTGCTCAGCCCCTCTTATAGCGTTGTTAGTTGCAGGTGAAGATTGAAGTTTGTTCCTTGTTCGAACATGGAGATGTTGTTCCTTGTTGGAACATGTTTACTTTTTGGGATATCACAATATCTCTTATTTAACTAATGCATATATATACTTGGTAAAGGGTGGAAGGCTCAGCCTTATGCCTGGTGTTTTGTTCCACTCTTGCCGCCCTAGTTTCCTTCATATCAGTGTTATGTCCCCGGATTTTGCGTTCCTTACGCGGTTGGGTTATAATGGGAATCCCTTGACAGTTCGCCTTGAATAAAACTCCTCCAGCAAGGCCCAACATTAGTTTTACCATTTGCCACCTAGCCTTTTCTTTACCTTGGGTAGGCCTGCCCAAGGGTCATCTTTATTTAAACCCCCAGGCCAGTGCTCCTCTGAGTGTTGGTCCAACCTGTCAGCTGCCGGTGGCCACCAGGGGCAACTCTGGGCTGGCCTACCGGAACCTTGGACAATCCGGTGTGCCCTGATAAAGAGATATGTGCAGCTCCTATCGGGATTTGTCGGCACATTCGGGTGGCTTTGCTGGTCTTGTTTTACCATTGTCGAAATGTCTTGTAACCGGGATTCCAAGTCTGATCGGGTCTTCCCGCTAGAAGGAATATCCTTCGTTGACCATAAGAGCTTGTGATGGGCTAAGTTGGGACACCCCTGCAGGGATTTGAACTTTCGAAAGCCATGCCCGCGGTTATGGGCAGATGGGAATTTGTTAATGTCCGGTTGTAGAAAACCTGAAGTTGACCTTAACTAAAATGCACCAACCGCGTGTGTTACCGTGATGGTCTCTTCTCGGCGGGGTCCGGGAAGTGAACACGGTGTTGGAGTTATGCTTGACATAGGTTGTTTTAGGATCACTTCTTGATCATAGTTCATAGACCGTGCTTTTGCCTTCTCTTCTCGCTCTCTTTTGCGAATATGTTAGCCACCATATATGCTAGTCGCTTGCTGCAGATCCACCTCATACCTTTACCTTACCCATAAGCTTAAATAGTCTTGATCGCGAGGGTGTGAGATTGCTGAGTCCCTGTGACTCACAGATACTTCCAAAACTAGCTTGCAGGTGCCGTTGAACCATGCAGACGACGCAACCAAGCTCAAGGAGGAGCTCGATGAAGATCTTGTCCTTTATGTTGTTTCATTTCCAGTTGATCAGTAGTGGAGCCCAGTTGGGGTCGACCGGGGATCTGTGTAGCATTTGGGGTAGTCTTCTTTTATTTTGTGTCGTGGAATTGTCACGGCAGATGTCCTTAGTGTCAGGACTTAGTCGCGAGGCCAACGCATCTATGTGGTAGCTTAAGAGGGGTTGAGCGGGACGAGAGACGCGAGATTTTACCCAGGTTCGGCCCCTCATGGTGGAGGTAAAAGCCTACATCCTGCTTCATTGATATTGATGATGATGATCACGGTTACAAGAGTGCTCTAACTCGAGAGCAATTGTCTAAACCTAACTTGTCCAACTTGTGGAACTTGTGAATCTTGTCCCCTTTTGGGGAGCCCTGCCCCTCCTTATATATGTTGAATGGGCGGTTTACATGTGAAGTCCTATTAGGATTAGGACTAATCTATCTCTAATACAAACCGGATACAAGTCCAGGTCTTAGCTCCTTGTAAGATAATATTCCTCCTGCCTTTCCTCTTAAACCGGCCCACCGTTAAATGTGAACCGGCCTTCTGGGCTTTGAGCCTTGTCATCCATTGATCCCGCATGCCGGACCACCAGTGAGTCATAATGACCAGGTGGGTTGCTTGTGAACCGCCGGGTCAGGGCGGGTCGCCAGTAACTCACCAAGTGTCAGCGTGGTCTTCAGATAAACCGCCAAGTCCGGCTGGGTTAACTTCCGGCCGGTTTACACCGCGGGGTATATCCCCGACATTAGCCCCCAAGTTTAGCTTGGATTTATTCATGTAAACTTATGCTGCAAAATAAACACAAGAACAAATTTGACAGGTTATGCTCCGGGTTAGAAATTTTTGTAAACTGGTACCTGATCATCCTTAAGTCCTTGTTATTTCCTCCTTCTGGAAAATCCAGGTCAATAGACCAGCTTCATAATCAATTTGCCGACATTGGTTTGTCACCGAGAAATATTGTGAAGAATAACTCCTCCCAAAGCACCGGTTTAAGAAATATGGGTCTAAAAATACTTATCTGATATTCAGCCGGTTTGAAGATGTAAAACTTGCTGGTTTAATATTACCAAAATAGCTGGTTTATAAATATTGATGGCGCCGGGTCATAATTGTTGTCGACATCGGGTCTTGTAATTGATCTTCCTGATTTGCTCAAAACTGATAAAATGAAGATGTTCTTCCTTTATATACATAATACCTGTAGCCCCCAAGTCTTAAGAGGAAAACATAGTGATAACTTAAGACTTGCTCCAATAAGTGTTTCAACCTTGAAGAAATCCGATTAGTTCATCTCAATCATATAAACTGAATACTCCATATATGTAGCCCCCAAGTGCCGGGTCATTATGCAATAATGAGCAGGGACTTTGTAAATATAATCTTGTAAACTTTGAACAGCAACATGTAGCCCCCAAGGGTCGGCTTAGTAAGATAATACTGAACCGGGACTTGATATATACTTCAATGAAAATAACATATTATAATGTAGCTTCCATCGCAGGGCTTGAACCCACGTCCACAAGGTTAAGAGCTTTGTGCTTTACCAACTGAACAATGGATCCTTCAATATTATGGACGAAAACTTGTGTACCTTGAATTGTTGACAGGAGCAATTGGTAGCCCCCAAGGGCCGGCTCATTATAATATGATGAGTCGGGTCTTCAATAAGACTAGTAAAAATGACTTTGCATTAGCCCCCAAGTGTCATGATGCATGCTTGCAGTGACATGAGACTTGCATGTAATCTCAATTTGAATAATGTAGCCCCCAAGTGCTGGGTTGTACGCCTGCAGCGACTCGGGACTATTCCTTCCATTGTAGAATAAATCATATCCTTTGATAAAAGAGTAGACATTGCGCTATAGCGACTTTGAAAACCTTAATAACAAAAATCCAGCCATGTTGGCTATTTGAAGATTTGAATAATATAATCCAATGAGTTATGAGCGCATGATACCAATGACGCAATCCAAATATATACTGGCGACTTATAGTTAAAAGCCAGGCCGGTTTAACGAACACCGGATAATACTACCGGTTTAATAAACACCGATGATTTATAATCAAGCTTTATTCAACCTGTTTATGCATACAACATGTTTAAAGTGTCCTGGCGGTTTACCGCCAGACGGGTCATAATGCCCAACATATAACCTGGGTTTATAACCAAGGCTGCATTTAGAATAATCAAATATGAAATATATCATATCTGTGACATTGAATCACATTGTTGGTTTTACCAACTTTTTGTAGTAAGGGTGATAACCCAAATCTTGAGTACTGATAACTCCTTCCATATTGTGCCGGTTTATGATAAAACCGTGCCGGGTTGTGAGAAACACCGTGTTACTCCATAAGAGGATGTTAACAACAAGGATCAAACCGGGCAAATAGTCTCCGGATTGACGTGAACTGTGTTCCGTCAATGGATTGGTTGAAAACTTTGTCGGTTTAAAAAGAACGCAATAAAAAAGAAAAAGTAAAAAGTGCAAAGCAAAAGCAATGAGAAAACCGTTTGCAAAAAAGGTTTATTTGAGCTGATCAAATGGCGTTACCATGGCCGAACACGACCAAGCTCCCGTTAGGTGTAACTATGGTTCTAGTCAGCCAGGTCCCCAAATGAAACCGTGGCAGTTATGCCGACCAAGTGGCATGGCGATGGTTCGGGTTCGACCAAGCCCCCAAGTGATTCTGTGGCCTTAGGCCGATCAAGAGGCATGAGTGGTTTAGACATGACCAAGTCCCCAAGTGATCTGGTGGCTTTCGCCTATCAAGAGGTATGGTATTGGTTCGGACACGACCAATCCTCCAAGTGATATAATATGATGCTTTTAAAAAGCTAACTCAAGGGGTAAACTGGAGGCCGCTTTAGAACAACTCCGTGTAACCACACATGATGTAAAAGAACAGAGACCCCACTTTATGAAACAGAAGCCCCCATGTGATCAATAATATGTCAGGCCAGTAAGGCGGGATACCCATGTTCGAACCGTGCATCGTGGCAGCAGGTCCTCTTCGGCAATTTTTAACTTTTTGCAAGAGATAAATTCTTCTTGAACCGGGATCTTGAACTGGATATTGAGATCTTCAAAGCTTTGTGGGAGATATCTTTCCCTTGAACCGGATTTTAAACCGGAATCTTCATTTTTAGCCGGAAATTTTCTGACGGCCTTTAAACTCGAACTTGCGAGAAGTTAATTCCTTTTTGAACCGGACATTTTTAAACAGGATTTGAGCGCTTCAGAGCTTTGTCGGAGAACAAATTTCCCTTGTACTGGATGGTAAACCGGAATCCTTTTCTGATGACCCGAAACTTCTTCATTGAGCCGGGATTTTGTAACTGTCATATACTTTATAATCCGGAAATCTTCTGGCAGCACGATGTGAATCCGGGACCGGGTTATCTTTCCCTCCAACGTATTGGGGTTCTTGACTTCACTGAAAACCGGCAACGTTTGCTAAGTCATATCATTGTAGCCCCCAAGTCTCAAGGTGACTCGAGGAGTTGGCTTTGAGATTCTCCATATTTGACCGTGATATAAACCGGCATAACTTGTATATCATTGGTGTTGACAGCACGATGTGAATCCACAGAAGGTTGAGGTGACTGCGGCAGGTTATAAATGATCCCGTATGAGCCGTGTCATCAACTCAGCCAATGGTTCCTTCCAACTGGCTCCTTGAAGTTTAACCAAACTATAGTAGCGGCGACTTGTGTGCATGTCAATTGAACCATCCAGTGCAGACAACGGCTGATGATAATTTGCCTCCAATTTGTGGGAAGAAAGGCAGGTTACCCATGTTCATACTCAAGAAACAACTTATGCAGACAGGTGCGGCCCGGTATGTTGATGTAGACCAGGCCGCGAGAGACGGACGATCGCAACATCAGAGGCAGCTCGGACAGATGAGCCGACCGCGGTATTGTAAGCTGATGCAGACAGGGAAGATCAGCACCGGTGTCATAAACCGGCTCGGACGGGTGAGTTAATCGCGGGCGCGGTCCCAGCAAGCTGATGTAAACCGGGCCACAGGGACGGCGACCTTCTCACGTTCATTCACCGGGTGGTAGGACACGGACGAAACGCCAGTGCAGAACATTGCTAGCGCATGCTCCGTGCCCGTAACATAGCGCCTCATTTGTAATGAACACTTGTCCTGCATAAATAGTATTGCAGACCAAGGCAAAGATAAACTGTTCTTTGATAAAAATAATATGTGCTAATAAAATATATTTCATATAGGTATCACCTGATGTGTTTAGGCCGGAAATAACCCGCCATGAAGTTGATGATAACTGTATGAAGCTGAAATTAATCACGGGTGAACCGGCCGCAGTGTGGTATACCGGTGCGGACGGGTGAGTCGGCCGTGATGTTTGTAAACCATAGCCGCAGCTTGGCACACCGGCGAGGGCGACTCGAAGGCGGACTCACAATCCAGCCATAGCAGAAGGCGGACTTGGTCTGACGGTGACGGCGGCAGGCGGGTCAGAGGCGGAAGCAAGGCCGTGACCTGAAGGAAGGAAGCTCGATGAGGCTAGCTACGGCCAGAACGGCAGCGAGGCCGGCTCGCGGCGGTGGAGGTGCCCCGATGAGGTGGTTCAGCGAGACGGGGCCGCAGACGCATGAGCCTCCAAACGGGTCAACGGTGGTTTCCGACAGGGACGCTGTAGGTTGCCTCAAACACAGTCCAACTTGGCAACTTTTTCTCAATTCTGGAATTAATCTCCTCGTAGCCTCTCTCCTTGTCTTCTAGTGGCGTACTAGTACTTGAAAACACCAGGTTGATGCTTAATGCGATGTAAACAATGCGCGTGTCTGCACTCTTTGATTTAATCAGAAACAACAACTCGACAACTCTAACTGCAGAAACGTGTGCAACTTGATGGCTTCCGCGGATAAACATCTGCAGCCGTCGTGGTGAATCCTATTGTTTTCCGGATGGCTTGAAAACATATGACTTGATGGCGGCGCACCAAATAATATATCTGCCTTCCTGGTCGTGCGCGGCTGCACGTACGAAACCCTAACCTCTCAAACTTAAACTTGCATTGATGACTCTTTTTCACCGGATGATCGCAAGATCCTTGATCCCGGGGAGAAATCCCTTTAAGAACTCAACACCACCATGCGCTAGCCCCACGATGGGCGCCAACTGTCATGGAATTGTCACGGCAGATGTCCTTAGTGTCAGGACTTAGTCACGAGGCCAACGCATCTATGTGGTAGCTTGAGAGGGGTTGAGCGGGACAGAGACGCGAGGTTTTACCCAGGTTCGGCCCCTCATGGTGGAGGTAAAAGCCTACATCCTGCTTCATTGATATTGATGATGATGATCACGGTTACAAGAGTGCTCTAACTCGAAAGCAATTGCCTAAACCTAACTTGTCCAACTTGTGGAACTTGTGAATCTTGTCCCCTTTTGGGGAGCCCTGCCCCTCCTTATATATGTTGAAGGGGCGGTTTACATGTGAAGTCCTATTAGGATTAGGACTAGTCTATCTCTAATACAAACCAGATACAAGTCCAGGTCTTAGCTCCTTGTAAGATAATATTCCTCCTGCCTTTCCTCTTAAACCGGCCCACCATTAAACGTGAACTGGCCTTCTGGGCTTTGAGCCTTGTCATCCGTTGATCCCGCACGCCGGACCACCAGTGAGTCATAATGACCAGGTGGTTGCTTGTGAACCGCCAAGTCAGGGCGGGTCGCCAGTAACTCGCCAAGTGTCAGCGGGGTCTTCAGATAAACCGCCAAGTCCGGCCGGGTTAACTTCCGGCCGGTTTACACCGCGGGGTATATCCCTGACATTTTGGCTCCGTAGTCGGGCCTTGATTGTAACTGGTTGATGTAATGCTTTATTCATGTAATTGTGTGAAGTGGCGATTGTAAGCCAACTATGTATCTCTTTCCCTTATGTATTACATGGGTTGTTTGCGAAGATTACCTCACTTGCGACATTGCTTTCAATGCGGTTATGCCTCCAAGTCGTGCTTCGACACGTGGGAGATATAGCCGCATCGAGGGCGTTACACAACGCAAGATTCATAATGTCTTACCCGAGTATCAGGACCCATTGCTAGTGAGTAAATGGCATCATCAACTGCCTGCCCATCCTCCCGCATCTTCTTAACCTATGGTTAGAAAATAGATAAACTGATCATCTTATGTACTCAATATATTAAAAAAACTGACAGTGCACTTCAAAAGCTTACATGATTCTTGAACCATTTCACAAATCCTGCCATAACCAGTTTGTCAATGTTTCTTGGATTTTGCGGCAGTAACTCCTCTTTGTAGATGCTACACAACATAGTGATCGCGTCAAATATCTAAATATATAAGAATGTGCTGCAAGTTTAGTAGATTACGATGTATAAGCTGCAGTACTGCACTTACTTGATATAAGGTAGTATCTCAGGACAGTTATTCAACACATACCAAACCATTTTGTCCAAATCTTTAGGTTTGTCCTCTTGTCGACTCTTCCATGTAACTCGAACAGAATAATTGAAAACATTGAGCCCGCGATTGTCTTCACCCACCTCTTTGCTAAGCTGATCAGCTATTTCAATGTATTTTGAGAAGAATGTCAACGCTTCTGTAGCAATGTAGGCCTCTGCAATGGAACCCTCGGGTCTAGCTCTGTTCCTAACATAGCCCTTGAAAGTGCCTAGCCTCCTTTCAATAGGGTACATCCAGCCATACTGTATTGGACCTCTAAGTAGTGCCTCATCAGGTAGATGAACAGCCAAATGCACCATCACATCAAAGAAGGCTGGAGAATATATCTTCTTGTAACATCCTGTTTTTTTGAGAGTTCAATTTTTTTTAAGCCAAGGGATGTTGCAACGTAATCTTTAATTATATATTTTGGAGATTGCTCAAATTAATACCAAGTTGTTTGGAATTAATTTAGCACATGTCAGGTGGAAAATATTTTCCATAATATCCTGAGTCGATTTATTCATTCGTAATATTTCATTTAAGTTCTTCTTACTTATTTTTGTTACTTTGATTTCTTGGATTCTTGAAGACTTTTTAGTTGTCTTTGTTTCGGTTCCTCTTGTAGCAATCCTAGTAAAAGAAATCAATATAATATTATATTGATTTTATTTTCTTCTCTCTCCTTCATTTTTTTGGTCCTTGAACCAATACATGTATCATAACCTAGCACATCGTTGGTATCTCACGTATGCACCAAAGCTAATCACTCCCATTCAAGTATGCACTGGATCGTTCTTTCTCCATTTTTTCTCTCTTTCTAATGCAAAATCTGCCCAACCACTCAACGAACATGGCCAAGCCACCCAGCGTGAGGGGCAGCGAAGGCCCATTCTAGTCAGCAACAGTAGCCGCTAGGCCCAGCTAGTAGCAGCAGCCGCGAGGCCCAGCCGGCCAGGGAACGAAGCGTCGTCTCCCTCCCGCATGCGTGCACGTACATGTTACAGAGAAGAAACCTCCATGGCTGCCTCTTCCTTTTCCTTCAAATCCCATTAATCCCTTCACCGTTTCCATTCGTCATCAACACAAGAATTACTCCCCACTCAACGGCGAGTCCGTTCAGTCTAATGGCTCCACTCATGATGCGCTTAATCTGATGCAAGTAACTGACGAAGTTATTGGCCCAACAATGGCATTCACCTCCTGATCTCTCTCCTCCGGCTATCATTCGGCAGACCCTTCGCGTCACGACGTGCGCCAGGGGCACCTCTATAAAAGCCCCATCATCCCATCCCCCGATTCCTTTCCAATCACTCGTAATCCACCCCGCAATACAGCCCCATCTCTGCTGTTCTTCGACTACCGTCGCCTAAGGTGAGCATCCTAGTCCAATTCCTCCCACCAACAGAATCCCCTTGCCAGAGCCTACCTCCTAGACATCATTTCCAAGTGATTGGCAATCATTGGCCGCGCGCACAATGGAGCTGTGCCACTGCTCTATTCGGGATTGACGCCGACGTCACCCGTCGATCGTCCGTTATGTCCATCTGTGTCCCGATGCTTTCTCGTCACTAGGAGCATCACTCACCACCATCTCTTCATCACCGGAGTTCGGAAGACGACGACGATGACGCGCACCGGCGCTCGCGCGCTCAACACCACGGGTTCCATCTCCAACGACTACTCGGTGACCCTAAACCAATGCTAAACCCATAAGCCGTTTTGATGATGCTAGGAGCGAGTTAATTGTTTTGTTTGAGTAGATGTTTAATTGTGTTTTTTATCAAGTGCATATGATGTTTTATGTAAGTAATCATGCAAAATTGTTTATGTCTTATTGTCATCTCCGTAGCATGCTTAGGGTTTGTCCTAAATATTGTTGAGTGATTCTAGGATACATTAGAAGTGGCCATATAATTTCTAGAACTAGTTTTACAATTATTATTTTGATGCATGTTAGTGAAGTGCGATAATTTTTATTTTTATAGACATAGTATATGCATGCGTACTTTCTAGATAATATTGTCATGCGTAGCAATATTTATGTTTGAGTTTAGTTTCAGAACGATTGTAGAATTATTATTTAAATTAGTTTGATTGAGTCTAGGTGGTGTTGTGAGTCATGCCATGTGCATGATTTTTGTTACAAAAGTTGATCATGCTAGGACTAGATTATTGTTGATCCTTTTGCTTCATATATATCTAGATTATTTTAATTAGTGCTACATGATTTGTGACTATTATGATTTAGCATTTCTTTAGGTCGTGCTATTGTTTGATGTTTTGTAACTTAACTATTTTGTCTAGGAAGTAGCTTGGTTGACTTTTAAGATGCTTTTTGTTAAATTCTATAGTTGATGTTTTAACCATTATAAATAGTAGATTTTATTTAAATATTGATTTGTGGGTAAATTTGTATTGCCATGCTATGTCGAGTCGTGTCGTTCAAATGCATAGGATAGTTATTGTTTTGTGTTTATGTCACGTCAGTCATTATTTTGTCTTTTCTTTATAGTTTCCAAAGTATTTGTATTGGGCACTATTAAAGTTCAGTTAGCATATTGTTGTTTAGAACGTTAGACATGATGGCCGAGTTTTACTTAGTCCGGATAAACCTATACCCAACCAATCCATTCAATCCCTCTACTCATCATCAATCGATCTACCTCCTTCTAAATCTCCATAGCCATCCACATCTTTCTACCAATCCTTGCTATATTGTTATTTCAATTGGATATTATTTGGATTTTATTGCTTTTTATTTATTGTGCTTCGCCGGTACTACGAGTAGGAGGTGACGGTACGGGAGAGGAGCACTATGAGGAAGAAGGAAACGGGGAACTCGACAACGAAGGCATGCCTCCTTCTTTAATCATACTTATCCTATGGTTTACAAAATTGCATTGAGTTTTATTGTTGCTATGTGCATGCTATTTTAATTCTCGTAGCAAGCGTGTCGATCGACACATTACCCTGATCCGCTTGTCGCCTATTTACTTGGCACATGAGTAGAAATATATAATTCCGGTAGAGTAGAAATGCTTAGCCATGCTTATCACCCTGTAGGTCCCTTGTTGAATGACCTCCGAGTCATTGACAATTGAAACTTAATGCTGAGCTAGGACGGTTGGCCCTTGTTGACCCTCTCTATCCTCTTCTACTCTGGGTGAAACTTACCATCTGAATACTGGTGCGGGCGATAGCTGAATCAAGGATTGAAGGAGCGATTGGCTGCCCTTCACGAGTTGAAGGGGTCAATAAGTCGTCTGTGCCGCATGAGGCCTAATAAGTCATGGATTTGAAGATTGTGATAACAATACAACCACATGCTATATGGGCACTGGCTTGGTCAAGTAAGCTTGTCAGCCTTAGGTGTCGATGTCGCCGTACCACAGATGGGATAGCTGCCTTGCGAGGAGTATCCTCGGCACAGATGGGGGGACCGGTTTGAGGATGTACTCTCAGTACCGTGCGCCAGACCCGGTGGGCATGTCACATCTTTGAGGGATCTAGTCCAAAGAGCTCGTCACAATCTCCCTGCAGGTATACCAGATGGTGTACTACGGTAGCGACGGCTAGTGGCAACAAGTCAGGATTGTGTCGTGTGGGTAAAGTGTACAACCTCTGCAGAGTGTAAAACTATTTGAATAGTCGTGTCCACGGTCATGGACAACACATGAATCTTTCTTGACGTACAGGACCTGTCTTGCTTATTCCCTCTCTGCCCTATTCTTGAAACCTATGAAGGATGTGAGTTGATCGAGGATCCTCACTTGATGAAAGTTGTTCTGGAGATAAAACATGTTTTCATCTAAAACTGCTTTTATCCAACTACTTTACTTGTCAAACAAAATTAGCTTTATGCAAATTGAGCCATACAGCCTTCCTTTGAAGCCACATGTAGCTACTAGGTCCTTCCCCGTGGGAGGCATGTTGAGTACATAATGTACTCATGGCAATACTTTTGTTGAACAACAGAGATCTATGAAGACGAGGGCGTCAACTACGACTATTATGATGATCCTGAGGAGTGAGGACACGTTGACTACATCGATTGCCTGTGGTTGAGATGGAGTCACTACGTATTTATATATTCCGCTGTGTTTCTGGTTGTAATAAATGTCATGAGACATTTCACTATGTATGCCTTGTGGCAAGAGTTATTAAACTTATACTTATTTTAATGTTCTGCAATGATACCATTTCGCTGTGTTGTCAAGTTGATCCTGGATTGACAAATATACACAGGAGGTCTGGAAATAATTCCGGGTTCCCACCAGAAGTGGTATCAGAGCCGACGTCGACCTAGTAACGTGGCCTTAGTTAGAAATGGAAAGCCTTAGGAATTATTTTATAAAATATTATTTTATAAATTTTCTAGTATTTCGCTTCTATTTTCTCTTACTAAATTGTGTACCGATTCTCTTCTTACTCAAATATGTAGATGGTGATATGATCCTCACGCAGGATTGAGCAGTTTGGCAACCTCGGTCGACAGTTTCGATACATGCTCACATGCTTGGGCTTCAACCAGGATCCAGAGGTTTCCGGACACTCCTATCGCATGATCGGGGGCGAGGAACGTTTCAAGGTCAACTTGGTGGTGTATCCGAGGATGGAGGAACAGACCAGCAGTTACCAATACACATATGATGGAGAATATTTCTTTCATGCTGTCATTGGAGTTGTTCATCAGGCGATGCATCAGATAGCCGGACTTCATTAGGACGAGCTGAGGCACACCCCATTCCGGTACTTCACTTTCCATATGAGGGACAGAGCGATTCAGCAGAACTTGGGGTACATGGAGGAGGATGATCCCACGATCATTCATATGGCTTCACTTACCCTTGGACTTGAGCAAAACCTTGCTATGACTACGACTATGCTGGAGGAGAACCGTCAGCGCTTAGAGTTTTACCAGGAGCATGTGGAGATACTTGAGGAGAGATTGGTGGAGGCGAACACTTCCTTAGCCGCTGCCCATGAAGCACGGGAGGCCGCTGAGGCAGTTGCAGAACATGGTATCATCGCGACGAACGCTATGCTCGCCATGGAGAATGGTGACCAGCAGGAGATGCCACCAGAGGACCCTACACCTCCTCCACGCCAGAGGCTTCATCCACGCATCAAGATAACATGGATGAAGAAGAGCGCTCTAGCAAAGAAGCGTTGCCTGACACGTCGCGCCATTGCACCTTCAGCACCGCCTGCACCTCCAGTGCCACCGACTCGCGATCAGTAGCTCGACGACACCGAGGAGGAGACTGAACTTGAGGAGAGAGTTCCTGCTACTCCAGAGGGGACCGCATCACCACCATCCGGGCTTTGCTTTGCGCTAGCACCTACCCACCAGTACGATGGAGATCCCAGCGAGTAGATGGACTATAGGAACCATGAGCGATTTCTTTGATGATGTGAGTGAACGTTAGTTATTTTCATGTTTGCTATGTCCATGGTAGACTATACCGATATATGTGGTATAGCTACTATGTTATCCAGTACTTTCATGCTTGAGTGTTTTAATTGGAGTTTTCTCTGGAGTTCAGTTGCTAGTTTTATTTGTTCTTTTGTTATCATATTGGATTTATGGGTTAGAAATTTCCCTCTCTTCTATTCTAACACCGGGAGGCCAGCAGGATGGATGCTAATCGCGGAGGTCATGGCCATGGAGCACGCGGACGTGGTCGCGGTCGTGGACGTGGACGTGGTCGTGGACTAGGTTTTGAGGAACATGTCTTTGAAGACAACTTTGAGGAGGGACATGTACATGATACCGACTCTGACTCTGGAGGAGATGATGTGCCACCGCCGCCGCCACCCAATATGGCACAAATGATGTTGATGCAAACACGGATACTTCAGCAGCTTGTGGCCAATGTTGCGAACCAGAATCAGGGTCAACCACCACAGTCGGGATTTGCTGAGTTCATGAGGGCAAAACCGCCAACTTTTGAGGGATCAGCAGACCCACTTGATGCTGATGATTGGTTGAAGGACATCAGGAAGACACTCAACTTGGCCAATTTCACCGCAGAAAATCGTGTCAAGTTTGCGGCCCACCAGCTCAAGGGTGTAGCTGCAGATTGGTGGGAGAATTATTGTGAAGCTCATGAGGATGCCCAAACTATCACTTGGAATGAGTTTGCAGAAGCTTTCCGCACCGCACATATTCCTGCGGGCATCATGGAGCTGAAGAGGGATGAGTTTCGAGCTCTTACTCAAGGAAAGATGACAATGTCAGAATATCTGAGTCATTTCATGCAGCTGGCATGTTATGGAAGGGCAGATATTCCAACTGAAGCTGACAAGACTGCCAAGTTTTTGAAGGGGCTAAACCCTGGGTTGAAGGACAGGCTGGTATCTCATGATTTCCTTACCTTTCAAGCACTTGTCAACAAGGCTATACTCCAGGAGAACTCAAGGAGGGAGTTAGAGGAGCACCGCAAGCATAGAGCACCACAGAATCACCATGGGGCAGGTAGCTCCCGACAGAAGATTGGTCATCATCCTGGCTATCGTGCACAGTATGTCAAGCCATCAAGGCCCAACAACACCTATCAGCCAAATGCATATAAGACTCCACGAGCTGAAGTGGGAGGTAATCATGCTAATACAGCTGGAAAGGCATGCTTTAGTTGTGGGCAAGAGGGTCTCTTTGCTGTTCCATGTCCCAACAAGAACACGGGTTCCACTCCAGTGAAGTTCAACTTGGGTTCTGCAGCTAAGACACCTGCAGCTGGACGTGGCCGAGGCATTCTCAATACACCAAGGGGTGCACCTCATGCATCAGGACGTGGAAGGGTCAATCATGTCACCATCGAGCTGGCTCAAGAGTCACCAGATGTTGTTCTTGGTATGTTCCCGGTCAACTCGTATTACGGTTCAGTACTTTTTGATACTGGAGCTTCTCATTCATTCATTTCAAGGAGTTTTGCTAAAAAATATCATTTTCGAACTGAGGGTTTGAACTTGCAAATGGTAGTGCAATCACCTGGGGGTATTTAAAGGACTGGGCAGAAGTGTCCTAAAGTGGTTATAATTATAGAAGGGGTAGAGTTCCTAGCAAATCTTATCTTGATAGACTCCAAAGGTTTGGATATCATTTTAGGAATGAATTGGTTAAGGAAACATAAGGCATTTGTAGATTGTGCTAGGACCTCTGTTACATTAACAAGCACTGAAGGGGCCACTGTGGAATACCAAGCTAGGATTGCACCTCAACCCGAGGTTGATTGCATGCTGAACAAAGTGAAGGAGTTAACTTTGGAGGATGTTCCAGTGGTGAAGGAATATCCAGATGTCTTTCCAGAAGAATTTCCTGGATTGCCACCAGACCGTGAGATTGAGTTTGTCATTGAGTTAATACCGGGCACCGCTCCTATTGCAAAGAGACCTTATAAGATGACAGGGAATGAATTAGCTGAGTTGAAGAAGCAAATTCAGGAGTTAGAAGAGAAGGGTTACATTAGACCGAGCACATCACCATGTGGCGCACCTGTACTATTTGTGAAAAAGAAATATGGTAGCATGCACATGTGTGTGGATTACCGAGCGCTGAATGCAGCAACTATTAAGAATAAGTATCCCCTGCCAAGGATTAATGACTTGTTTGAACAGTTGAAGGGAGCACGCGTGTTTTCCAAAATAGATCTCCGATCAGGGTACCACCAGTTGAAGATTCGCCCACAAGATGTTCCAAAGACCGCCTTTGTTACTCGATATGGTCTCTATGAGTTTTTGGTAATGTCATTTGGACTCACAAATGCACCAGCTTACTTCATGTATCTCATGAATAGTGTATTCATGGATTGCCTGGATAAGTTTGTTGTTGTGTTCATCGATGATGTTCTGATCCATTCCCAGAGTGAAGAAGAGCACGAGAAACACCTTCGAGTAGTTTTGGAGAGGTTAAGGGCTCATCAACTCTATGCAAAATTTAGTAAGTGCGAATTCTGGTTGAAACAAGTGGACTTTCTAGGACATGTCATCTCAGCCGAAGGAGTTGCCATGGATCCAGCAAAAGTGCAATCAGTACTCAGTTGGAAGCAGCCCAAGAATGTGTCAGAAATACGCAGTTTCCTTGGACTAGCCGGGTATTACCGTTGGTTTATTGAAGATTTTTCCCGAATAGCTAGACCTATGACTCAGTTGTTAAAGAAGGATAAAAAGTTTGAGTGGTTAGAAGCTTGTGAAGCGAGTTTCCAAGAACTCAAGAGGAGGTTGACAACTGGTCCAGTATTGGTATTGCCAGATATTCAGCAAGATTTTGAGGTTTATTGCGATGCTTCTCAGCAAGGTTTGGGATGTGTGCTTATGCAACAAGGAAAGGTTGTAGCTTATTCATCGAGACAACTACGCCCTCATGAGGTTAACTATCCCACACATGATTTAGAATTAGTTGCCGTAGTGCATGCCTTGAAAACTTGGAGGCACTACCTTATCAGAAATAGGTGTGAGATATACTCAGATCGTAAGAGTTTGAAGTACATTTTCACACAACTGGATTTGAATCTCAGACAGAGAAGGTGGCTAGATTTGATCAAGGACTATAGTCTGAACATTAACTACCATCCTGGTAAAGCCAATGTCGTAGCTGATGCACTAAGCAGGAAAGTTTATGTCAACAATGTGATGATTCAGAAGGAAGTGCCAGAACTTTATGAGGAAATTTGAAAGATGAATCTGTATGTGAGCCTTGCTAAAAATGGTGAAATGTTAGAGGTCAAGTTTACTCTCCAAGATCAGGTGCGAGAAGTGCAGAAAGAAGACAAGGGAATTGCAGATATTCGAGAGAAAATCAAATTGGGTGAAGCACCCGACTATAGAGAGGACGAGAGTGGAAGCATATGGTTTCGAGACTGTTTGTTGGTGCCAGACCAAAAGTATATCAAGGACACGATCATGAAGGAAGCTCATGAGTCAGCATACTCAATACACCCTGGAAGTACAAAGATGTATAATGATCTTCGGGGTAGTTTTTGGTGGTCTAGTATGAAGCGAGAAATTGCTGAGTATGTTTCACAGCGTGATGTATGTCGAAGGGTCAAGGCGGAGCATCAGAAGCCCGCGGGACTGCTACAACCACTTAAGGTTCCAGTGTGGAAATGGGAAGAGATTGGAATGGACTTTATCACAGGCCTTCCAAGGACATCTTCTGGATTTGATTCTATTTGGGTCATAGTGGACAGATTGACCAAGTCAGCTCATTTCATTCCAGTAAAGACTACCTATGGTGGAGAGAAGCTCGCAGAGTTGTATATGGCAAGAATCATTTATGCACATGGAGTTCCTAAGAGGATAGTGTCAGATCGAGGTACTCAGTTTACCTCGCGGTTTTGGAAGAAGATACATGAAGTTCTGGGAACTCAGTTGGATTTCAGTACAGCGTATCACCCACAGACTGATGGACAAACAGAACGGGTAAACCAAATTCTTGAAGACATGCTTCGAGCTTGTGCTTTGACTTATCAGCGTAGTTGGGATAAGAGTCTTCCTTATGCTGAGTTTTCTTATAACAACAGTTATCAAGCAAGTATAAAGATGGCTTCTTTTGAGGCTTTATATGGACAAAAGTGTCGTACACCTCTTAACATGCATGAAGTAGGTGAAAACCAAGTGTTTGGTGACACATTGGAAGAGGCGGACAAGCAAGTGAAAATGATTCAAGAAAGGTTGAAGGAAGCCCAGTCCAGACAGAAGGCTTATTCGGATAAACGTTGTCATGACATATCATTCAAGATAGGAGATGATGTGTACCTAAAGGATCACCACTACGAGGAATGCATCGATTTGGAATCAAGGGTAAGCTAGCGCCCCGCTACATTGGTCCGTTTGGGATTATCGCTCGACGTGGAGAGGTAGCCTATCAGTTGGCACTCCCAGAGAAGTTGTCAAATGTGCACAATGTTTTCCATGTGTCATAGTTGAAGAAGTGTTTTAAGAAACCCGAGGAAGAGGTGCAAAAGACTTCACTGGACAACATAGAAGTCAAGGATGACTTGACATATGAAGAGTATCCTATCAAGTTCCTTGATGAGCAGCTACGAACCACAAGGAGAAAGGTGATCAAACTTTGCAAGGTGCAGTGGAGCAATCACTCCGAGAAGGAAGCAACTTGGGAGCGAGAAGACGACCTCAGGGAGGAGTTCCCAAATCTTTTCTCTTAGCTTTGAATCTCGGGACCGAGATTCCTTGTAAGGGGGGTAGAGTTGTAATATCCTGATTTTTTGAGAGTTCAATTTTTTTCTAAGCCAAGGGATGTTGCAACGTAATCTTTAATTATATATTTTGGAGATTGCTCAAATTAATACCAAGCTGTTTGGAATTAATTTAGCACATGTCAGGTGGAAAATATTTTCCGTAATATCCTTAGTCGATTTATTCGTTCGTAATATTTCATTTAAGTTCTTCTTACTTATTTTTGTTACTTTGATTTCTTGGATTCTTGAAGACTTTTTAGTTGTCTTTGTTTCGGTTCCTCTTGTAGCAATCCTAGTAAAAGAAATCCACATTATATTATATTATATTGATTCTATTTTATTCTCTCTCCTTTCATTTTTTGGTCCTTGAACCAATACATGTATCATAGCCTAGCACATCGTTGGTATCTCACGTATGCACCAAAGCTAATCACTCCCATTCAAGTATTCACTGGACCGTTCTTTCTCCATTTGTTTTCTCTCTTTCTAATCCAAAATCCGCCCAGCCACTCAACGAACATGGCCAAGCCACCCAGCGTGAGGGGCAGCGAATGCCCATTCCAATCAGCAACAGCAGCCGCTAGGCCCAGCTAGCAGCAGCAGCCGCGAGGCCCAGCCGGCCAGGGAACGAAGCGTCGTCTCCCTCCCACACGCGTGCACGTACATGTTACAGAGAAGAAACCTCCATGGCTGCCTCTTCTTTTCCCTTCAAATCCCATTAATCCCTTCACCATTTCCATTCGTCATCAACACAAGAATTACTCCCCACTCAATGACGAGTCCGTTCAGTCTAATGGCTTCACTCATGATGCACTTAATCTCATGCAAGTAACTGACGAAGTTATTGGCCCAACAATGGCATTCACCTCCTGATCTTCCTCCTCCGGCTACCATTCGGCAGACCCTTCGCGTCACGATGTGCGTCAGGAGCACCTCTATAAAAGCCCCATCATCCCATCCTCCAATTCCTTTCCAATCACTCATAATCCACCCCGCAATACAGCCCCATCTCTGCTGTTCTTCGACTACCGTCGCCTAAGGTGAGCATTCTAGTCCAATTCCTCCCACCAACAGAGTCCCCTTGCCAAAGCCTACCTCCTAGACATCATTTCCCAGTCGTTGGCAATCATTGGCCGCGCACACAATGGAGCCGTGCCGCTGCTCTATTCGGGACTGACGTCGACGTCACCCGTCGATCGTCCGTTATGTCCATCTGTGTCCCAACGCTTTCTCGTCACTAGGAGCATCACTCACCACCATCGCTTCATCACCGGAGTTCGGACGACGACGACGACGACGCGCACCGGTGCTCGCACGCTCAACACCACCGGTTCCATCTTCAATGACTACTCGGTGACCCTAAACCAATGCTAAACCCATAAGCCGTTTCGATGATGCTAGGAGCGAGTTAATTGTTTTGTTTGAGTAGATTTTTAATTGTGTTTTTATCAAGTGTGTATGATGTTTTATGTAAGTAATCATGCAAAATTGTTTATGTCTTATTGTCATGTCCGTAGCATGCTTAGGGTTTGTCCTAAATATTGTTGAGTGATTCTAGGATATATTAGAACTGGTTATAGAATTTCTAGAACTAGTTTTACAATTATTATTTTGATGCATGTTAGTGAAGTGCGATAATTTTTATTTTTATAGACATAGTATATGCATGCGTACTTTCTTGATAATATTGTCATGCGTAGCAATATTTATGTTCCAGTTTAGTTTCGAAACGATTGTAGAATTATTATTTAAATTAGTTTGATTGAGTCTAGGTGGTGTTGTGAGTCATATCATGTGCATGATTTTTGTTACAAGAGTTGATCATGCTAGGACTAGATTATTGTTGATCCTTTTGCTTCATATATATCTAGATTATTTTAATTAGTGCTACATGATTTGTGACTATTATGTTTTAGCATTTCTTTAGGTCGGGCTATTGTTTGATGTTTTGTAACTTAACTAGTTTGTTTAGGAAGTAACTTGGTTGACTTTTAAGATGCTTGTTGTTAAATTCTATAGTTGATGTTTTAACCATTATAAATAGTAGATTTTATCTAAATATTGATTTGTGGGTAAATTTGTTTTGCCATGCTATGTCGAGTCGTGTCGTTCAAATGCATAGGATAGTTATTGTTTTGTGTTTATGTCACGTCAGTCATTATTTTGTCTTTTCTTTATAGTTAGCCAAAGTATTTGTATTGGGCACTATTAAAGTTTAGTTAGCATATTGTTGTTTAGAACGTTAGACATGATGGCCGAGTTTTACTTAGTCCGGATAAACCTATACCCAACCAATCCATTCAATCCCTCTACTCATCATCAATCGATCTACCTCCTTAGAAATCTCCATATCCATCCACATCTTTCTACCAATCCTTTCTATATTGTTATTTCAATTGGATGTTATTTGGATTTTATTGCTTGTTATTGTGCTTCGCCGTTACTATGAGTAGGAGGCGACGGTACGGGAGAGGAGCACTACAAAGAAGAAGGAAACAGGGGACTCGACAACGAAGGCATGCCTCCTTCTTTGATCATACTTATCCTATGGTTTACAAAATTGCATTGAGTTTTATTGTTGCTATGTGCATGCTATTTTAATTCTCATAGCAAGCGTGTCAATTGACACATTACCCTGATCCGCTTGTCGCCTATTTACTTGACACCTGAGTAGAAGTATATAATTCTGGTAGAGTAGAAATGCTTAGTCATGCTTATCACCCTGTAGGTGCCTTGTTGAATGACCACCGAGTCATTGGCAGTTCAAACTTAATTCTAAGCTAGGCCAGTTGGCCCTTGTTGACCCTCTCTATCCTCTTCTACTCTGGGTGAAACTTACCATCTGAATACTGGTGCGGGCAACAGCTGAATCAAGGATTGAAGGAGCGATTGGCTGCCCTTCACGAGTTGAAGGGGGCAATCAGTCGTCCGTGCCGCATGAGGCCTAATAAGTCTTGGATTTGAAGATTGTGATAACAGTATAGCCACATGCTATATGGGCACTGGCTTGGTCAAGTAAGCTAGTCAGCCTTAGGTGTCGATGTTGCCGTACCGCAGATGGGATAGCTGCCTTGCGAGGAGTATCCTCGACACAGATGGGGGGACCGGTTTGAGGATGTACTCTCAGTACCGTGCGCCAGACCCGGTGGGCATGTCACATCTTTGGGGGATCTAGTCCAAAGACCTCATCACAATCTCCCTGCTGGTATACCATATGGTGTACTACGCTAGCGACGGCTAGTGGCAACAAGTCGGAATTGTGCCGTGTGGGTAAAGTGTACAACCTCTGCAGAGTGTAAAACTATTCGAATAGTCGTGTCCACGGTCATGGACAACACATGAATCTTTCTTGACGTACAGGACCTATCTTGCTTATTCCCTCTTTGCCCTATTCTTAAAACCTATGAAGGATGTGAGTTGATCGAGGATCCTCACTTGATGAAAGTTGTTCTGGAGATAAAACATGTTTTCATCTAAAACTGCTTTTATCCAACTACTTTATTTGTCAAACAAAATTAGCTTTATGCAAATTGAGCCATACAGCCTTCCTTTGAAGCCACATGTAGCTACTAGGTCCTTCCCCGTGGGAGGCATGTTGAGTACGTAATGTACTCATGGCAATACTTTTGTTGAACAACAGAGATCTATGAAGACGAGGGCGTCGACTACAACTATTATGATGATCCTGAGGAGTGAGGACACATTGACTACATCGACTGCCTGTGGTTGAGATGGAGTCGCTATGTATTTATATATTCCGCTGTGTTTCTGGTTGTAATGAATGTCATGAGACATTTCACTATGTATGCCTTGTGGCAAGAGTTATTAAACTTATACTTATTTTAATGTTCTGCAATGATACCATTTCACTGTGTTGTCAAGTTGATCCTGGATTGACAAATATACACAGGAGGGTATGGAAATAATCCCGGGTTCCCACACTTCTCAAGGTCGCACAGGATAGTTGGTATCTTGTCTCTAAGATGCTCCAAAGCATCTATCCTGGTATTCCTACTGCAGAGTTCCCTGAAGAATTGTCCCAACTCTGCAACTACTCTGTATAAGTCAGGGCGGCCCAATCCTCTAAGGATAACAGGTAAAACCCTTTGAAGTAGGACGTGGCAGTCATGAGTTTTCAATCCTTGTCCCTTGTTTCCATCTGCACTGACTCTCCTTTCAGGGTTGGAAGCAAATCCATGTGGGAATCTCACACATGACAGGACCTCGCAGAATTCTTTTATTTTTACCTTGTCCAAGACGTACACAGCTGGTGCCATATCCCGTGGTTTACCTTCATCTTGTACCTGCAAATCCTTTCTGATACCCAGGTGTGTCAAATCAATCCTAGATTTTAAGGTATCTTTCGTCTTGCCTTCAATATTGAGAAGTGTGCCGATAATGCTGTCACATATATTTTTCTCGATGTGCATCACATCAAGATTATGCCGCAGATCCAAATCTTTCCAATACTCCAAGTCCCACAAAGTGGACCCGCGGGTAAACAATAATCTCTCTTCTACCCTGCCACGCTTCCTTTTCCCGCTACCATTACCAGGATGGTTTCCTGGTGTAATATGCCTGACCTTCTCTAATTCCACTTGCAACTCATCGGCCGTGAGCCTCTTTGGCGCATCACGGTTTTCATGCTTTGCATTGAACACATGTCTTCGGTATTTTCTAGGATGTGGCTTGTCCTTGGCAAGTAAACGGCGGTGTCAAATGTAACCGATCTTGCTAAGTATTGTGTATGATAGCGGATTCCTGTCACATCGAACACATGCATTGTAACTATGTGTCATTCGCCCTCACATAGTGCCCAAAGCCAGATAATCATGGATGCACCAAATTATAATAGCACGCAGAAAGACAGCTGGTGGGCTACTATATAGGTCTTGAGTGAGAACACCCTTCCATAGCTATTGAAGTTCCTCCACAAGAGGCTCCAAGAACAAATCAAAATCCTTTCCAGGACTTTTTGGACCTGGGATAAGCAAGGCCATCATGTAGTTTGATTCTTTGGTGCAGAAATTTGGAGTCATGTTCTAAGGGATAACAAGCACTGGCCACATGCTATATGTGGCGCTCTGGTGGCCAAATGGGTTAAATCCATCTGAAGCTAAGCCAAGTCTAATGTTTCTCAGGTCAGCAAACTCTTTGTGTTTATCATTGAAACTTTTCCACTCACTACCATGAGATGGATGGCTCATTACATTCTGATCTCTGTACTCCTGGTTCCTAGAATGCCATAGTACATCCTCTTGTTTCAGCATCATGAAACAACCTCTGCAATCTTGGTGTAATTGGAAAATGTCTCAGAACATTATGAGGAATCCTCTTCACAGCATCGCCATCTTTCCATCTTGATGATTTGCATTTTGGGCATTCACTTAAGTTGGCATAATCCTTCCGGAACAGAACACAATTATTCTTACAAACATGGATCATATCATATCCAATTCCAACTGCACGAAGGAAATTCTTCATTTTACTATAGGTGTGTGGCAGCTCAGACGCATCTGGGAAAGATTTGCGGAAAGCAGCCAACATCGCATCAAATGATTTATTGGTCATCCGCTCAGATGTCTTCACCTGAAGAAAGGTGACCATAGCTGAGAATACTAACAACTTATTTCTTGGGGTGACAGCAACGTTGCATTGTTCCAACATGCGGGCCCGCCGTTTTTCTTCTGCAGGTGAAAGTTCACGGAATGCACGAGCATTTCGTAGCATTGTTTCAATGTTGGTCAAACTCACTGGCTCCACCACCACCACCTCCTCCTCCTCGTCCACCTGAGCATGAGGCAGATCAAGATGGTGATCTGCTGCTTCCACGTAGTCAATAACATTGACGTTCACAGCTTCACCATGATGAACCCACCTAGTATATGTGACCGACATCCCATACAAGTGTAGATGATTTTGCATAGTTGACTGGGGTCTTGTAACTGAATTCATACAACTGCTAACGGGCAGAGCACATCTGATTTCGGACCATTGTACTCAGCTCTGATAAAGTTCATGAAGTTTTCAACCCCCTCGACATATGCAGCGGAGAATCTTTGAGCAGAAGTTATCCATGTCCTGTCCATCTGTTAGACATACAAATTAGTTCTTCTACTAGATATTACAGGAAAAACATATATGCTTTTTTATGAAGTCCAGAAAAAAATACCTAGGTCGATGTCTAAAGCTATGGCAAGATATTTGGACGAGCAGATCTAAGTAACGAAATATATGTAAAGCTAATTCAGCAAACAGATTTGAGTGCCAAATTATGGCAGGCTATTTCAGTAGTCAATGAGGCCGAGCACACAACCATCGAACTATCGAAGGCCATCACAACAACAAAGATCGAGTATAAAACGGTGTAGAGCTATTTCACCTAACAGATTGACTACTAGACCATGGCAATCTATGTCACAATAAATATATGGCAGGATATTTTAGCAACTAATCAGCCTTGGCATGCCATCTCAGCTAAGCAAATTGAGTGCAGAACAGGGCAAGGAAGCTTCTTAAGCAGAGCATATTGACAGTAAACTACTTCGGCAAACAGTGAGATTAAGAACGTCTATCAGCTAACATTCAGCGCTACACTGACATGAACGGGGCCTCAGTCTAGAATGTGCGTACCATGGGAGAAGCTGACCGCCATGCGTCTCCACATGAACATTGCTAGCGGTGGCGGCGCTGACTGCCGTGCGCCTCCACAAGAACGTATCCAGAGGTGGCGGCGCGGCTAGAGGACGGCAGTCTATGAGAGCGTACTATGGGAGCGAGAGTATTGCCGAACTACAGCGCTGACATATCGGCGCGGTGGGGAGGGCGGCTTTGGCGGAGCGAATGGAGTGGAGGGGGACAGGGGGGAGGGGGGTTTGGGGAATATTATTGGCTAGTTGGCCGAAGGGCGGTTGAATCGGATTTGCGGGGAGTTTTTGGGTGTGCGGGGGGGGGGGGGGGAGGATTTTCACGCGGTGGGCGGGGGGAGTTTGGCGCATGGTCGGTTTCTCCAAATGCTGTCCCACGTGTCAGTAAAGAGGCAAGCCGAAGCGCGTTCTGTTTGCGTGAGCCGTGTGCAGGACCGAACGTGTGTGGGGTGCAATGCGACCGCGACAGGAGTGCTGTGAGTGTACCGCCTTTTTTCTTTTAAACTAGGTGCTTCGCCCCCTCAAAAAAGAATTTGTTGCTTCGTGCGATCCATCGATACTACTACTAGTAATCCGGTAATCCCGACTAAAATGGCACGGCCGGGTCTTTTCCCGCGCGATATGCTGGGAGGTTGGCTTAGTTGGGTTTTTTAGGACGAGTAATGCTACACCTACGTAATCCCAGTTACGTAATTAACGTAATGTGAAACATGTGAGCTATTGATTGTAGATTGGGGGGAGGGAGGGGGCCACCACCATGAAAATCAGGGGAGGAGAGAGAGAGGAAATTTACTTTAACCCTTTCGTAGGTTCCCGTAGATGTAGAAAGATGTGAAATGCATGAATGTGTAGTGGACGTACTATTGGAGTGCCTAAGATAATTTGTGTATGTATAGACCCTATGTGTTTATTTTACTTCGCATGTTAGATTTGTCTTGGTTCAATAAAAAGCAGAGTTGGTGATGATGGTGTGCCTGTCATCTTGCAATATAGGTCGTTCGATCTATATCTAATGGATAGGAAGGAAACTATGACAATTTACCCGCACTCCTCTCCACATTTGCAGATAAGGCTTCCCCTCATTCATCCTTTTCTCCCACAAGATCTTGATCTTCCATGCAATGCACGGGCATCTTGCTAGTACTCCTACAATATGTATATTATTGTGAAAGTTCATATACACCGACCGAGATTAATGCAAACACGGCAGATTTTCATTACATTTCGAACTTTTATAGGACAGAAAAATAAAAGAAACCTGAACCTAAACCTATTCTACGGTGGCGACCGACGTCCTCCATCTGCGATCTCTATGTACGGGGGTGGGGTTCAAGACCCGTGAAGTGAAGGTGCGGTCTTCGGCGAGGAAGAGTAGAACACGGGATACAGACCGGCCAGTTGGCACACCATGCCCTGCCGCCTCCCATGCCCTACTCATCCTCGGAGGAGTCCCCGACCTCGGCGTTGCCGGACGTTAGACGGCGGGAAGTAGGACGTGTGGCTGATGGTGCTCCCATCGTCGGCCGCCAGCGTGGCCACCGCTTGTGCGGTCGCATCTGCGTCCGGCTACGCCGCTATTGCGTCGCGATAGGCGACTTGAGCGAGGGCGGCGACCTCGAGCTTCATCCCCGAAGACAAGCTCTCCCGCAGAGCGTTCGCACTTGCGGTCATGGCGGATGTGGTGCCAGGTAGGAGGACGATGCGCTATGGTGTGGAGGTTAGCTGGGCGTTGCCGCTTTAAGTAGCGCATTCCGGTGAGGCCAAGCATCCGGGTGCGTCATTAAGTCACCGGAGTTGGTTCCTCGGGCACCGAGCCTTTTAGCGATGACGTACGAATGGACGACATGAATGCGGGTAGCTGGTGCCGGCTGGGAATGCACCGCGTGACGGCGCGAGGGACGAGGGTTTTGGTGTGCCAGGGTAGTCAGCTGCGGTCGTGGCAACGTTGGAGATGCCCTTTGCTCACATGCGATCCCCGCATGTCATTGAAGAAGCAAGACGACCCGACATGGTCTCAGGTCCAGAGGATGCAGTTGGCCGTGCCACACCACTCCGCGGATGCATCGCGGCGCCCCATGCATCCTCGACGAGCCGGGTGTTGGGGTGTGTTTGGATTGTGGCCAAAGTGCACCTTACCAAAATTTTGGTCATGACCCAAAGATTGGTCTTTGTTTGGATGGTTGCCATTTTTTGGCATGCCAATGAACTCTAGCCAACTCTAGTTCATTTTTCTTGCCAATGTCGGCCAAATCATGGGTAACCAATACCTCAACCAAAATTTTGGTCATGACCCAAAGATTGGTCTTTGTTTGAATGGTTGCCATTTCTTTAGCATGCCAATGAACTTTAGCCAACTCTAGTTCATTTTTCTTGCCAAAAGTCGGCCAGATCATGGGCAACCAATACCTCAACCAAAATTTTGGCTACCCAATGCTTTGATGGGGCAACCTTGGGCACAAACCAAACATACCGTTGGTCGTGCCACAACACTAACGCCACCCTCGACACACTGAAACCGACCGTGTCTAGCGATGATATGAGCGTGTCGCTCACCGCGGTCGCCGTGTCCAGAGGCGGTGCTGGAGCTGCGCCCCGTTGTGGGCCCCAACGACCCACATGAACGGTTGTCGATGGCGAGGAGGTCGTGGGCCAGCTCCTCCATTGGACTAGTCTGCGCCACGTCGTCCCGATGGGTGTGCCCCATAGGTCGGTTTCCCTATTTTCCCAGCCATATTCGAACGTCAGTGCTCCGCGTTGTGCATTAGGCCTTTCACTATGTAGGCCAAGCGAGACACCTTATTGTTTATTTGAGTCGTTCAAGTATAATCATGTGGCATTTGCTTATTTCTCATTCCTCTCCAACCCTCTTCTCCATCGATCATGTCGCCCTCCAGTCAAGTCCATCCTCCCGCATGCCTCATTTGAACATTCCGCCGAGTATCATTCGCATGTACCCACCCTGGTCCTCTTTCAATAGATCTCCGGACCCGAGATGAAATCGAGAGGGAACGAGTGGGGGCACGTGATACCTAAGGCGGATTCAAAATTTTGAACCGGTGATCATATCATCCACAAATCATATATAAAGGGTATTCAATGTTCGTTTCATTTTTAAACGTACAATATACTCCCACCTATCCTTTCTAGTTTACATATAAGTTTTATGTGTAGTCAAAGTATCTCTACTTCGATCAAAAAGGTATCAACATTCAACAACACCCAATCAATATTGTTAGATTCGTACGTACTCCTAGATTTGTACTCGAGATGGTTTCCAATTTGACTATTGACAAGATTAATAGTACATGAGATGTATAATGTGAAAATTATATCATTCGAAACTCCTTTCACACACGAATTTGACCGTATGCTTTGTGTAAGTTGCATGTCATATATTATTACTCTAACATTTGGTCAAAGTTAGCCTCAAAAAACACATTAGACCCTGTATGCTTTGTGTAAGTTGCATGTCATATATTATTACTCTAACATTTGTGCAAGTTGCATGTCATATATTATTACTCTAACATTTGGTCAAAGTAGTATAGTGGAAGTGGATCCTCTGACGTAGGCATCTCTGCCTTACCCTCCCTTTCGGTCACTTACTGGCGGACCCGATGCTTGCTAGGCCCCGCATGTCAGTTACTCAATGGGTTCGGCCACGTCAGGGGATCCTAATCCGTAGTATACTCCCTCTGTTTTTATGTACTCCACATAAAACGGAGGGAGTGGTGGTATAATAAATGACACGGGCGGGGAAGGGGGAGGGACGCCGGTTTGCTCTCAACTGCGGTCCCACAAGCGAGCGAAAAAGCAAGACGAAGCGCGTTCCATTCGGTGAGCAACATGGAGGATCCAGCGTGTCGGGCTGCAACACGAACGCGACAAGAGCGATGTACAGTCAAAACCGATTGACCGGTCGTCACCGGAACCACTATTCACACTAGAACCTTCGCTGCTCGGTCTACGCCAGCCACTGCCCTAAAACCACACCAAATCTCTAGCCCATTCCCCCACCTTTTGATCCCTAGCCCGCATCAAGCGTCCCCTAGTTCACCGGAAAGCCATGGTGCGCCGCAAGATCACTTACTACAAGATGCTGTCGCCGGAGCGCCACGCAGAAATCGCGGCGACGGTCGGCGCCACAGACCTCTGTTCCCAAGCTTGCTTTGCAGTGGGCCAATCCCCGAGTTCTCTGGAGCCAAGCTACAAGGAGGAGGAAGCCGATCCAATGTTCATGGCGGAGGTCGCGACACAGAAGGCCCCCGATGGGTATGAGACGATGGACGTCGACTTCGTGTCGGCGTCCGAGTCCCCCATGGTGCAGGCGGACCAGTGGTTCAACATGGCGATACTAAAGGAGGACCAGGAGGCAGAGGCTCAACTCGACACGGAGCGCGTGCATGCTGCTGCCATCGAGTCTCTCCTGCAGGCTGAACCGGATGTCGTGGATGTGAACCGGGCGGCGGAGGCTCAACTTGAGGCGGAGGCGCGGATGCCGCTGCCATCGAGGCCCTCCTGCAGGCGGAACCGGACGTCCTGGACTTGACGGGCGCAAGCCGACCGAGCAGAGGGCAGGATGCTCTCTCGACGCCTCGACGCGACCGGAGTCCTGCGCGGATGCCGCCTCATCGATGCCCTCCTGCAGGCGGAACCGGACGTCCTAGACTTGAACCGGGCGGCGAAGGCTCGACTCGACGCGGAGCGCGCATAATGCCGCTGCCATCGAGGCCCTCCTGCAGGCGGAACCGACGTCCTCGACTTGAACCGGGTTGTGCTCTCGTCCGTGCAGAGCTCCCGCACGCTCTGCTTGAAGGAGTAGCTGGAGGCCGAGGACAACCACGGTGCGGAGACACATGTCGGCAGCGACGGCTGGTTCGCGTCGGCAGCCAAAGACGACGAGGTCGTCTCTTTCCGCGAGCAGTGAGTAGTTTTTCTTTATGTTGTTGTTTTTATGGATCTTTTGCTGTGTAAAACATATATTTGTTATGCAAGTCGCCTGACTTGGGTCAGTCTACCATTTCAGGCGGTTGGATGAATATCCTACGTCTCCTAACCCTTCTTTCATTCTTCCTCACCTCTTCTTCTTCCCCAACAGACCACTTCACGGACCGTACGGATACTCCCCAACATGCGGTTGGATAAACATACTCTATGAACGAAAATTATGTGTCAGTGATAGGATGGCTGAGTTTGGTTTGTTCACATGCGACAGCACGTGTCAATGAGGGTGCGTTCCCTTGGTTGGGTTTGCAGCATGCAGGAGCGACTGTGTGAGGGTGCGATGCGACCGCGGTGTGCAGGAGCGACCGTGTGAGGGTGCGGTGCGACCGCGACAGCCGTGCGCAAGTGTACCTCCTTCTCATTTTGAAAACTTTAGGCAAGCTTGGCAAAAATGTGTGGCGAAGTTTGGCAATGCAAGGCCTAGACCCAAACAGGATAAGTACGTACGTACTAGGAGTACTAGTGTTAAAAAGGAAAGGAGGGGTTTTCCTTCACGGGATTTAATCGATACAAATCCTCGCTTCACGTGTCAATTAATGCATATTTTTCTCCAAAGACCAAAGAGCTAACCATCTCACTCCTCATCCCTTGATTAATGCAGCGCCATGCAAACCAACCTTCTCACTTCCGCATGCATGCAGGGGATATTAATGTCCTTGGTTGCTAACCCCATCAATTTTGCCTCGATTAGTGTTAGTGGCCCTTTGCGAATTGTAATTTTGATATACTGGCCTTGTGTACAAAAAAATGGAGGTAGTAACTATATTTGACTTCCTTCCCCATTGCGGTGACGTCGACGATATCTTTTTTTGGGTGGTTTGGCGAAGTGCGTTTGACGGAGAACGCCATTGAGGGAGACCACGGTAAGTCGTTCGCAAGTGCCGCCTGCAAGCCGAGTCAACCGCCTTATTTGCATCCAGGAAGTCCTTTACTAGTACTACTAGGAGTACTAGTGCGGTGAGATGGTTTCTCAAAGAAGACGATGGAGAAGTGGAGTCAGCGAAGAGTGAAATGATGGTTGCTTCATCCGTGCTTTTGTGATTTGACGCCTCACTGCTTTGTGATTTGTGATAGAAGGGACAGGGCAGTAGACTCTGTGCTCTATACTGTACTACATGCGTCCAAGCATGGGAGAAAGAGGAGAGACATTGCATTTTTCTATTCCTTCAATCAATCAATCAGGGAGCTTCGATTCCATCTTTTTGGCTTTGGCAACACCGTCCACAATGGTTCCCACGATGCCAAAACCTATTTTCACATTTGGCTACACATTTTGGATGCCCTTAACCGTACCACTTGGTTTTGCTCCTGTGTGCTATCTATACAAATCTAAATTATATTGATCTAAAAAATTATAGAATCAAGATTAGTAAAAAGGAGGTGATTTTGCCACGCGGATGGTGAGGGAGGTTTCTTATTTGAGCAATGCTACATCCACGTAATGGTTTACGTAAAGTTACGAACTGATGTGATGTGGGACTATTTGATTGGATTAAAGGAGAGGATTAGGCCCACCCCACCTGAAAATCAGGGGGGCATATATAGATTAGATGGAAAGTATATGTAGCAGCTACGTAGCCCTTTGTAAGTCTAGGATTAGGCTTCTTATTTTCGGAGGACGTTGTCCTGGTGGTTTGCTAACATGCGGTCCCACATGTCAGTGCTTTACCAAGCCGATCCGCATCCCACATGAGGCAGAACAACGACAGAAGCAACACGTGGTTAAGTTGAAGAAGATGAGGGAGAAGCGGATTTAGCAACGAGTGAAATGATGGTTGCTTCGTCCCTCCAACTTAACTATGGGAAAGGTGCAGCTTTGTGATTTGATGCCTCATTGCTCATTACTATGCCGGCGCCATGACTGGGGTGCTTCACCCCGGCTACTCTACACTGTATTCCGGTATGGCACGTGGACCCGGTAGCTTGATGTCCCACATGTCGGTGAAAGGGACTAGAAGATTTATGAAAGCGAGCGCTCCACTCTTACGACGGAGGAGTAGACGACACGATGGCCTAGTGAACTGTCACTTATACTGTATAGTACTATAGTTTTGCTGTTTCGCACGATCCATCGATACAAACCCGATTAAACAGGAAAGGGCGGGATTTTTCCCGCGCGGTAGATGATACTGGCCATACATTTCAAAGGCAATTTTAATGTATGCAAACTGAATAATTATAAGTAACAATATGATATCTAGTAAAACTAAAAACACATATGATTTATTGTGTTAGAGTGTAGCAGTAGTGTTGTATTGCATAGTTGTTAGATGTAACATGCGAGAACGTGTAAAGATGTAGTTTTGGAGGGCGTACAGAGAGAAAAGCGTAATACGGTCACCGAACTTCAGAATATGCTGATTACGGTCACTATATACGTTTTGCGGTGATTATACGATCACTTGCTCACAGTTCAGCATCGGATTGCACTCTATTGACCGGCCAAATAGTCTGTGTGGTGCCATGTTGACTAGTTAAATTGATCACGTTCCTTGTGGGTCCCACTTGTCAGTTCGCATAGGCAAAAGGTCAGATAAACACAAATTTACACAGGCGTGACAAGGCTCCAACCCGTGCGCGGGAATCACCTGGTTGTTTATTTGTCTGTCAGGGCCTGATGTGTGCGCATGCACGTGTAGGTTGAGCACTTACGCGTGAGAGTGTGTGTTGGTCGTGTGGTGTACTGGTGTGTGCATGCATGCGTGCGTGTGTGCGTGTGAGTGTTGCGTGCGTGTGTGGCTGCGTGTGTACGTGTGAGTGTTGCGTGCGTGCGTGGGTGCATGTGTTTGTGTGAGTGTTGCGTGGATGCAGTTTGTGTGCATGCGTGTGTGTGTGTATAATCACCACACCAGCTCCTGTGTGTTAAAATAGACGGCTCAGCATACCAATACAAGGCCACCTTGTCCGTTGTGCCCGCGGTCATGACTTCGAACCACCGTCCAAATATTTTTTTGTCGTTTGTTTTCATTCTTACTAGCAAGATGCCCGTGCGTTGCACGTAACATCAAGATGCATTTGTATGACTTGTTTATCTTGTGAGAGAAAAGGATGAACGAGGGAAGGCCTTATTTGCAAATGTGGAGAGGTGTGTGGGTACCTTTTTGCAAAATTGCCATAGTTTCTTTCCTATTCGTCAGATATAAATCGGACGGCCTATATTGCAGGATGGCAGGAACACCATCATCACCAACTCTGTTTTTTTTATAAGAGTGTATTTTATGTATTTTATAAGAGTGTAGATTTAGAGTAGATACAAGTCGACAGGTGGGCACGATGGTAGTGAGATAATGTGATGCAACACTAGAGGTGCCACGTGGAGCGTTGAACTGGTCAACTGGTCATGTCATGAGCAAATACAGAGTTATACCGTGAGCCCGTGACTGTATAATAACCACTAAATGTAAATGGTGACCGTAATGAGTGGATTCTGAAGTCCAATGTACGTATCGTGCTTTCGCTTCAAATACAATGATCGTCATTGCATATATCGCGAGAGAAAGATGAAACATGCATGAATTTTCTGGGGGCTTACTTTTAGAGGACCTGGAGATAGTTTTGTGTGCATACGTGAAAGGGGCGTACAGGGGGGTATGCGATGGAGAGAGAGATGCTCTTCGTTTCTCTTTATTATGACTAACTTTGTATATAGTATAAAAATATACAAATTCATAGTGCGGAATAAATATCATTGTGGGCACCATGCAATGCAAATTAGCGTTCGTACTCCTCCATATAACTTTGTAATGTTGTATATATGTAGAAACTCTAAAATAATTTTTTGGCCACACTTTATTCAAAAGGAATGTTGTATGCGAAATAAACGTGAAGAGAGGGCTTTTTAGATCAATGGGGTACGTGATGTAACATGTGTGAATGTGTAGTTGATGCATTTGGCGGGGCCTAGAGAGGTATGTGTGTGTATTATGTATTCGAGAGAGGCATGGATAGAGGGGTCGACAGGGGGGGGGGTGGGAGAGATAGCACGAGAAATGAGAGTGGTCTAGAGAGAGAGACGAATATGACGTCACGACAAGAGATTCCATTCCCTTGAGTGTGTATATGCAAGGGGGAGGGAATAGAGGCACCAGGAGAAATTTTCTGTGTGTGTGGTGTTTGTGTTGGTATGTGTGAGTGTGAGAAGATAATGAGACGTGGGGGCAGAGGGTGTGTCACCGCGTGAGGTCCGGTGGGTCGAGGTGAGGCCCTTCATTCGGTTCCGTCCTGCGCCATATTGGTCGGCCCGTGACGCATTTAGGAAGACCCATGGATGACTAGTCGTACAAGACAAAGATAGCAGAATTTGAAGGACTCTGTGTCCACTGACAAAGCCGGCTAGGATTTGTAACCCTAGGTTCTCGGACTAAGGTAACCCCTTTATCTCTGATATTACTATTCATCCAACCTAACTTTAAGGGGCATCCTACAGAATGCTCTGCTAGAATCATACTCGTCGATTAGGAAGAGAGGTGTGAGACAATGCGTGAGAGACAGGCGTAAAGATAATGTGCGTACATGAGACACATAGGCAGGTCCATGTATATAGAAAGGGTCGATGAGGATTGTGCGTGTGTATGTTTGCGAGAGGAAGAGTGCTTGTGATAAAGGTTAGTGAAAATAGTTGTAAATGGTTACGAGAGGGAGGGAGGGTTATATCTAGAGCATGTGTGCGAGAAAGACACCTCGGGAGAGAGTGTGTGAGCATGTGTGAGAGACCATCGATGGAGAGTGAAACTACACGTAAAAGACTACTCTACACATTGATTAAAGATATAAATTGTATCCAAATATTAGGATGGGATCATGATATTTGCAATTCGCGTAAGGAGCGGTCATTGATCCATTAGACATCTAGATTCTATCGAATTTGAGCATGTCTATGTTATTATTCGACACAATTGATCCACATAGTTAGTATTTTGAACTCCAGACAATGCATCGCTTTAGCAATCGAATATAAACGTGAGTATAGTTCATGTTGTGTGTGTAAAGCACATTATACATACGGAAGTTACACAATGGACATTATAAATAGCTACATATGAACTAGCATACATTTGAATTCAACTTAAGGTGGTTTAAAAAAATCGAATTCAACATGAAGTCCATTCAATTATTTGAATTTGATATCATGGCATTTGTAAACCATACCTATATTATGGGGGCACCAATCTTTGCTCTGATTTTGTACATAATAGCATATGTAGTCGTGTACAAAATAGATTCAAATTTAGCTCCTCCATTCCAAAATAATCGTAGTTATAGGATTTTCAAGTGTCAAAATTTCAAAAAGAAGCGAATAATTTAATGAGGTTTTCAAACATACAAGGTCAAATATAACGTTGTCTATTTAGGTCAATCCTCATAGTTCAAGAGTACTCTAAACGTGAATGCTTGTGTTTCAAAATTTCGAATGAAGCGCCAAAAGAGCCTCTACTCGCCCGAAACTGCGCGAGACCAATGTTTGGTAGTACAAGGAAATTACTTTTCTAACAACTCCGACCCGTGAAACCTACCGGCCCGACGTCCAAAGGTCTAACCCGGGGTAGGTTTGTAGCTACATCTAGACGCCACACAACCGCATCCGAAAAACATTCATACACAATGGTCGCCTAAGCACACATGCGCGCGGCCAAAATCGCTCCCGCCCACTATTTGGGACACCTGGGATTACCATCCTACCCCGACCCGCAGTAGGTCCAAAATTGAAGAGGGGGGCAAAATTTGTACTTTCCCCAAATTTCAAACAAGCGCGTCCCATCTTTTGTTCAAAAAAGCCAAAAACAAGCGCATCCCAGACCGAAACATTGTCCCCCCCCCCACCCGTCCGATTCCCCATTCGTACTCTGTGGGCACCAAAACTACCTCTCCACCAGCCGCGAAACCCCAGCGTCCTCTGTCCGCCACCCCATCCCACCCATCAACCGCCGCCCTCCTCCATCACGCCGGAGCCGATACCCCGACGTCGTCGTCCACCGCAACCTCAACCGCAACGCCCTCCACGGCTAGTAGTTGAAGCCGAGGCTGAGCCGTCCGTACCCGAGCCAGTTCAGCCATGCCGTCCTGCGCCTCACCGCTGCCGCTCCAACTTCGCCACCCTCACCGCACTAGAGCTGTTCCTGCTACGCATCCTTCGCCACCTCGGATGTGCTTCCCCTCCGCCGACATATGGCCACGACACACAATCAACAATTTGGCCATGGGTTCTTCCAAACCTGCACCCTCCAGAACATCGGTTTCCCCGATAAAAAGAAGAAGATCGGCGCGACATGTGGAGGTGACCACACGGCAACCGAAAAAGGTACTCCTCTTCCCTTATTCGTGCAAATCTTACGTCTCTGCTTGCACGGTTATTCATCCCACAGAAGACACTAGTTAACGCGCTTCTTCTTGATACTAGATTGTCCTAGTAACTCGCGATGCACAAGGTTTCTCCTCATATACTATTTCACCTTAGCTAGAGGTCCGTCGCCCCCCTGAATTTCAATTTCTGGCCAGTTGATTCCCAATTAACGGAAGAATTCCCCGGCGTAATAGGCGCTAGTACGCCTATTATGTCGGGGAAGCAACGCCTTAGTGTTTATCTTAGGTGTGTGTGCGGCCTAGAGCTATTGGCGCCCGATTTGGAGGCCGACCGGGATTAAAGGGATGGCCTGGGGGCGCTGCCAAGCACGGCGGTGGTGTGAGGTCGATGGGAGGGCGGGGCGGCGGAGGCAGGGGTCTGGGTTGGTGGTCGCTGGCGGTTTGAGAAAGATCGTCAACAGTGACTGGAGGGAGGTAGACAAAGGCCATCTGCCCATTCCTTATAGATCGGATGGTTCATTAAAAAAATCGACTGGCCTATTTATTTTCAGTCGACTGTTATCTTAGATATGACCACATGTGGTGGTGTGCTGCAGGAGTACTTGCTTTTCCTATGCTCATATACTACAAAATCATACGGAGTAGAATCTAATTTTGTTTGCCATGCAATGTTGTAGAGCTATCATATGTCTCCTGTCATTTATTTTTCAGCCACCTGCTACCTGCTACTTTTACAGTGCACTAGTTCTGCACACACTTCACCCTTACTCTCACTATTGTGTTTTTATGCAAGGGTATTTCAGACTCTGCTGCCGTGAGAGAAGCCAAAAAGAAAAGAGAGAAGTCACTCTAGCTTCGTATGCTAGTAGGCAAGGCACGTTACAGCGCTATACAGGGTGCAGTGTCAGCAGATGGAGACGGTAAACGTAGCTCTGGAGTGATGACCTCGCTGCATGAACCACCATCCCAGGTGCTTGCTTTAACTTTCGCGGTGTCATATGTGGTTGCATGTTCCATATGTGTCTAGTTGTATTCGAAAGGCCGAAGTCAGGTAAGATAAGGAAAGATATTTTTTACATGAACCACCATCCCGTGAGCACCAGAAGACAAATGTCAGGACCCCGACTCGATGTCACATCGATCTAGCCTGTAACACCTCATATCACTTTGCGGCCTCACGCACGGTATCCCCACGGGTGTCGCCTTACCTTTGCCCGGGACCGTTTGCGCCTTTTGGCTCACGTATATGATAGTGTCGCTAGCATCCATATGATAAGGAGCCCGGGCTGACATGACTAGTCGTAAACCCAAAGTGGCACAGACTTACAGGGACAGGCATCCATGACCCAGCTTCGAACGTGTCGGTCATCAGCAAGTGGGTCCGGGCTGTAGCACTGGGCTAGCAGGACTCCGGTAAACCGGGCTGTAGCGGGCTAACAGGACTCCGGTACTCAATGCGTGACATTTCCCCGAAGGGACAGACACAGGAACGAAGAAGGACACATGCCGGCCAGCCTAAGTGTTCCAGAGCAGTAGCAAGCTACCATGGCTCAGCGGTAACACTAGGAGACATTTCCCGGTAAGAGAGGCTACTAAAGATAAACAACTAGATAGTCAGATCCCACACATACCAAGCATTTCAATCATACACACAATATGCTCGATATGTGCAAATACAACGAAGCATCACAACATGACTCTACGACACAAGTACTTTATTTAAGGCTCAGA
Source organism: Triticum aestivum (assembly GCF_018294505.1). NCBI lineage: Eukaryota > Viridiplantae > Streptophyta > Magnoliopsida > Poales > Poaceae > Triticum > Triticum aestivum. The sequence continues at coordinate 393,736,366 of NC_057809.1, forward strand.
GAGCCATACATAACATACACAAAGGTACGGGTCACACGACCCAGCATCAAGTCATACAGTCATACAAACCAGCAGCAGAAGTAACTTGTCTGAGTACAGACAACTAGTAAAATAAAAGAGGCTTGGAAAGCCTAGCTATACTACGTGGTCCTTCACAAGCTCAGGATCACCACCTGGGCCTTAGCCTACTCATTGATGTCAACGTCTACGTAGAACCCATCAGAAGGGGTTGCAGCGTCTTCTGTAAAAATGTAAATTATAGCAACATGAGTACAAAGGTACTCAGCAAGACTTACATCAGATCCTACATACATGCATATTATCAAGAAGGGTTGGTGGAGTTATTGCAGCAAGCCAGCTTTGACTCTTGGCTAGGCTAACCTACGAGACTCCAACTTGAAATGGTTTTGCGCACACGAGTCCACTACTCACCACTTCAATACACTACCGAGGATCCACCTCCGTCTTCCTACGGAAGAGCCATCCTCGGCACTCACACTTATCTTGAGGCTTTTAGTAGTTTCCATTTACTTGTCTATGAACTGTATAGGCAACCAAGTAGTCCTTTACCGCTGACGCGGCTATTCGAATAGATCATGTTAACTCTGCAGGGGTGTACTTCTTCATACACGCTCTCACCACTTACCGTCGTTTACACGACATGTACTCGGCAACCTTCAAGCGGAAGCCCAACGTGGGTGTCGGCCACGACCTACCTAACCACCTAAGCCTCCAGTCCAGGTTTATCGCCTATCCAGGTTCCATCCGCAGGGAGTCCGGCCGAGGTTTCCCATACGGCCCCGAACGATGTGAACAGGGTTCCCGAGATACCTAACGGGTATTCGGTACACCCGGCCACGTACCTACCGCATCACAGCCCACCCCTACGGTCAGCGCTGTCCACGGCCTCCAGTAGGCTACAAACACCAGAAACTACTTGCAACTCCTGGACGGAGAACTAGGGTGAATAAGAAGCCGAGAGGGTCCATTGGTTTCGGGCCCAATGCATGGTAGTAGCTGTTCTTAAATCACACATACAGATCTCAGTGCTTAAGGTCGGCTTCAATGAAACAACCCACCATGTACTCCTACATGGCCTCTCATCGATACCTTTACCAAATCGTGTTCACCACACCACTCTCATTACCGACATAATCATTTCACTCTAGCCCATCGCCCAGATGAACCAGACCTGACACGACTCTAAGCATAGCAGGCATAGCAAGGTAGGAACAACACATACATATGGCTCAATCAACTCCTACACATGCTAGTGGGTTTCATCTAGTTACTGTGGCAATGACAGGTCATGCAGAGGAAATGGGTTCAACTACCGTAGCACACAGCAGTTTGAAACGCGTTGTCTTAATGCAGTAAAAGAGAGCAGGAGCGAGAACATGGGATTGTATCGATATGATCAAATGGTTGGTTGCTTGCCTGATGGTTCGATGCACTGATACGGTTCTTCGTTAGGGTAATCACGGTACTCCTCGGGGCAGATCCTGCCGCAAGAACACCGATACACAACCATCACCAAACAATGTGCAACAATATGATGCATGCATGAAACATAGCAATATGAGTGTGTTGGGCTAATGCAACTAAGACCAGAAGGGTTTGAACCAATTTGAATCAAAGATTCAAATTTCAAACTCAAACATGGCCTTTTAAAGTGCTTTTCCTTGTTCTGCATTAAACATCAGGTTAACTTGTTTAATCATGCATGAAAATAGTACAGATGGATAGATTGGATTTTTCTGATCATTTTTCATATATAATTTGTCTGATTTGGAGTTACAGAATAAAAGTTATGAATTTTTGAAGTTTAAATTATATTCTGGAATTTCCTATATTAGAATAATTCCAGAAAATCAATTATTGCGTCAGCCTGACGTCAGTGTGACGTCAGCAGGTCAACGGAACACGTCTGGGTCAAACCTGACAGTGGGTCCCGCGTGTCAGGGTGATTAAGTTAATTAGAGTTTAATTAAAACTAAACCTGTTTAATTAACAGGGCTGGGCCCCACCTGTCATTGACTCAGGGGAGTCAACCAGGGCCCACCCGTTGTCAAACCCGGGTCGGCTGCACCGGCGTTAAGCCGCCGGCGAGCCCGACGCGGCGGCGGAAGTGGTTTTGGCTGTTTCGGCCACCAAATGGGTCGCGGAGACCACCGGAGTGGAGCTGAGGACGAGCCGCAGCTCTTGGTGGAGTCCGTTGGGGTCGGGGTGGCCGGAGTTGGCGCCGGCGACGACTTTGGCGGCCACTGGGGTTCGGCCGAAGATGAACTTGACGCTAGAGGGGTCGATGAGGCGCGGGGAGTAGCTAGCTAGGTGCTAAGTGACACGGTGAGCATGATGGACACCGTGGAGTGGTCGGAGGGTGACCGGGAGCATGTCGGCGACGAGCTCCACGGCGGTGGGTGCGGTTGAGCTCCGGGAGGTCGCTACACAGCTCGGGAGCAAGAAAAGGAGGGGGGGAAGATGGCTAAGCTCACAGTGAGTGCGACGAAGCCCTTGGTGCGGCCGGAGATGGACCGGAGCGACGATGGCGTTGAAGGGGATCTCCGGCGACGGCGGTTTGGGCGAGGTCGTTGCGGTGGACTCGGGCGTTGCGAGCGCTCGGGGTTCGGCTTGCTCGATGGAGTGGACAGCGGCGGAGCTCCTGGACACGATGAGAGGACGCACGGGCGGCGGGGAGCACGGCTACGACGAAGGCACGGCGATGGTGGCGTCGGTCATGGCGGGGGAGCGCGAGGGGGAGGAGCTGGAGAGGAGAGGGGGTGTCTGGGGGGTTCGGGGGAGCGAGGGAGGCCGATCCACGACGTCACCGGGCGAGGGGAGCGGCGAGGCGGTGAGCAGGTGCGTGGCGCGCGCTGCGGTCGCCGTCGGGCACCTGCCTGCCCTGCCTGGCCAGCAAGCAGCTCGCTGGAGCGGCGCTGGGCTGGGCCGGCAGGTGGGCCGGGAGCAGGCGTCAGGTAAGTTTTTTCCATTTCTTTCTGTTTTCTGTTTTTTAATACTTCTGCAACTTTGTTGAATTAAATAAAATACTTAGGCAACTCCAAAAATCACCAAACTAATCCTGGTCCATAGTTGGATTATTTCCAACATGAAACATTTTAGTTTGGAGATATTTGAGCATTTAAATATTTTATATAATTTTAAATGCCCAAATTCAAATATTTATGATTTAATTCAAAAACCCTAGGATGGCCTAGGAAAATGTGCACCACTTTTGGCAGAGGTTCTGAACCAAGACAAAAATGATGGGCATTTTAGAAGGGCATTTCAGGTTCATTGAAAAAGTTTTTAGTAAACCCTAATTGGTTTCAGAGGGGACTGGGGGTTCTGTCATCCCCATTTCAGGTTTCTGATGAAAGAGTAAACATGATGCAACACTCTAATGCATGACTAGCTAGGGTGTGACAACTCACCCCCACTCAAAAGAATCTCGTCCCGAGATTTGGGTTCCTCCGGAAAGAAGGCGGGATACTCAAGTCGAAGACGATCCTCCCTTTCCCAAGTTGCTTCATCCTCAGAATGGTGCGACCATTGAACTTTGAGAAACTTGATATTATGACGTCGAGTGGTACGCTCGGCCTGATCGAGGATACGAATGGGGTACTCTCGATATGTAAGATTATCTTGGAGATCAAGCGTTTCGTGGTCCACTCCACGGATAGGATCCGAGAAGCAACGCCTGAGTTGAGAAACGTGGAAGACATCGTGGACTCTGGAGAGGTGCGGAGGTAGTTCCAACTGGTAGGCAACTTCTCCTCGTTTGGCGAGAATGCGAAAAGGTCCAATGTAACGAGGAGCCAATTTGCCTTTGATACCGAAACGATGGGTTCCCTTCAGAGGGGTAACCCGAAGGTAAGCCTTCTCGTCAACTCGAAAGTCATAGCCTTATGTTTTCGGTCATATTGACTCTTTTGACGAGATTGGGCTGTTTTCAACTTTTCACGAACGATGCGAACTTGCTCTTCTGCTTCCTGAATCATATCCGGGCCAAAGAATTGTCTTTCCCCGGTCTCTGACCAGTTAAGGGGTGTTCGACACCGTCGTCCATAGAGAACTTCAAAAGGGGCTTTACCCAAGCTAGATTGATAGCTGTTGTTGTAAGCGAATTCGGCAAATGGAAGGCACTTCTCCCAATCCATTCCGAATGAGATAACAGAGGCTCGAAGCATGTCTTCTAGAATCTGGTTGACGCGTTCCACTTGACCACTCGACTGAGGGTGGAAAGCGGTGCTAAAGGAGAGACGGGTTCCCATAGCATTTTGGAAACTTTCCCAAAATCGAGAGGTGAAAAGACTTCCTCGATCCGAGTTAATTTCCAAAGGAACACCATGGAGAGACACTATCCAGGAGATGTATAAGTCTGCCAGCTGACTAGCGGTTATACTCTCACGAACAGGTAAGAAATGGGCTACTTTGGAAAGACGATCGACAACGACGAAGATAGCATTATTCCCTCTCTTGGTCCTGGGAAAACCGGTAATGAAATCCATACCAATTTTATCCCATTTCCATTCAGGAATGGCTAAGGGTTGAAGGGTGCCAGCAGGCCGTTGATGCTCTGCTTTTACACGACGGCAGACGTCGCAGCTAGCAATATACTGAGCAATTTCTCTCTTCATCCTAGTCCACCAGAACCTCTGGCGTAGGTCCTGATACATCTTGGTACTACCGGGATGAATGGTGAGAGGAGATTCATGAGCCTCCTTTAGGATCAACTGCCGTAGATGCTGGTTCTTGGGAACCACTAAATGGTTCTCAAAGTACACAACACCATGATCATTTGTGGAGAAACAACTAGCACCTCCGCTAGCAATGTTCTCCTTGATTTTAGATATTCCCTTATCTCGCTTTTGGGCAGCGATGATTTGATCCGTAAGAGTAGGTTTCGCTACCAAGGTGGAAAGAAATCCTTGAGGAGCAATGTGAAGGTTAAGCTTCCGAAATTCCTCATGGAGAAGCGGTTGACCTTGTTGTAACATCAGGTTGTTACAATAAGATTTACGACTTAGCGCATCAGCCATGACGTTGGCTTTCCCTGGGGTGTAAGTTATTCCTAAGTCGAAATCTGTGATCAACTCAACCCAACGTCTTTGCCTGAGATTCAAATCCGGTTGGGTGAAAATGTACTTCAGACTTTGGTGATCAGTGAATATTTCGCAACGATTACCGAGGAGGTAATGTCGCCAGGTCTTAAGTGCATAGACTACGGCTGCAAGCTCTAGATCATGAGTAGGATAATTCTCCTCATGTGGGTGCAATTGCCGTGAAGCGTAAGCAATTACGTGTCGATCTTGAATGAGAATGCAACCTAGTCCTTGTCGCGAGGCGTCGCAGTAGATAACAAAGTCCTTGGAGAAGTCTGGCGGTACCAGTACGGGAGCAGAAGTCAGGCGTCTTTTCAGTTCCTGAAAGCTGTGCTCACATTGTGGAGTCCATTCGAACTTCTTATCTTTCTTGAGGAGTTCGGTTAGAGGTTTGGCAACTTTGGAGAAGTTCTCGACAAAGCGACGACAATAGCTCGCTAAGCCTAGAAAACTCCGAACTTGCTTGACCGATTCAGGTGGAGTCCAATTAAGGACGGCTTGAACTCGCTCAGGGTTAACAGCAATACCTTTACCAGATATTACATGACCCAGATAGGTCACTTCTGACAACCAGAATTCACATTTAGAAAATTTGGCATAAAGGCGATGCTCTCGAAGTTTCTTCAACACTAGCCTTAGATGTTCGGCATGTTCTTCCTCGTTCTTGGAGTAGATGAGTATATCATCGAGATAAACCACGACGAATTTATCCAAATACTCCATGAAGATTGAGTTCATTAACCGAGAAAAGGTGGCTGGAGCGTTGGTTAAACCGAAGGACATGACGGTGTACTCGTATTGGCCATAACGAGTAACAAAGGCCGTTTTAGGAATGTCCCCGTTTCTGATTTTGATTTGATGGTAGCCCAACCTCAAATCCATCTTGGAGAAGACTGAGGATCCAGCGAGCTGATCATACAGGTCGTTGATCCTGGGAGCGGATATTTGTTCTTGATTGTGACCAAATTGACAGGTCGGTAATCTACAACCATCCGGTCCGTACCATCCTTCTTCTTGACGAAGAGGACGGGGCAAGCCCACGGAGATGAACTAGGTCGGATGAAACCCTTTTTCAAGGACTCATCGAGTTGTTTCTTAAGCTCGGCTAGTTCTAGTGGTGCCATCTTATAGGGTCTTCTAGCAATCGGAACGGTTCCTGGAATGAGGTCTATTACGAACTCAACATCCCTGTCAGGTGGAACACCTGGCAATTCCTCTGGGAAGACATCCGGGAAGTCACGGACTACCGGAACGTCCTCAAGGTCTGGCAAAGGGCTGGCGTTAAGAGAATATAATTGTCGCTTGGCTAATCGGGTCAAGACATTGACTATCTTGCCCGAAGGATGAGTGAGTTGAACAGTCCTAGAGAAGCAATCAATTTTGGCATGATGAGCTGACATTCAGTCCATACCCAAAATGATATTAATATCTGAAAATTTGAGAGCTATCAAAGATGCAAGGAAAACAAGTCTGTCGACTTGGATTTCATTTCCATAACTTACCCTGGAGGTCTGCCATCTAGAACCAGGAGTAGAAATTTCCATAGTGGATGGCATGTCACAGAATGCGGTGTTATGCAAACGAGCATAGTTCTCGGATATAAATGAATGAGAGGCTCCTGTATCGAAAAGAACAGATGCCGGGTGGCAATTAACAAGGAGCGTACAGAGAACGACGTTGGGATCCTCTTGAGCTTCTTCGGCAGAGATACAGTTGACATGGTCACGTGTAGCGGTGGCCGGCTTGGCGTGGAACACTTTCCCTGTCGGTTTGCCACGGCCAACAGCTTTAGCAGACTGGTTGGGGTTGGTCTGGGGACACTCACGCATATAGTGGCCAGATTCCCCACACTTGAAACAAGTCACGGAACTGGTACGTGGAGGAGCATTGTTGGTTGGACCCCCATAGGGCTTGGCTGGAGCAGACTGTTGCACAGGGCGAGGCGCCTGGAAAGATGGCCTCGGTGTGAACCTGGGTGGCAGGGCGGTGTTGGGCACCCACACGCGGCGCTTCTGAGGACCAGCACCGGATGAGGAACCCATGGCACGGCCATGCTTGCGTGTTGCGTCATAATCAGTCTGACCAGTTTCAGCACTGATGGCCTTGTTAACAAGTTTCTGAAAAGATGTGCACTCATGCAGACGGAGGTCGCGGCGAAGCTCAGGACTAAGCCCCTTACGGAACCTTGCTTGCTTCTTGGCATCAGTAGAAACTTCCTCAGTTGCATATCGTGCGAGGTTACCAAACTCCCTGCTGTAAGCATCCACAGAGAGTCGGCCCTGAGTGAAACTGCAAAATTCCTCACGTTTACGGTCCATGAGACCCTCCAGAATGTGATGTTCACGGAAAGCCTCGCTGAATTCAGCCCAAGTAGTGACATGGCCCGCTGGGCGCATAGCTCCATAATTCTCCCACCATAGACTGGCGGGGCCTTCAAGATGATATGCAGCAAAGGTGACCTTGTCAGCCTCCGCTACCAGCGCGGAACGCAGTTTGTGAGAAATACTGCGAAGCCAGTCATCAGCGTCGAGAGGCTCGACGGAGTGGTGGAACGTGGGTGGATGTAATTTGATAAAATCACTGAGTGACACCACGTTAGTCCTCTGATGGTGTGCTGTGTTCTGTTCAATACGCTCCAACAAACGGTTGGTCTCCCGCTTGTTTCTCTCAGCTTCCATCATAACCTCGGCTAGGGAAGGAGGATGAGGCAGATTTGCATTCCTGACTTCACTGCCTTCGGCCTGCTCTTGAGGAGCAGGGTTAGTGCGCGTGTTGACCATCCTAGGTAAACAAGACAATGATTTAGTCAGAATGATAAAATTCCGACATAGGATACAAAATGTAAGGAATAACTCGAAATGCAAGATGATCATCCGTATGACATGGTAGATACAGAAACTGCTTCTTTATTCCATCGTCATACACACCATACAGGGTTTAGTACAAGACCAAACAAAGTACTATTACGGTGAAAAGAGGATTACATCTCATCGGAGGCATTCCAAGCTCCTATACATTATTTTCTACACCTCCGGAAGGGTACAAACAGGTCATATCCCACGAGTCACGCAGGACGATAGACGACACAGCTAGTACGAACTAGTGATACTACCACTAACTCAGACCGATCCGTAGTAGTCCTCGTAGAAGTCACCTCCATAGCCTGGAAGCTCAACATGATCATCCGGAAACAGACGATCTCGCGGAGCTTGTGGACCATAGGGGCTAGGATGAGGTCTTGGACCAACAGACGGTGGCCTGCGGGGACCGCGAGGTGGGGTGATGCCTCCTACATCACGCCAACCCATCACGTCTGGCAGAGCAGATCTCACAGGATAGAGATCGCGCATATCCGAATATCCAGCTTGCACCGCCGGTGCAAACCGAGTCAATGTGGCCCAGTGGTCAGCACGGGTATTGAAGAGCTCTAACCTCAAGGCCCGATTTTCACGGTCCTTATCCTCGAGCATCTCAGCAGTGGTGCGAGTCCGTGAATCGTCCTGAGTGGGGTCAGCATAGATAGCCTGGAGATACCCTTGTGCTCCCGGAAGTGATCCTGGCATATACCGGAAATCAGAGTCCCGAAATAGACCAGATCTGACTCGCATGATGGTCATCATAGAGTAGGCGGCGTCCTGCACAGCCATCTCAATAGTAACCCCGAGTCCATAGGAGCAGTGAAGGGGCTTGGTGGACCCAGGATAAGATGGAAATATCCTGACAGTGCAGAGATACTGGCTTTGATTAAAGTCTCGGAATTGCTCTTCGACCGTGTACTCAGGATACCAACGGTATCCAGCCTCAGTCATTACCCTGACCAACATGGCAGTATGGCCGGGTACATCTAGGCATCGAGTCAGGCGAACCACTTGATTAAGGTCGCGAGTGGCCATCTGAAAACACAATCATAATGCAAAGGCATTAGAATTTCTAGCAAAATTTCGGCAGCATAACAGCTGTAAATGCTCAAGAAGGATTTTGAGACATTTGACAAAGGATTACATACACACTCATCATCATCATATCAAGTTCTGAGTCCATCCTAGCAACATAATGTGGTAGTAGAATTGAACTAGGCTTGTATCCATCAAACTTATAAGGTACTACTAATTAGTAACACGTGATCCCGATGGAGAGAATAGATCCTAATTCCTTAACCCCCGGTGGAAGGATAGACTGACTCAGATCAGAATGTTATAAGATAAAGGAGTAAAAGAGCCTTACGTTCCAACCCACAAACAATTCCCCTACATATAACTAAAGAATTTCTAGACTCAACATCGACCAGTTTGGCTTGGAGAACCTACAGGCAGTCCGGCTCTCATGCCAACGCTGTCAGGACCCCGACTCGATGTCACATCGATCTAGCCTGTAGCACCTCATATCACTTTGCGGCCTCACGCACGGTATCCCCACGGGTGTCGCCTTACCTTTGCCCGGGACCGTTTGCGCCTTTTGGCTCACGTATATGATAGTGTCGCTAGCATCCATATGATAAGGAGCCCGGGCTGACATGACTAGTCGTAAACCCAAAGTGGCACAGACTTACAGGGACAGGCATCCATGACCCAGCTCGAACGTGTCGGTCATCAGCAAGTGGGTCCGGGCTGTAGCACTGGGCTAGCAGGACTCCGGTAAACCGGGCTGTAGCGGGCTAACAGGACTCCGGTACTCAATGCGTGACATTTCCCCGAAGGGACAGACACAGGAACGAAGAAGGACACATGCCGGCCAGCCTAAGTGTTCCAGAGCAGTAGCAAGCTACCATGGCTCAGCGGTAACACTAGGAGACATTTCCCGGTAAGAGAGGCTACTAAAGATAAACAACTAGATAGTCAGATCCCACACATACCAAGCATTTCAATCATACACACAATATGCTCGATATGTGCAAATACAACGAAGCATCACAACATGACTCTACGACACAAGTACTTTATTTAAGGCTCAGAGAGCCATACATAACATACACAAAGGTACGGGTCACACGACCCAGCATTCAAGTCATACAGTCATACAAACCAGCAGCGGAAGTAACTTGTCTGAGTACAGACAACTAGTAAAATAAAAGAGGCTTGGAAAGCCTAGCTATACTACGTGGTCCTTCACAAGCTCAGGATCACCACCTGGGCCTTAGCCTACTCATTGATGTCAACGTCTACGTAGAACCCATCAGAAGGGGTTGCAGCGTCTTCTGTAAAAATGTAAATTATAGCAACATGAGTACAAAGGTACTCAGCAAGACTTACATCAGATCCTACATACATGCATATTATCAAGAAGGGTTGGTGGAGTTGTTGCAGCAAGCCAGCTTTGACTCTTGGCTAGACTAACCTACGAGACTCCAACTTGAAATGGTTTTGCGCACACGAGTCCATTACTCACCACTTCAATACACTACCGAGGATCCACCTCCGTCTTCCCTACAGAAGAGCCATCCTCGGCACTCACACTTATCTTGAGGCTTTTAGTAGTTTCCATTTACTTGTCTATGAACTGTATAGGCAACCAAGTAGTCCTTTACCGCGGACGCGGCTATTCGAATAGATCATGTTAACCCTGCAGGGGTGTACTTCTTCATACACGCTCTCACCACTTACCGTCGTTACACGACATGTACTCGGCAACCTTCAAGCGGAAGCCCAACGTGGGTGTCGGCCACGACCTACCTAACCACCTAAGCCTCCAGTCCAGGTTTATCGCCTATCCAGGTTCCATCCGCAGGGAGTCCGGCCGAGGTTTCCCATACGGCCCCGAACGATGTGAACAGGGTTCCCGAGATACCTAACGGGTATTCGGTACACCCGGCCACGTACCTACCGCATCACAGCCCACCCCTACGGTCAGCGCTGTCCACGGCCTCCAGTAGGCTACAAACACCAGAAACTACTTGCAACTCCTGGACGGAGAACTAGGGTGAATAAGAAGCCGAGAGGGTCCATTGGTTTCGGGCCCAATGCATGGTAGTAGCTGGTTCTTAAATCACACATACAGATCTTAGTGCTTAAGGTCGACTTCAATGAAACAACCCACCATGTACTCCTACATGGCCTCTCATCGATACCTTTACCAAATCGTGTTCACCGCACCACTCTCATTACCTGACATAATCATTTCACTCTAGCCCATCACCCAGATGAACCAGACCTGACACGACTCTAAGCATAGCAGGCATAGCAAGGTAGGAACAACACATACATATGGCTCAATCAACTCCTACACATGCTAGTGGGTTTCATCTAGTTACTGTGGCAATGACAGGTCATGCAGAGGAAATGGGTTCAACTACCGCAGCACACAGCAGTTTGAAACGCGTTGTCTTAATGCAGTAAAAGAGAGCAGGAGCGAGAACATGGGATTGTATCGATATGATCAAATGGTTGGTTGCTTGCCTGATGGTTCGATGCACTGATACGGTTCTTCGTTAGGGTAATCACGATACGCCTCGGGGGCAGATCCTGCCGCAAAGAATACCGATACACAACCATCACCAAACAATGTGCAACAATATGATGCATGCATGAAACATAGCAATATGAGTGTGTTGGGCTAATGCAACTAAGACCAGAAGGGTTTGAACCAATTTGAATCAAAGATTCAAATTTCAAACTCAAACATGGCCTTTTAAAGTGCTTTTCCTTGTTCTGCATTAAACATCAGGTTAACTTGTTTAATCATGCATGAAAATAGTACAGATGGATAGATTGGATTTTTCTGATCATTTTTCATATATAATTTGTCTGATTTGGAGTTACAGAATAAAAGTTATGAATTTTTGAAGTTTAAATTATATTCTGGAATTTCCTATATTAGAATAATTCCAGAAAATCAATTATTGCGTCAGCCTGACGTCAGTGTGACGTCAGCAGGTCAACGGAACACGTCTGGGTCAAACCTGACAGTGGGTCCCGCGTGTCAGGGTGATTAAGTTAATTAGAGTTTAATTAAAACTAAACCTGTTTAATTAACAGGGCTGGGCCCCAACTGTCATTGACTCAGGGGAGTCAACCAGGGCCCACCCGTGGTCAAACCCGGGTCGGCTGCACCGGCGTTTAGCCGCCGGCGAGCCCAACGCGGCGGCGGAAGTGATTTTTGCCGTTCCGGCAACCAAATGAGCCGCGGAGGCCACCGGAGAGGAGCTGAGGTCGAGCCGCAGCTCTTGGTGGAGTCCGTTGGGGTCGGGGTGGCCGGAGTTGGCGCCGGCGACGACTTTGGCGGCCATCGGAGTTCGGCCAAAGTCGAACTTGTCGCTAGGGGGATAGGTGAGGTGCGGGGAGTGCACGGTTGGGCCTAACGCAACGTAGTGAGTGCGTTGGACACTGCGGATTGGCCGGAGGATGGCCGGGGGCACGTCGGCGACGAGATCCGCGACGGTGCGTGCGTGTGATCTTCGTGCGGTGGCTGCACGGCTCGGGAAAGAGGGAGAGAGGGTCGGAGGGGTAGCTAGGCTCACAGCGCTCCCGTAGAGGCCACCGGCGAGGTCGGGGACGAGCTGAGGCGGCGACGGCATTGAAGGGGATCTCCGGCGACGGCAAGCTCGGGCGAGGTCGGTGCGGTGGTCTCGGGCCGCACGAGCACACGGGGCTCGGCTAGCTCGATGAAGTGGATGGCGGCGGAGCTCCTGGACACAGTAGCACGGCGTGGGGTTCGGGGGAGAGAGGGAAGCCGATTCACGGCGTTAGCCGGGCGAGGGAGGCGGCGAGGCGGCGAGCAGGTGCGTGGCACCCATGCGGTGCTCGCTGTCGAATACCTGCCTGCCTGGCTGGCTGGCAAGCAGCTCGCTGGCGCGGTGCTGGGCTGGGCCGGCAGGTGGGCCGGGTGCTGGGCGCCAGGTAAGCTTTTCCATTTTCTTTCTGTTTTCTGTTTTTTTTAATACTTCTGCAACTTTGTTGAATTAAATAAAATACTTAGGCAACTCCAAAAATCACCAAACTAATCCTGGACCATAGTTGGATTATTTCCAACATGAAACATTTTAGTTTGGAGTTATTTGAGCATTTAAATATTTTATATAATTTTAAATGCCCAAATTCAAATACTTATGATTTAATTCAAAAACCCTAGGATGGCCTAGGAAAATGTGCACCACTTTTGGCAGAGGTTCTGAACCAAGACAAAAATGATGGGCATTTTAGAAGGGCATTTCAGGTTCATTGAAAAAGTTTTTAGTAAACCCTAATTGGTTTCAGAGGGGACTGGGGGTTCTGTCATCCCCATTTCAGGTTTCTGATGAAAGAGTAAACATGATGCAACACTCTAATGCATGACTAGCTAGGGTGTGACAACAAATAGCTAGTCAGGGCATTGGACGAGCCAGTGACAAGCCCAGCAAAGATAGGCATCACCTGGAAGCCAACTAAAAAGCTGCGATGGTGGCGAAGCAGCCCGCCTCCCACCAGGCTCTCAGGTCCTAGATGATCATGCTCACCACTCCAGCCGGATGTCTAGCTTGTATTGCTTCCAATTTGGTTAAATTGCATCTGCTTAGCTTACACATTATACCTTTGAATATGACATGCCTTTCTGTTTTTGGTACATACTAGTACATCTGTGTATTAACCATGTTCTTACATCAAACTAATGTTCTTGTGTATCCCTCATCAATCACTTATGATGAGGCAGGCAGGCAAGGGGACTACTCCTCATTTAAAGAATGCAGCATCAGCCTCCCGACATGATTCTCAAGAAACATAAATGCTAGATGAAGATAATGAACGTAGCTCTGTAGTTGATTACAGCATTTCCCCTAGACTAGCATCGCAGGTGCTTGCTCTAACTTGGCAGCGTGATATGTGGTTGCATGTTGCATATGGTGTCTAGATTGTAATTCTTCCAATCTGGTTAAACTGCATGTGCTAGTCTGCTTAGCTTATACATTATACCTGTTAATGTGACATGCCTTCCTGTATTTAGTACATAGTACATCTGTCTATTAAGCATGTCCTTACATAAAACTATTATTTTTTTGTATCCTGCATCAATCAACATGACGAGACACCTTTAGTATATGCAGTGCGATATTAGTTGCATCTTTCATATGATTTATAGCATGCGCTGCTTCTAATTTGTTGAAATTCCATTTATGATGGGACGCTTTTAACTTGGTAGAGTCATATTGGTTGCATCTTTCATGTGGTGTCTAGCTTGCACTGCTTCTTATTTGCTGGAATGGTTTCTGCTTAGTTTACACAAACAGTTGTGAACATGCCATGCCGTCCTGTTTTTCGTACATATTCCATCCTGGTATCATGTGTTTGCCTTACATCAAAGTAGTGATTGTCAGTATCATGCATGAATGAGTTCTGAAGAGAGAATTTTATTGCTTTTTCTTGTCGGTTTTACTTGACAATTCAAAATCAATAAAGCGGAAGGAAGTTAGCAAGGCAACGGATAAAGGTGCTCCTTCCAAATGGAGGGCCCCTACAGTTTCTACTCCTCCACACCCCAATATGATTTCCAAGACAACACATGCATAGACACTCAACAAAGCTGTGTTTATGATGAGCACGTCTCCCCAAGTGGAGCATCACCGGTGCTCCCTCTAACTTGGCACTGTTATATGTGGTTGCATATTATGTGTGATGTCTAGCTTGTATTGCTTCTAATTTTGTTGAATTCCATCTGCTTACTTTACACATTATACTTGAATAAGACACGTGTTCCTATTTCTAGAACATACAATATCTGTCTATCACACCATGTTCTTGCATCAAATTACTACTGTTGTGTAACCTACAACAATCACTTATCATAAGACACGTTTGACTTCAGAGTGTGATATAGGTTACATCTCACATTCTTTTCTAGCTTGTACTACTAATTTGTTGAAATGGCACTTATGACGAGACAGTTTTAACTTGGTAGAGTGATATTCGTTGCATCTTTCATATGGTGTCTGGCTTTCATTGCTTCTAATTTGTTGAAATGCCTTCTCCTTAGTTTACACATCATAAGCCGTGAATATGAAATGCTGTGAATATGCAATGGCAGTAATGACGAGAGACCTCTAACACGGTAGTGTGATGTTGTTTGCATCTTGCATATGATTTATTTCTTGTACTGCTTCACATTCGTTTAAACGCCATTTATGATGAGACACTGTTAACTTGGCAGAGCGATATTTGTAGCATCTTTCATATGGTGTCTACCTTCCATTGCATTGCTTCTAATTTGGTGAAATGTCTTCTTCTTAGTTTACACATCATAGTTATGGTTATCTCTTCCGTCCTGTTTTTCATACATATTACATCCTCCTATCATGTGGTTGTCTAACATCAAAATTCAGTTTGTCTGCATCACACATCAATTTGTTCTGAAGAACTAAATTGTTACTCGTTTTTCTTGTTGGCTTGACTTAACATGGCACAGAGAAAGAGGAAGAAACACAGAATGACAGGGAATGAGAAGCGGATGAATCCTGCATATTCTGCTGGTACTGATGGTGCAATAGAAGGTCAAAGTTCAGCGGAAAATTCTACAAACACGACATCCCATGCTACACGAGTTGCAAAAAAAAACCAAACAGAAACAAATAGCTGCCACCAAACAAGCAGAGACAGCCCTAGTTCTTGCAACACCTACCACAATACTACCAGCTGCACGACTTACTCGTGCGTCAACTGAGCTAGCAGCATGTTCCCAAGCTCCCTTGCCACCTGACACTACTTCCCAAGCACTCTTGACACAAGACGAGTTGGCAATATCAGATGAACCTTGTGAGCTTCAACAGCAAGAAGGTAGTTGCTGGAGTCAAGTTACAGTTGCATGCTTCTTTATATGTAGTCTCACAGCTTGATGTACACTAACACTTCCTATGTTCGTTGTTGGACTAGCACCTAGGTGCAAGAGGAAACAAACATCAGGGATAATGCTCGATAAGTTAACTAAATCTAGAGGAGGAAGAATGGAGATCCATTTTGAGGCAGGTTTAAAAAGGCCACGTGATGCTACAGAGTCAGCCAAGTTAGTATCAGAGGCAGCGGTTGCCGTTAGGTGTCATGTACGTATCCTCCCAACATGGATTCAGTACAGGAATGACAAAGACGAAACCCAGTTCAACACCTTCCTCGACCATTTATCTGTAAGTATGGTTATGTATGGAAACTAGTAATATCGTCTTGCTCTGTCCCATACTTTCTAGGTTGCTGATAATGAGACTCCCATAATTTTCAACAGATGAGGTTCAAGTTGGATAGCCAAGATGATGCAACCAGACAAGCTTGCACCCATGTTTTCAAGTCTGCTCTGCGACAGTATCGGTATAACTTGAGGAAAACTCACTTTGAAGGCAAGGCTAACAGTGAACTTTCCCAAACATCTCCAGTGGAAAATATATCAGATGAAGACTGGAGGGGCCTTGTTAAACACTGGTCTGATCCGAAGTATCAGGTACATTATATATATGTGATCAGATCACATGTTGAAGTCCTATTTACGCATGTGCCACACAAATCTATCTTCTTGTAGGTGAACTGTTCAAAGAACAAGGCCAACCGTACGAAAGTGAAATTCCAACAGACGACAGGATCTCGTAGCTATATTGCACACTGCGAGGCTCTTGTAATTAGCTGTTGTTTCACTCTTTTCGCTGTACCATATTATCAGATCTATATTGACTTGTTCGAAATGCAGAGGAAAGCCCGCAAGGACCAAAAAGTACCTGAACCAAATGCTGTGGAAATCTTCAAGGACTGTCACACCAGCAAGAAGAAGGGCATGACTACACCAGTCAAAGCCGCTGTTGTAAGTCCTTAATCCTCATGCCTTTTAACTACTACTTACTCTGACTTGTGCCTTGAACTGCATGGTTTGCAGCCAATGTCTATTACTCTTTTCAATTTTATACACAATTGTCTTAGCGTATCATTGCACCTTACAAGGTTTAAAAGAGAGGAGTGATGTTCCTTTGATCTTGACCCGTAATCTAGTTCCGTGCTGGACTTGCCCACACAACGTTACAATTGCCTGTTTGTCTGTTCTCAGTTGTTTTGTGATATGAATGATGTCATACTATGCTTACCGTATTATAAACTTCGTCTCTTTATCCTTAGCCCTCAATACAATGTGAAGAAATAGACAATACATTAGCGATGGTACATGGTCATATGTTTGGAACCTGGTTTTATTATGTACTTTGCAATAAAATACAACTAATATTTTACATGGGTTCACCAGAATAAGTTCTGTATATAGACCAAAGCTATTTTGTTTGGTTTTGCTGCCTCCTTAATATCTTCTGTTCTGGTACTACTAATGTAAAACCTCAACTTTTCAGCGAGCTATGGAAAAAATGGTGGAACCGCCACCTTCTGAAGGTGGCGAGGCAACTATAACCGCAATGTCAGCTCTTGCTGCAGTGGGTCAGTACCTGTCCACTAACAGTGCCAAAAGCACGTTCCTGCGTAATACTGGGTTGGTTGTTAAGGCAATATCGTCCAAACTGCCTCATGATCAAGATATGCAAGCTCAAAGCAATGTTGTATCTGCGCTCTAGACACAAGTCCATTCCCTAACAGAGACCCTTTGTGAAACAAGGAGAAACATTGCTCAATGTCGTCAAGATATGCATGGTTTTGAAACCAGACTATCAGACATTTGCTATGTTGTTCAGGAGCCTAGGGGAAATGAAGGCGAGGGTTATGGTTCTCCATCGGACAATACAACATGAAAACGTAACAGTCAGGTCAAATGAACTGAGCTTCTGAACTTCTGGTGGTGCATTTATCTGCTAGACTATTAAGTTTTATGCCAACCTTCCTTTTGTTATATAGTTGTAATTTGTTTTGGTGCGATACAAAATTTATTCTTAACGTGCAGCCACCGACTGAAGAAAACAGGAAGACATTTTTGTATAGTGTAGGGTGTTCCCTATATTTGCACTGGTGGCGATCTTTGATGCCGAGTGGATGTAATCTGTGCAATCGCCTTAATAGCCTAGCATTAGGTTTGGCCTTATTTATTTCCTAGTCTTCTTTTTCCCTGGTTTGCTAGTGGCTGCAACTACCATGGGCCATATACGGGCCGTAGGATCCATGGGTCTCCTACGGGCCATCGATAAATGGGCCTGTAATCGGTGGGCCTCGGGCCGTCGGATAAATGGGTCTACATGGGCCATAATCGGGCGTAATTGGTATCGGCCCAGCACGGTAACAGGGCGTTAACAGGCCGTAGGACAGCAAAGGATTAATTCTGTCACAGGCATAATGGGTCGTTAATGGCCCAGAATATAGGACGGGCTGGAAACGGCGCAATGGGTTAACAGGCCGACTCTTGCCATGGGCCTAATTTGGCCCATTAGGGGAACATTTCAGTAATGGGCCGACTCTTGCCATGGGCCGAATTTGGCCCATTAGGGGAACAGGCCAGTAACGGGCCGGAAGTAATCGAGGGCCGAAAAGGAGCCCAAGAATGTATGGGCCGTCAATAGGCCGAAAGCTAACACGGGATGGAAACGGCCCATGTAAATCAGGGCCGTTAACAGGTATAAAGAAAATTACTGTTCATTATGGGCTAGAGTCACCGTGGGCCTGTAAAGGGCCGAAATATACGAAGGCCTCATATGGGCCGAAAGACGTCGTGGGCCATACATGGGCCGAAAGTGAAATGGGTTGGTGTTATATTCGACGGCCCACATGACGTTGTTGGGCCGATTTCCTTTAGGGCCTAATGGGCCGTGAGTTAACGGGCCATAAAATGGGCTATTTGCTAAGAGACCGTTAACAGGCATTTCATGGGCCAACCCGTTAACTTTTGACCAAGTCAAACGGGCCGACTTTGTAAGCTAAATGGGCCAGTGGTGGGCCATGGCACGTGTCGACATATCATAGGCGCCTATCTTACCCACTGACGAGCTGACACGTGTTTCGTCCGGCCAATAAGAATTTTACACGTGGAAATTTCCCATTGGTTGGGGCTGTTAACGGGTTATCGGATCCAAAACCCGACCCGATAGCTTAACGGCGTTCCGTTATGGTGGATGCCACGTGTCGGTCACCCTTGACGAAAGCACTTCTGTGACGCGCGATTTATCGTCATGGAAGTGCACACTTCCGTGATGATAATTTTGGTAATGTCATGGAACACTTCTACGACAGCACATGTATGACTATCTTGATTCTGTCATAAAATCGTCATGGATGTACATGCATGACAAAAAACGCAACCTACTGTGACAAACACGTATCATCACGGAAGTGTATTTTTTGTAGTGACGGCACATCAGGCAGCAACCAGGAGAGACCCTCCAGAAGTACATCCAGCACTTCAACAACACCCGCCTCAAGATCCCCAAGGTCACTGTCGGCGTTCTGGGAACGGGGGTCCCCAGACTTGCCTACCTGCGGCCTGCGGCGTGGCTCAAAGGGGGGCCCAGCGCGGCCCATCTTCACCAACACAAACCCAAGACCCTCGCGAGGGGCCAAGCCTCGCGGGGCAGACGATGCGGAGCTTCCTCAGGCGCGACCTCGTTAGGCTGGCTCACGAGGAGGCGGAGAGATCAAGGCGGGGTACCTCACGAGGTGCCCGTGACGCAAGCCATGACGACCGAGGGCGCCAGGCGGGTGCCAGCCTGCGCAGCGCCCTCCCTTCCTCTTTGGTGCAAAGGGGGCAAGCGCAGCCACGGAGTACCGAGGCATCAGGCAAAGGTTGCCATTTCGGTGCAACAAGACCAAGACCAGGAGGACTACGAGACAGAGGTCACCGTGGAGCCCAAGACGGCGTCATCACCAGAGCTTTGCGCAGGCGAAGACTGCTTTTGTCAGGATAGTTGATACTAGCTGTCCCCCTTCAAATTAGCCCGCCATTGTTGGCTCCCTTCCCGCTCGATATTTGGGAAGAGGACCAGGGCCTTTATAAATAGGACCAGCCACCCACAGGGAGAGAAAAAGGAAAAAAGAGAGAGAGGCTAGAGGTTGGGGAAGAAAGAGCTGGCCAGAGAGTTGGAAAGATAGAGAACGTCAGGTAGAGAGAGAGAGAGGGGGGGTGACTGAGCTCCTCCCAGCAGTTCATCGCCGCAGCCAACAGCAGACCCTCGCGAGGCTGTTCTTCCTTGTATTGTTCATCATCATCAGCCTAAGAGGCAATCCACCACACCACACACTGGAGTAGGGTATTACACCACAACAGTAGCCCGAGCCAGTATAAACCCTGTGTCTCTTGTGTTGTTCTTTCCTTAGTTTAGATCCTAGTAAGGCGGAGGAGTGCAGGTAGGTAGGAGGCGAAATCTCCGCGCGCACCCCAGTGTTTGAACCTCAAGGGTCTGCCGAAACCCGAAATCCGACATTTGGCGCGCCAGGTAGGGGTGCGCCAGAATCCACCCTCTACCGCTTCGTGCCCCGTCGCGTCGTTATCACCGTGTCCGGCGACCAGGCGGGCAACCCAGATCCGTGGGCGGCGTGGCCCGCCCGCACAGAGCCGCTTGCCTCGGGCGACCCTGTGCCCCAGGCAGCTTGCGGTCCGCAGGGCGCTGTGGGCCGCGGGCGACGCGGACAGGCTCCGACAGCTCTCACACCGCGGCAGGCAAGGTCGGCAGCAAGGGCCTCCAATCACGCCGCGACCACGACACCGTACACCCGCAGGGAGCATGCGAACTCGAGGGCCGCCCTCACTGTGGCCCGAGAGTTGCTGCAATGCAGGCTGCTGGAGGGCGGCCACGACGTGTTGCTGGAGTGAGTGGCAGAGCTCCTGGGCTTCGCCGCCTCGGGGGCTCACCCCTTATCCACCCAGCTCCCATCTCAGGCCCAGGGCGGCCCGCACGGGGGCTCTGCACGCGCCCGCGGGCTCCAAGGCTACTCCAATGCCAGCGAAGCTTTCAGCGCCGGACCGGCGGCGGCGCTGCCCCCGCCCCCGGTCCGCGAAGAAGAAGGACTCAACGCGACCCGCGACCCCAGTGGACAGTCGTGCTGCCACCCCACGGTGGGCGCGTCAGGCAGGACCTCGTGGCATACGGGGCATTACGGCGTGGCATTCAGGATGACGGCGCCGGAGGAATACGTGCCCCTCATGGTGGACCGAGGACACCCACACAAGAGCGGACAAGGCTCGCTCCTCAGCCCAAGCTGGGGGGACGAGGCACCAGAAGCTGAGCCTTTCTGGGAGCCCCGGAACGGTCCCACTAGCCACGATGGCGCCAACGATTATCGGGTATCGCTAATTTTTCAGGAGCAGGCATACGTTAACCATGGATCGCAGGAGGTGCAGGTCACCACAGCGAGCAGCTGCCCCGCTCCCACGGTCTCCTGCCCCTCGGGAGGAGGGCGCAGGGGGCTGCAGGAGAGGGGCCGGGATCCGACATCACCACCACGACGTTCGGAGCAAGGTGCTCTTAGGAGGTAGGCCCTTCGCTGGGGAGGTGCCTTAGGGCCTGCCCCCGGCGGAGGACCCGTGGTCGTCGGGGGAACCACTGGCGACCGCTCTACCCCATCGGCGGCGTCTTGGTTTCCGGTCGTCGTCGATGGCACTAGAGTGTGGCACAAGGCGGGGCCCTCATCTGGCGATATGAAGCAAGGCCAGTACCTGTGAAGAAGGCCCAGTGCCTGTGAAGCTGGCCGCCCCGTGACACTCTCACGTAATAATGAGTGGGGTTGTACACGTCCCGGAGTCTCAGGGGTGCCGGCCTCAGGCCCTGGGGCTCCCTCCCACGCCCAGTGGCAGCACTTAGCTCCGCGCTGGTGAGAAGACGTCCAAGACTAGACTAGGTGCCGGACGTAGCCTTTTGTTTGCTTTCGCCGCTTTTCCCTTTGGTTGCTGTTTTCCCCCGCTGGATTCAAGTTGGATTCGAATTTGAGATTTGCGTGTGTTCGGGGAAGGGGTGCTTAGTCTCGTTCGAGCAATTTCTCGCGTTTTGGTTACCGCATCGCCTCGGCTCCCTCCCCTCGCGAGCCCCTCGCGAGCCGGGTCAGGCCAAGCTTGCGCGCAGCCTAAACTGCCGCCGACGTGACCTCTTAGGAGGATGTTTTACTACAGATCCTACTAATCCAATCAGGGAACACTCGAAGCACCACAACCCCCCGCGGGCTGCCTCAGGGCCAACATGGGACAAAGGTAAACTAGCCGACCAGCGCGTCGCTTGAGCCAACCACTTGGCGCGGGCGCATGGGCAATGTAGCGTCTACCAATACGATTAACACAAGTTTTACATAAGGGGCTGCCCCTCCAAAATGCTCTAACTACAGTCAGGCCAAAACCTGAGTTCTATTCATGCAGGGTAAGGAAGTATGAGCGATGCGCAATCAGTCGGATGAATCCCCCAATGCGTTCTCAAGAGCACCACCCGAGCCGTTGCTGGCGTCGCTGAACTCGCCATCGCTGTCCGCGTCACCGCCAGCGGTGTCAGGGCCGTTCACCACGCCGCCCTCGTCGGCCGCCACGGTCGCGTCGTCGTTGTCTGAAGCGAAGGCCCTGATGAGAGCATCCACATTGTCCTCCACCCAGTGCGCCAGGTCGCCTCGGATGGCCTGGGGGACTGGGGCGATGGCGGCGTCAAAATCAAAGTAGGGATCCATGTTCTGGAGGTGGCTGAAGACGCGATAAAAGGCGCGCCCAAGCAGGCCGCGGCTCGTCTCCTCCACCAACCTGTCAGCCCTGACCGACCGCGCCTCCAGCTGCGTCACCACATCAGTGAAGAACTGAAGATTGCCAGCATAGTTGACTGCGTGCGGTTCGCCAACAGCCGCCTCGCAGATGTTTCCCAAGGCTGCGTTGGCTCTCTCCCGGAGCGTGGCAAGCATGGGGTCGTGCTCATGCTCCAGGATCCGCCGCTGACGGATCTCGTCCGCGTTCTGGCCCGCGACGACATCAGCCTCCTCCACCCGCTGGTGGAGAAGGAGCACCTCGGCCTGGGAAGCGGTTAGCTCACCTTGCATCACCTCAAGAGCGGCCCGGAAAGCGTCGGCCCGCCGCGTCGCCTCCTCCAGCTTGGCCCTCAAGGCAGCAGTTCTGCCTTCAGCTGCGGCTTGGATCAACCCCAGCTTCTCGTCGAACTCGTGCTTGAGGTTCAAATGTGCCATCGCCACTCGACGTCCGACCTCCTCCAGGACGCGGGCTTCTCGTGCGGCAACATCATCCTCCGCCTGCATCACCAAGCGCTCCCTCGTCTCGAGACACTCGTACTCACGGGTGCGTTCTGCGGCTTCCAGCGTCAGCGCCTCCTCGCGCTTCTGGAGCTCTGCTGAGTCACCGGAGGCCACCTTCATCGACGCGAGAGCTGCCTCGCGCAGCTCCGCCTGCTCCTCAAGTGAGTGGCACCAGGCCAGGAGCTCCCGAGCCTGCTCCTCCGCTGCCGTTCGCCGCTGGTTAGCTTCCCGAGCCTCCTCAGCGGCCCAAGATCGGGCCTCCCGAGAGGCCACCAGCGACGCCTTGGCCTCTGCATCGTGAAGATCGCGCTGGCGGCGCGCAAGGGCGATGGCGTCCTCCAGCTCGCGCCTCTCTGCAGCCAGGCGCAAGCCCTCGGCCTCAAGGCGCGCGTCTTCATCGGCAAGCTCCTCTCCAAGCAGGCTTACCGCGTCAGCCGCCCTTCGAAGGAATCCTTGGCGGAGAGTGCGACACTCCCGAGCATGCTCGAGCACGTCCTCCACACCATCATCTGCCCCAAGCAAGCGCCGGGGGCCGCGAGTCAGCACTCCCCCTCCGGGCTGGGGGCTGGGGGCTGGCAACCTCGCGATGGCCGGGCACGCCGCGTCAGAAGCCCGGCCGGGGGCCAGCCCGTCCCCAGGTGAAGAGCACAGGAAGCGCCTCAGCCAATCACAGTCCACGACCAGGCGAGAAGCCCACAGCAGGCCGGCTATGCCATGAGAAGGCCCGCGAAGGATCGCGAGGTACGCAGGGCCACGATACGCCTCGGGACGGTTCGCCGCGTCAGTCGCCCTCACCACAAGGGCTCCACTGCTTGGAGCGCTTGAGGACGGTGGAGGGGGCGAAGCCAAGAGGGACGGCTCCTCAGCCGTCTCCGCAAGCTCGGCTGGAAGGGGCCTGCGGAGCAAGAGTCAGTAAGAGCAACAGAAGGATCGGGAGCTGGGAAAGGAGAAGGCTTACTCATCAGTGGCGAAGTACTTCCTACGCTTCAGCAGGCGACAAGGGTAATCGTCGCCCAGGGCCTCCCTTCTCTTTCGGAGGGCCTGAAAGTCCACGCGGAAGCGGCCTAAGAGCCGGGCGCAGGGATCAACCTGCGACGAAGATGGAGCGTCAAGGCGATCTGCGTCAGGGGCGCCTGCCTGGCGTGCACCGCCAATCGCCTCGCCAAGAGAAGCCGTCGGAGCCTCGGTGGCCTCGGTCGAAGGCGCAGAGGGCAGCTGCTTGTCACCCTCAGCCTCGGTGGCACGGGCCCCGATAACTGCTTCCTCACGAGCCTCGCCGGGCGTTGTCACCCCGCCGGGAGCCCCTCGGCCTCTGGCACCTCTTGCCTCCCTGCTCCGCCACTTGAGGAAGAGTCGCCTGGGCCGACTGGAAGGGCAGTCACCACCACTGGGTTCTCACGAGGCCCCTAAAGGCCGGCGGGGCGCGGCCCCCACTCATCGAAGATAGGCATCTGCCTCACCAAATCGCCCCCACTCTGGCAGAGGTACAGCAAGGCCCCTCCCTGCTGGATACTGCCAGGGTTGGGGTCCCCCGTCAGGGTCAAGAGCACCGCCCTCAGCACGTCAGGCGTCAGGTCCTCTTCCTGGAGCCTCATACGATCATCGCGCCCGCTGAAGGCCCACATCCGGCGAGAGTGGCGCTGGAGAGGAGCAACGCGGCGCAGCAGGAACTCCTTCACCACCTTGGGCGCTGTCGCGCCAAGCGACCTCAAGAACGCGAAGCAGTGCCAGACGAAGACGAGACGGGGGCTCTCAAGCGTCTCCTGGCCCCAGCCCGAATTGGGGACAGCAGGCGAAGTTAGCTCCGATAGCAGGGGGCTGGGCACCCCAGCATCCACATACAGCCACCGCTCACGGAACCCAGCCGCGGGTGGAGGGAGCTTGAAGTCAATCCCAGAGGCCGCCATCTCAGGCGCGGCAACGAAGCTGACACACGCCCAGCGTTGGGTAGGGTCAACAAGGCGCGGCGAGAAGAAGTGGCGCAACAAGGCAACCGAAGGAAGGATGCCCATCATAGCCTCGCAAACAAAGGCGAAGACCAAAAGGAGAGCGATGGATTCAGGACCCAGATGCATCGTGTGGATCTGATAATGGGAGAGCACGGCATTGAAGAAATCAGAAAAGGGAGGAACCAGACCCGCCCACAGGGCGTTGGCAAAATACGGGACCTCGGTGGCTATCCTGCCGATGGAGAAGTGGGACGCAGGCCAAGCCGTCGTCCTCCCGCATTCATTGAAGATGGTGGCCAGAGCCAAGCTGGCCTTGCCCAAGACCTCGGCGGGGGCCGCCAACGACGGCGGGCAAGGCGGAGACACGGGTTTCTCCCCTCTCCCCTTCTTCGTCGGAGCCATGGCGATGGGAAGGGGGGGAGGTTCGAGATTGAATTGGAAACAGAAACCAGAGTTCGAGCGGAGGAAGGACAGAGGGCGCTCGAGCAACCAAACAGGGGAACGGCTGTGTACGACTACGAGTCCGCCCAGCATGGCGCAAAATAAGGATGGCGTGGGGGAACAGTGCTGCCCACGTCCAATCAACCACCACGCGACGCCCAAGGCCGCAGGCTGTTAGGGCCCGCGGCGCTTCGCTCTTACCCTTCCGCCTCCCTGCACGGCCAAGTCCGGGCGTGCCTTGGGCCCGGGGCTACTGTCGGCGTTCTGGGAACGGGGGTCCCCAGACTTGCCTGCCTGCGGCCTGCGGCGTGGCTCAAAGGGGGGACCAGCGCGGCCCATCTTCACCAACACAAACCCAAGACCCTCGCGAGGGGCCAAGCCTCACGGGGCGGACGACGCGGAGCTTCCTCAGGCGCGGCCTCGTCAGGCTGGCTCACGAGGAGGCGGAGAGATCAAGGCAGGGTACCTCACGAGGTGCCCGTGACGCAAGCCATGACGACCGGGGGCGCCAGGCGGGTGCCAGCCCGCGCAGCGTCCTCCCTTCCTCTTTGGTGCAAAGGGGGCAAGCACAGCCGCGGAGTACCGAGGCATCAGGCAAAGGTTGCCATTTCGGTGCAACGAGACCAAGACCAGGAGGACTACGAGACGGAGATCACTGTGGAGCCCAAGACGGCGTCATCACCAGAGCTTTGCGCATGCGAAGACTGCTTTTGTCAGGATAGTTGATACTAGCTGTCCCCCTTCAAATTAGCCCGCCATTCTTGGCTCCCTTCCCGCTCGATATTTGGGAAGAGGATCAGGGCCTCTATAAATAGGACCAGCCACCCACAGGCAGAGAAAAAGTAAAAAAGAGAGAGAGGCTAGAGGCTGGGGAAGAAAGAGCTGGCCAGAGAGTTGGAAAGATAGAGAAGGTCAGGTAGAGAGAGAGATGGGTGACTGAGCTCCTCCCAGCAGTTCATCGCCCCAGCCAAGAGCAGACCCTCGCGAGGCTGTTCTTCCTTGTATTGTTCATCATCAGCAGCCCAAGAGGCAATCCACCACACCACACACTGGAGTAGGGTATTACACCACAACGGTGGCCCGAACCAGTATAAACCCTGTGTCTCTTGTGTTGTTCTTTCCTTAGTTTAGATCCTAGTAAGGCGGAGGAGTGCAGGTAGGTAGGAGGCGAAATCTCTGCGCGCACCCTAGTGTTCGAACCTCAAGGGTCTACCGGAACCCTAAATCTGACAGTCACGGACGAGGCCATCATCTCCGCGTTCTTCGACGGCGTCCGTGACGTCAAGACGAAGGAAGAGCTCGCCATCCACGAGGAGCTCTTCACATCTCAGGAGCTGTTCAACCTGGCGACCAACTGCACAAGAGCCGAGGAGGGGCGCCTCTCTCTCCTTGAGCTGCGAGCCATGGGCGCGGAGGAGAAGAAGGCCAAGGCCAAGGACGTGAAGCGCAAGGAGGCAGCTGTGCTCGCAGCGGAGCCCGACATCAAGTGGGGCAGAGATCAGCCCGAGTCATCCAAGAACGGCCGACTGTTCTACGCCTTCCACAACCTGAACACCCACAACACCAGCGACTGTCAAGAGCTCAGAGCCATACGAGAAGGACGCTATGGTCGATGCCCCGAGCACAACGACCGGGGCTACGGCCGTGGAGGAGGACATGGAGGCGGACGTTGGGACGACCGTGGCCCGCGCCAGGAGTGGCGCGACCGGCCTCGTGAGGATCGCTGGCAGGACCAACCTCGCGAGGGCGCCTGGAGTGACCCGCCGCGTGAAGATCGCCCCCAAGGCAACGCCGGTCTTCCCCCACTGCCACCACAAAGAAGGAACGACGACAACCACCAGGACAAGGGGGCTGGCGGCTTCCAGGAGCCGTGTGCGATCGCTTGCATGTTAGGCGGCGCCCAGGCCCCAGCCTCTCAGTGCACCTTCAAACAATTCGCTCGCGAGGTGAATGCGGCACTCCCAAAACTCGAGGCCACGCGCCCGCTCAGGTGGTCCCAATGCGCCATCACTTTCAACTCGGCAGATCAGCTCAAGTGTGCAGCCACCGTCGACGCCCTCCCTATGCTGTGTTCCCCAGTCATCAGCAATGTGCAGGTCACCAAGACCCTCATCGACAGCGGCGCAGGGCTCAACGTCCTATCCATCGACATGTTCGACAACCTTCAAGTGCCTTATGAACAGCTCTAGCCCACCAAGCCTTTCTCAGGAGTGACCGGCGGCTCCACCACACCGATAGGGCAGGTCCGCCTGCCCGTCACCTTCAGGGAGCACAAGAACTACCGCACCGAGCTCATCGACTTCGATGTCGCGCACATCCGCCTGCCGTACAATGCCATCCTCGGGTATCCAGCCGTGGCCAAGTTCATGGCAGTCACTCATCACGGCTACAACGTTCTCAAGATGCCTGGAAGCGGAGGAATCATCACGGTCCCGTGTGAAGAGAGGAATGCGGTGTGCTCCCTCGAGCGCGCCTTTCAAGCCGCAGCAATCGACGACCCCGATAGCAGAAATGAAGGCCCTCTGGAGGCCATCCCCAAGAAGAAGCAGCCGCACCGTGCAGGACCTCAAGAGGATGGCGTCGCGATAGGAGCCTCGTCAGGACCAGCGCCCGCTCCAGGGGCGCCTCCCTCCATCGCATAGGAAGGCGTGCCTGGCGCCCTCCTCAGGCAGGGCTCGAGGGCTCTCTTCTGGAGTGCCTCAGACCTTGCCAACCTCACGAGGGAGGCGCTTGGGCACCACTTGGAGGCGTGCTTCGCGGCACGCGACCCTCAGGAGAGCACAGGGCAAGGAGTGCCCACCACTCAGGAGTTCATCATCAGGACCACCCAGGAACTGCAAGAAGCAAGAGCCATGCGTGGCGACAGCCGCCCACGAGGCGCAGCTCCGTATCCCGGCGAGGATGCTGGGCTGCGTGTCTGCATCGACGTCCCGGAGCTCAACAGGACCGCATCCCAGGAGCATATCTGGCCTTCGCGTGTGGGCCGCTGCGAGGGCCCGCCACACATCTATGTTCGAATGCCTTTTGGCTCACCGAGCGTGGCGTCGGCCTATCAGCGCAACATGCGGTGTGTCCTGGCGGCTCAGGAAGCCAGGTACCATGCCGTTCTGGAGGAGATGGAGACGGTCTTTGGGGAACCTCCCGAGCCCCCAGAGCCTCCCGAGGCTCAGGGTTCTGGCGGCTCATGAGGAATCATTTCTTCAACGCACGCCTTCAGCTGCACTAACTCTACTTAATCCATAGAACCAGGTGACATCTTCCAAGTTCGTTTAGCTGGGAGCGCCCCTCGGGCTGCATTATTCCCAAGCCGCGTGGGTCCGTCCCTGTGGCATGTATCCCTTTTACTTATGCCTTTAGCTTACCTTGTTGGGGGTGCCCCTCGGGCTGCATCATCCCCAAGCCGCTCGGGCCGGACCCCGTGGCATGTATCTTCCTGCATTTATCTGAATTGATCTGCTCTCCATGCTTAACCTGCCAATTGCTTTCACCTGCGCGATTGCTGCCCACCACGGGTCTGTTCATCCTATGCAATTCGCTTGCACGTTAAAAGGGGGGCTCCTAAGCATTGCGACTTAGGAGCTCTTACTGGCTCTCCAGCCCTCACCCCCTGGCCTTGACCATGGCATCGCGACCTGGCATACCAGCGACGGCTGAGCTAGCTCGAGGATCGGGACCTGAGGACCTAGAGTGCTTGCATCTAACTGCCTTGCAGGGACATAAAGTCACCAAGACTCAAGACCAGGCGCAACCCGCCTTGAGGTAGGGCCTCGTGAGTCCCGCGCTGTCTCACAAGTGCCCACATACACCTCGCAGCCCTGCCGTGCAAGCCACGTGTCAGGTCCGGAGGGGCCCTCCATCCCACGCCCAAGTGGAAGCACCATGCTCCACGCTGGCTGTCAACACTGCCGAGGAGCGGCTATGCCTGTGCACAAGCTGAAGCACTATGCTCCGCGCCGGTGATAAACAACTGAGGGCAGCCCCACGGTCGTACCAACCTTAGGGAGCCCAGAGCTCAGGGCCCAGCCTCACCCCAATGCCTCCCCTCGGGAGAGCCGCACGAGGGGGCTGGGCACGGGGGCTGCGCTCGGGTCACGCCCAAGTGCACGCCACCCAACCAGGTCCCCCGGAACTGGGCATCGTGCGCCCCTCCCGAGGCCTCAGCGAGGGCAGGTATGGAAATTATTTGCATGTCAAGGGGGACTCCTGAGCATCGCGATTCAGGAGCCTAACTGGTCACGTAGCCCCTCACTCCTTGGTCCGTCCTGGTCTCCGGTCGACCCAATGGCGGTTGAGGTGTGCACGTGGCCGGGCTCTGCCGACGTAGAACATTGATCTATCCTCACGAACTCTCCCTATATGCTGTTTGCGTGTCAAGGGGGACTCTTGAGCATCGCAACTCAGGAGCCTAACTGGTCAGGTAGCCCCTCACTTCTTGGTCCGTCCTGGTCTCCGGTTAGCCCAACGGCGATTGAGGTATGCGCGGGGCCGGGCTCTGCCGACGCAGAATGCAAAGCAAATAGGAAGGAAATCGCAAAATCTCGAAGCAAATATTACAAGCATACTGTTCTCACAATACCAAATGAAAATTCTAAATGCCTCCACGAGGCCTAATACATGTCGCAGGAACGAAACGGGAAGAATTGCCACAGGTCACCCCTGGATATCGCCATCGCCTGCGAAAGGGGCTCCCTCGTGGGCAACGATGTTCTCACCTTCACCACTAGCCGTAGGACCCGCGACATCGCCAGACAAAGGATCGGAGCCAAAGCCACGGAACATCCCCAGCAAGGCCTCCACTTGACCTTGTACAGCCGCGGCGGCAGCTTCGCAGTGGTCTTCGGCCACAGGCTCCAGCAACTTGTCAAGGCGAGCGCTGGGGTCGCGGAGGTGCAGATGGCTGAAGACGCGAGTCAGTGCGGCTGAAGACAGGACGCGAGCTTCTGCCTCTACCATGGGACCAAGGCCATCAATGACCTCCTCAAGCGCCCTCACCACGAGAGGAAGCAGCTGGGCGGGGCCGTCCTCGTCGGTGTCCAGTGGCTTCTCCAGGCCATGCTCGTAGAGTGTCTTCAGCGCCTTGCGAGACCTCTTCTCGATATCAGCGAAGGCCACATGGTCTTTGGCCAGTACTTGCGCCTTGGCATCCAAATCGGCCTCCCTCGTCCCCATCTTCCGCTCCAACTCTTCCAACCGGTTGCGCTCGGCGGCCTGCTTCTTCCCCAGCTCCGCCAGCTTAGCATCACGGTTCTTGACGGCTTCCTCCTGGGCCTTCATATTCTCCTCCTTCGCTTGGCAACAACGTACCTCTTCGGCGTGCTTGTCATGCAGGCTCTGCAACTCGCCTTCCAGCGCTTGGCAGCGGTCACGGGCGGCCTTGGCATCTTTCAGCGCCGCCTCACGATCGGCTGCAGCTCTGGCGTCTCCTTGCTTCTCCTCCTCAGAAGCCGCAGCAGCCTGGCCCAGCGTCACACGAACCGCAAGGTCGGAGTGAAGCCAGCCAGAGGCCAACTCTAGACGCCCGGCCACCAGGCGTGGGTCCGCGCTCAGGAGATCCACCTGCAGCTGGGTCATCTCTGAAAGGGCACGCTCCAAGACAATAGAGGGAGCAGAAGAACCAGGGAATGGAGGTGATGCGGTGGGAGGAAGCGACCCCGTCACCAGGGCTTGGGAGACCGCGGGTTCCAGAGCAGCTGGGATCTCATCAGCCGCGTCAAGCGCCGGCACCTCCGGAGCCAGCGGGGCCATGGGGGCTGATTCCACGCGGTGATGTTTCTCTTGGCCCCGCGAGGACGACCGGGCTGGGGAGATGCGGGCGCTGCTGCCTCCTTTCTTTGCGGAGGGAGGCACGGCCGCCGTATCCTCCTTCCTCTTCGCCGGCCCAATCAACCAAAGGCGAGCGTCAGGAAATAACAGGTACCGTGAGGGATAAAGTGAAGCTCAAGATACCTACCGGTTCACCGCGAAGTACTCCACCTTTCGCTTGTGAAGCTTGAAGCCTGACAACATCGGGACCTGAAGGGCAGGCGTTTGGGTTCTGGCGGGGCCAGGCGGTGCGGAGGCAGAATCGGATCCAGCCCCAGGAGGTGTTGGGACGGAGGCAGCACCACAGACCACCAGCAACGACCTACCCTTCATTGGGATGCGGGGTTGCTCCCTCCCCCTTGGTAGGCATCGGCTTCGGCATCATCAGGAAGGGCGCGGAGAATCTCGGCCTTTCTCAGAAGGGAAGTGTCCCCCACCTCTTCCAGGGTCTTCTCTGAGTCCACCTCCTCCTCCACCTTTCCGCGGGACTAGCAAGAAGACACCTCCATCGGTTTCTGCGCCATAGGAGCTCCCGGAAGCACCGGTGGCACCAGCCCGCGCGCATCAAAAGTCGGCCTGGAGGCGAAGAATTCCTCCCGGTCCCTGCATTGGAACAGGGGAACGAAGGCGCTAGGTGGATAATCCTGGTTGTCGTCGACTATGAGGCGTAGGACGACATCCAATTCATCGCCAGGCAGGTCCCCTGGCCTCAGGCGGGTCTTGTTTTCCTCTTCTTTGAGCTCCCAGAGGGGGCGCGCGCGCCTGGAGTGGGGCAACCCGCAGTATCAAGAACTCCCTCAGGAGCATCGCCCCCGTTATCTTGGCCGCCCCAGTCATCATCTGCCCCAACACTGACGATGCCGGCTCGTCGACAAGCTCCGCCTTGGACCACCCCTTGCCCTACCGGGGCGCCTCCGTCGGCAACACCAGACATGGATGGGCGTGCTTGGCGTCCATCATGACCCACTTGGATCGAATGTTGTCGGCTCTCTTCCCGGTGCTCGAGATCGAGTTGGCCTTGCCGCGGGCGACGAAATTAGCGCACCCGGAGGCATGCTCGCCGTTGACGCGGAGGAAGAAGAAATGGCGCAGGAGCGCCACGGACGGCATCACGCCCAGGTACGCCTCACAGTAGTAGGCAAAGATGGACAGGAGGAGAACAGAGTTGGGATGGAGGTGCAACGTTGATACGTCTCCGTCGTATCTATAATTTTTGATTGTTCCATGCCAATATTCTACAACTTCCATATACTTTCGGCAACTTTTTATACTATTTTTGGGACTAACATATTGATCCAGTGCCCAGTGCCAGTTCCTGTTTGTTGCATGTTTTTTGTTTCGCAGAATATCCATGTCAAACGGAGTCCAAACGGGATAAAAACTGACGGAGATTTTTTTGGAATATATATGATTTTTGGGAAGAAAAATCCACGCGAGACGATGCCCGAGGGGGCCACGAGGCAGGGGGCGCGCCCCAGGGGGGCACGCGCGCCCCTGACCCTCGTGGCCACCCCGTAAGGCGGTTGGTGCCCTTCTTGCGCTGCAAGAAAGCTAATATCCGGATAGAGTTCGTGTTAAAATTTCAGCCCAATCGGAGTTACGGATCTCCGGGAATATAAGAAACGGTGAAAGGGTAGAATCTGAGAACGCAGAAACAGAGAGACAGATCCAATCTCGGAGGGGCTCTCGCCCCTCCCACGCCAAGGACCAGAGGGGAAACCCTTCTCCAATCTAGGGAGGAGGTCAAGGAAGAAGAAGACGAAGGGGCGCCCTCTCCCCTTCTCTTCTGGTGGCGCCGGAACGTTGCCGTGGCCATCATCATCACCGCAATCTTCACCAACAACTTCACCGCCATCATCACCAACTCTTCCCCCTCTATGCAGCGGTGTAACCTCTCTCTTACCCGCTGTAATCTCTACTTAAACATGGTGCTCAACGCTATATATTATTTCCCAATGATGTATGGCTATCCTATGATGTTTGAGTAGATCCGTTTTGCCCTATGGGTTATTTGATGATCAAGATTGGTTTGAGTTGCATGTTTTATTATTGGTGCTATCGTATGGTGCTCTCCGTGTCGCGCAAGCATGAGGGATCCCCGTTGTAGGGTGTTGCAATATGTTCATGATTCGCTTATAGTGGGTTGCGTGAGTGACTGAAACACAAACCCGAGTAAGGGGGTTGTTGCGTATGGGATAAAGAGGAGTTGATACTTTAATGCTATGGTTGGGTTTTAACTTAATGAACGTTAGTAGTTGCGGATGCTTGCTAATAGTTCCAATCATAAGTGCATGATCCAAGTAGAGAAAGTATGTTAGCTTATGCCTCTCCCTCATATAAAATTGCAATAATGATTATCGGTCTAGTTATCGATTGCCTAGGACAAATAACTTTCTCGTAACAAAAAGCTCTTTACTAAAACTAACTTAGTTGTGTCTTTACCTAAACAGCCCCTACTTTTTATTTACGTAATCTTTATTATCTTGCAAACCTATCCAACAACACCTACAAAGTACTTCTAGTTTCATACTTGTTTTAGGTAAAGCGAACATCAAGCGTGCGTAGAGTTGTATCGATGGTCGATAGAACTTAAAGGAATATTTGTTCTCGTTGGGTTCGACACTCTTACTTATCGAAAACTGTTGCGATCCCCTATACTCGTGGGTTATCAAGACCTTTTTCTGGCTCCGTTGCCGGGGAGCAATAGCGTGGGGTGAATATTCTCGTGTGTGCTTGTTTGCTTTATCACCAAGTAATTTTTATTTGCTGTTCTTAGTTGTTCTTTATCTTTAGTTATGGATATGGAACACGAAATACCAAAAAAATAGGTGTACTTTCTGCTCATGGAGATGGGGAACCTCCTAAAACCCTCGGTGCTGGTTATGTGAAAGATATTATGTACTCCCTCCGTCCGGAAATACTTGTCACTAAAATGAATAAAAGGGGATGTATTTAGATGTATATTAGTTCTAGATACATCCCTTTTTATCTATTTTGATGACAAGTATTTTCGGACGAAGGGAGTACTACTTTAATAATCCTGAGAAAACCCCATTCAATTATGTAATGGGAGTAACGTTGGATCAACGTGAATACTTTAGGGATTACTGCTTGACACAAAAGGGAAACTATTATGGGATCAAATTCATATATTGAATTGGTATACTAGGCAACTATGCTTGAGATATGATTATACTTGTTGCTCTAGGATGAAGGCTCCACACCTTCCCTTTTCATGCAAATTTAATGATAATAAGACCTTAGCTTCTTATGCTAATGGTATATATGATTACTATGATGTGGAACAAATAGAAGAATTTGTTGCTTTTGTGGGTGCTTATGAAATTGAATCTATGTTTAAAGAGTTTGAAGATTTTGATGATGCTGTTTATAGACCTGAAAATTTAGCTATCCTGAAATATTGTTATGAGAATTATGAATACAATTACGAAATTAATGCGCTTATCGAGAAAGTCTCCGCTGTCCAAGATGAGACTAATATTTTGCAGGAATCTATGGAAGAAGAAGTTGATGAAACTGTGAGCTCATTGGATGAAAAAGATGAGGAAGAGAGCGAAGGACAAAAGGAGGAAGAGCGGATTAGCTACCCGTGCCCACCTTCTAATGAGAGTAACTCTTCAACTCATACATTGTTTAATTCCCCTTCGTGCTTACCGAAGGATGATTGCTATGATGATTGTTATGATCCTGTTAATTCTCTTGAAATATCCCTTTTTGATGATGCTTGCTATGCTTGTGGCCAAGATGCCAATATGAATTATGCTTATGGAGATGAACTTGCTATAGTTCCTTATGTTAATGAAATTGTTGCTATTCCACCCACGCATGATAGTCCTATTATCTTTTTGAATTCTCCTGACTACACTATATCGGAGAAGTTTGCCCTTATTATGGATTACATTGATGGGTTGCATTTTACTACTACACATGATGATTTTTATAGATATAATATGCATGTGCTTGCTGCTCCTACTTGCAATTATTATGAGAGAGGAACTATATCTCCACCTCTCTATGTTTCCAATACAACAAAATTGCAAGAAACTGTTTATACTATGCATTGGCCTTTACTATGTGTGCATAAATTGTTCTTTTATGACATGCCGATGCATAGGAAGAGAGTTAGACTTCGCCATTGCTTGATATATGTTGCTTTGTGCTCACTACTAAATGCTAAATCATTGCTAATTAAAATTGGCTTTGATATACCTTGGGATCCGGGTGGATCCATTATTTGAGCACTATATGCCTAGCTTAATGGATTTAAAGAAAGCGCTGCCAGGGAGACAACCCGGAAGTTTCAGAGAGTCATATATTTCTGTTGAGTGCTTTTATCTCTCCCTAATAATAAAGCACGGATTGAGTCTCTGGGTTCACCGTCGCGTCCTCTTTTTACAAAGACCCCTGTGGTTTTTAGGAATCAACCCGTAGTCCTATTTTAAAGAAAACGTTTCGTTCGTACATAAAAAACCCTGCATTATTGTGTATTCGACCCGTGGTCCTTTTTAGGGGCAAAAATGCGTGTGCCGGAGCCAGGGAGCTCGGTTCCGCACCAAGCGCTCGCCCGGACCCCGTCTTCCTCCGCCGCCTCGCCGCGCCGACCGGCATCACCGGAGACCGCCGCCACCGCGAACAGGTCACGTCGCCGCACCTGCCTTCTCCTCCTCCCTTTCCTTCCTCCCTCCCTCTCACCATCTCTCTCCCTCTCATTGCAGCGCCACCATGGCCGCCCCGAGCTTTGCCGGCAGCCGCGCCGCTCGACTCCGGCGGGATCCGGCTGCCCCAGCCCGGATCTGCATCCTCCGCTCCGCCATGCCCTGGATCTGGCCACCACCAAGCCTCCCACATCGATCTGCCCGTCCGCCGGCCTCCCCCTGCTCGACTTGGGTGGACGGGCGAAGTTTCTGACTTGCCATTGTAGTTGACCTGAAGCTCCATTGGTGAGGACCATTGCCGCTGCTGCAGGTTAGGGAGGAGGCTCGAGGCAGCCACGAATTTTGTCCTGCACTGCTTCAACACCGGCCTATTCTAGCATGAATCTTCTGCCGTGATGTATTTTCTTGTGCACTTGGATGCTTGTACCAATATTTGTCTAAAATTGCAACTCAAAAACACCTCTTAATTGAAATAAAATGGGATGAACATTGTAGGTTATTGATATGGCAAGGTTGAATCATGAGAACACAGCAAAGTTTCTAGTCTATTGCAGAGAGAGTGACCCATTCTCGAGGATGTTAGTCTTTGAGTATGCATCAAATGGGACCCTGTACGAGCACCTACACTGTAGGTCTATCTCTTCAGTTTCATTACGACAGACTAAATATTTGCATTTTCTATGTGTCATAGATTTGATCTCATTTGTTTTCTTCCTTTAGATGGTGAAGCAGCCCAATTCGCTTGGCTCAGACGAATGAAAATAGCCATCAGCATCGCCCAAAGTTTTAAGGTATCTGCACACTGAGTCGTGGCCTCCTTTCGCCATATCATAGATGAAATCCAATTCAGTATACGTTATAGAAGATTTTACCCCCAAGGTACTTACATGGATTTTCTTTACAAACTGAACTTTGAAATCCATTTTAGACAATTGCTCATGACTTGACAGAAATCATTCTTACGAGCAGGCTGACGACGTCGTCTACTGAGCCCCATCGGCGGCGCGACGGGAGAGCTCCAACCTGTATGTGGGTGTGGGGACGCAGATCTGTGTCGCTAGCCTACACAAGGCCATGGCACTACAAGAAACTTGTTAATACATGACGATCTTAGTCCGTCACAGAACAGCCAAAATCTGTCATGCATGCAAATCCATGACGGATTTAAAATCCATCATGTATATCGCGTCATAATTTGACACCGCACCTTCCATGATGGTTCTTGGCCGTCATGGATTTGCCCCAGGCCCGCCAAGCCCAAACTAGGCCGTGACGGAACAATCCGTCACCAATTTACATGACGTGGATGCAATGTGGACCTAACAAGTCGTCTATGTGGATCTGACGTCGAGGCTAATAGCCCATGTTGTAACCAGCCCAATTAGGATTTGGCCCAATAATTTTGGTGGATGATCCAACCAATCAGCTATTTATTTTTCATACATCCTATTTTCACAATGGAACACAATTTACAAGAGGACAACCAAATTTTATTCATTCAAAAAATAGCAATTGTTTACATGACAATACAGAGTTCCAACAATCTAGTCTGATTTGAGAAAACAAAGCTTAATATCAATCACAAGAATATCTGGAAAGTGTTATAAGCACCTTTAAAAAAATGAGTAACATGACTTCAAAGAAAATGCACTTCTACTGATTTTAATCTCAAACACTACACCGAACCAAGGAAACTATCCGAGGCCAAGCAATTCCTGCTAAAAAACTTCAATCTCAACTGCCAAACCTGCATAGAATCAAAACACATACAAAATTGTAATAAGTTATAAAAGCGAGCTTCCAAAATAATCCAAAGAGTAATAACATCCGTGGAAACGCCACTACTATATTATGGAAACAGGTAAATGTGGGTAACACATGTGAAAACAACCAGACTAGTTACAAGTTCAAAAAAATTTGTCCGAAGAAAAGTGTGTCAAATGAAAGTATAATCTAAGTTAGGCTACAAGTGACAAGTAACAAGCACACATCAGAGCTAAAAGTACAGTAGCAGCAGCAGTTGGTCCAGTCATCGGTTCTGGACCGAACAGACAATATGTGCATGGGGTTAACCAGGCTGGGAGCTATCTATTTTCTGGCCTAGCGAACAGAGATGAGATTTCTCAAAGAAGCAAACAAACGTAATAGAGACATGTACTTAGTTTTTTTTCTGAGAGGAAGCAGTGCGCCTGTACATGTATTTAGTTTATCTTATCAACCATTTCTGTACTCTAAAGAAATGAGAAAAAAGTGACATGCACTTAGGTTTTTTTTGTGAGAGGAAGCTGTGCGCACATGTAAGTACTTGGATTTTCTGGATCAAAATTTTCTGTATAAGCGATCAGCTAAAAACTATGTAAAGAAAATTCTGCCAGCATAGACACTATACCACACCATTCCTTAACAAACAAGAATGACAGTAAAGAAGTGACAGACTAACTTAAAATAATTAACGCAAACTGGGCATAAAAATAGGCCAAGTTCAAATCCAAATATGTAATGTTGTGGACTATACTAACTCAATATTTAAATCAAAATCAGCACCAAAGGATTTTTCATATAACTTGATGCTAATGTTGTAAGTTCATCTCAAAGTGCCAACAAATACAGTACTAAACAATACTTGCTTGCCAAGTTAACTTCAAATGGCATGCAAAATATTAACAAAGAACATGATACAGTTTCATTGAGAGATCTCCCACACTAATAGTTTATTTGTGGAGTACGAAGCTATGTACTTTTATTTCATGAAAAAAAATCTTTAGTAAATTATTAAACAAGAAAATACTTGATAAACGGTGAACTAATAGTTAGGAAAGTCTAGTAGAGTATGGATACAATGCATGATATCAGGGACATTGTCCAATGCAGATTTTATGCACACAGAAATATCTGTACAGTTATAACTTTACTGGAACCACACAACAGTCCACACCTTGAACAACTCACAACAGTCCGCACCTTGAACAGCT
Source organism: Triticum aestivum (assembly GCF_018294505.1). NCBI lineage: Eukaryota > Viridiplantae > Streptophyta > Magnoliopsida > Poales > Poaceae > Triticum > Triticum aestivum. Next base: position 393,775,379 of record NC_057809.1, read on the forward strand.
CAAAATCTACAGCCAGAATAATTCACATCAAGAATGGAAGGGTATCAAGCTCACCCTATTCTGCTCAAGGACGGTGTCGCCGGCGTCGATTATGTGGGAGATGTACTGAATATAATGTGCAAAGCAAAGATATTAGTGTGACAATTGGATATGTGGTTTCATTCATTATTACTGAAATGAAAATGTTATCTCAACTGAACCGAATTCTTACAGAACTATGCCTTCCCAAATGTCTAAATTTACTAACTGGATTCTTAAAGAATTGATTCAATTGCATACTAACTGAACTAAGGAACAATGTACAATGGTTAGCCGCACATTATTTTCCATATTTGCATTGGTGAGACTAAAACACACATATCAGACACCAAATTACTAGTCCTTAAAATGTGCAACTAAAATGAAATACCTTCTGCTATGATCACACTATAAACCTTACATGTCCAGCAGGCAGTAGCTAAACTGAACATTTACTGCCACTGACAGCACATGCTTTTGACCCTAAACACACATGAAGGTATCAAGGAGGTTAATTGAACATGGTAAAACTGAAATATTTAACATTTGTTGATTTTACATATCGAATCATTTAATACACTGAGGACCCTAAACAGATAAAACAACCGAATTCAAAAACAGATGTGAGTTATCAACCCTTCAGACTAGCATACTTATGGCAGTTTATCTTATGTAGCGTAATGTAAATACAGGAATTAGCACACAACATAATTATCCTTCTGTTAGTTTATCCTCATGTATCCTTATTTAGTTTATATTGCATACAGGGATTTTGTTTGAATTACTGCTTCATCTATTCATTTTATTTCTTCCATTTTGCCATACGGATTCCATCTTTCCTTAGCTTTGTTAGTCCACACACTGGCTGTAGAGGAGGAGGAACAAGCGTCAGTATTTGCATCTAATTCATAAGATTAAAACAAGGAAGAAGAAATACACTGACGATTAAGAGCATATCTAGGAAAGGAGAAGGTGCACAATATAACTAGCTGTAACACCCTCGATACGACTATATCTCCCACGTGTCGAGGCACGACTTAGAGGCATAATCGCATTGAAGGCATATGTCGCAAGTGAGGTAATCTTCACATAACCCATGTAATATCATAAGGGAAAGAGATACATAGTTGGCTTACAATCGCTACTTCACACAATTACATGAATAAAGCATTACATCATCCAAATACACTCAAGGCCCGACTACGGAGCCAAAATAAAAGAAGAACCCCAAATGCGACAAAGGTCCCCGATCGACCCCAACTGGGCTCCACTACTGATCAACTAGAACAAAACCACATAAAGGACAAGATCTTCATCGAGCTCCTCTTGAGCTTGGTTGCATCATCTGCACGGTCTCATCGGCACCTGCAAGCTGGTTTTGGAAGTATCTGTGAGTCACGGGGACTCAGCAATCTCGCACCCTCGCGATCAAGACTATTTAAGCTTATGGGTAAGGTCAAGGTATGAGGTGGAGCTGCAGCAAGCGACTGGCATATATGGTGGCTAACATACGCAAATGAGAGCGAGAAGAGAAGGCAAAGCACGGTCGATAAAAGTATGATCAAGAAGTGATCCTAGAACAACCTACATCAAGCATAACTCCAACACCGTGTTCACTTCCCGGACTCCGCCAGAAAGAGACCATCACGGCTACACACGCGGTTGATTCATTTTAATTAAGTTAAGGTTCAAGTTATCTACAATCGGACATTAACAAATTCCCGTCTGCCCATAAACGCGGGCACGGCTTTCGAAAGTTCAAATCCCTGCAGGGGTGTCCCAACTTAGCCCATGACAAGCTCTCACGGTCAACGAAGGAATAGACCTCCACCCGAGACGTTCCGATCAGACTCGGTATCCCGGTACAACAAGACATTTCGACAGGGTAAAACTAAACCAGCAACACCGCCCGAATGTGCCGACAAATCCCGATAGGAGTTGCACATATCTCTTTCTCAGGGCACACTCAGATGAGCGCTCCATACAACTAAAACAAAACCTCGAGTTTCCCCGAGGGGGCGCTGCACAGGACTCTAGTTTGGACCAACATTCAGATGAGCACTGGCCTGGGGGGGGGGGGGGGAAAATAATGATGACCCTCAGGAGCGCGACTCCCAAGGGAAAAGAAAAGGCTAGGTGGCAAATGGCAAAACCAATGTTGGGCATTGCTGGAGGAGCTTTACTTAAGGCGAACTGTCAAGGGGTTCCCATAATAGCCCAACCGCGTAAGGGACTCAAAATCCGGGAACATAACACCGATATGACGGAAACTGGAGTGGAACAAAACACCAGGCATAAGGCCGAGCCTTCTACCCTTTACCAAGTATGCAGATGCATTAATTAAATAAGATATATCGTGATATCCCAACAAGTAAACAATATTCCAACAAGGAACAACATCTCCATGTTCCAACAAGGAACAAACTTCAATCTTCACCTGCAACTAACAACGCTATAAGAGGGGCTGAGCAAAGCGGTAACATAGCCAATCAACGGTTTGCTAGGACATGGTGGGTTAGAGGTTTGACATGGCAATTGGGAGGCTGACAAGCAAATGGTAGGCATCAAAGCATTGGCATAGCAAAGAGCAAGCAAACTAGCATATCAAAGATAGTAGTGATTTCGAGGGTATGATCATCTTGCCTGAGATCCCGCAAGGAAGAAGAACGAGTCCATGAAGAAGACAAACGGAACGTAGACGAACGAATCCTCATAACACGACGTTATCAGAACCAACCCGAAGAAGCACACCGGAAAGAAGAAGACAACATAGTAAACAACCACGACATAATCATGGCATGATGCGCAAACAAGTATGATGCATGTCCGGTTTAAGTATGCATGGCATGGCAAAGTGCAAAAACAATCCTACAAATTAAGTGGAGCTCAATATGCATCGGGATGCATATTGACAAAACACCACATCAATTATTTAGTTCTCTCTCGTTTATGTACCCCAACAATATTAAATGTTGATTAACATGGCAAGAGGTGAAGCACAACAAAACTACCTATCTAGGCAAGTTTAAATGAGGCCGGAAGCAACGAACAACAATTCCGGAAAATCCTCTTATGCATAATTTAAGGTTTGGTACTGTTCTTCCCTAAACATTATTTTAGAGTTGTTAAACATGCAAGATGATGCCACCATGTCAAACTAGGCATTTTTCTACCCCATTTACATATAAAGATTATTAAAATCGGAGCTACGGTTATTTAGTTATGAAATAAATCATTTTAACATGGCATAGGAGCAAATTTAATCAAAATGCATTTTTAACATTTTAAACATGGGTGAAAGTTGGATATTATTAATCTACACAAAATTCTAAGCAAGTTTCATATGCAAAACATTTTAATCCGATGCACGGTTAGTGAGTTATTAAATGCATGAACTAGGGGGACTAATCTGTAAAACTGGCAAACTCTGGATAAATGGGAAAAATCCTAGGCGCTGAAAAAAAACACATGCGGGCCAAAACAGGAACTGGCCCAACAGTTGGAAGGAAAAAAAACAAAGGCGCTGGGGAGGCCTCACCCAGTGGGCTTCGGCCCAGGTTGGAGGAGGAGGCAGGCCGAGGCGGGGGCGCTGCGCTGGGCCGGAAGGCAGGGAGGAGGCCTAGCGGGCGGTCAACGGGGGCGCGCTCGTCTCGCTTGATCCCGATCGTATCGGGGAGGCAGGGACGCCGGCGCCCGATGGCGATGACGGCGAGGGACGGCGGAGACCTGCCGGTTCCGGGCGCCGGGAGCAGAGGCCGAGGCTGCAGGACCTGTTCCCGAGGTCAGCGGGGCTCGGCGACGATGGGTTCTACGGGCGCGGCGGTGGTGCAAGGGACGAGCGGGAGGCGGGGCTCGACTCCGGCGAAGGTTGCAGGCGACGGCGGAGGCCGGCAACGGAGGAGCGGCAGAGCGCTCGAGCTCCCAGCGCGCGGCGGCGAAGAGAGGGCCCCGTGGTGGCCCGGTTCGGCCCCGGGGCGGGCCGGATCTGGGCCCCGGGAGGATGGCGGCGAAGTGGGCGCAGGGGAGGTGAGGTGGCGGCTCGGGATAGGCTGGCGGCGGCGGTTGGGTGATGTGGCGTGACGGGATTGGTCGGAGTGAGGTGGCTGAGGGCGGCGGACATGTCCGGCCGGTGGTGGGATGTCTTGTCCGGCGGCGTGAGGAGCGGGGCTAGGGTTTGATCTGCGCGGAATTTCGGAGGGGATCACATATTTATAGGTAGAGGGAGCTAGGAGAGTCCAAATGAGGTGCAGTTTTCGGCCACGCGATCGTGATCGAACGACCGAGATGATGGAGCAGAGTTAGGTGGGTTTTGGGCCAAATTGGAGAGGTGTTGGGCTGCAACACACACGAGGCCTTCTCGGTCCCTCGGTTAACCGTTGGAGTATCAAACGAAGTCCAAATGATACGAAACTTGACAGGCGGTCTACCGGTAGTAAACCAAGGCCGCTTGGCAAGTCTCGGTCCAATCCGGAAATGTTTAATCCCCACACACAAAAGAAAGGTAGAAATGACCACCGGAGGAGAACGAAGCGCCGGAATGCAAAACGGACAACGGGGAAAAAGCTCGGATGCATGAGATGAACACGTATGCAAAAGAAATGTGCATGATGACATGATATGCAATGCATGACACGCAAGCAATGACAGGGCAACAACAGCGAATAACTGGGCGACACCTGGCACATCGGTCTCGGGGCGTTACAACACTCCACCACTACGAGAGGATCTCGTCCCGAGATCTAGAATGGCACCGGAGGGAAAACGGAGGAGAAAGAGAATAGGTAAAACTAAGTTGCTTCTTTGACAAATGAGTGAAACCAAAGAACCTTGAAAAAGGTTAAGCCATTTCGAGAAAAGAATACAACGAAGATGAACGAAGTTGAAAACACTCCGTTAGAAAAGAGGGACAAAGAACATTGCGAAAAAAAAACTTGAGGTTGAAGGCAAGATATATATTGAAAACACTCCGGTTAAAGAAGGGGATCAAGGAAGACCAAATTCGGGCAGCACTCCGGTTGAAAAGAGAGGAATTGAATAAGAACTTGATAAGGAGATAGAACTTGAAAAGAGGGCACGACACTCCAGTTAAATGAATAGGCACGAAAAGAACATGGTCTTGACAAACAAGATGATGAGTTGAAGAGAGAAACATCACAAAGCCTCGGGAACAAAAGTAAGAATGGAGTGGGATGAACGAAGGGAAACAAGATCTCGAGGGAGCACGCTTACAACAAATGCTAGAATGGAGTTGTTGGAAAACCAACAACGAAAATCATAAACTTGATATGGTCTTATGGAATACAACTCAAATTATGAGGTGACAACCTGCCACTCACGAGAAAAGAATTGGATTGGAATGAACAAGGAGACAAGAAAACTTATTTCTCCGGGAGGATAAATGAAGAACTTGGGTCACTTATGAGCACCATAGATAGCAACAATCCTTAGGGAAAGCTTAAGGTGAAATATAACCCAAGATAACTCCAATGACGAGATTAATGGATTAAAATACCTCATCTTGGTAACTTGTGAAACACGAAGCACGAAGGGAAATTATCAAGAATGACATAACACCACCTCAAAAGATATGCGTGAAAGAATTGCACTCCGGATTGCAAGATGAAGAAAACTTGAGTTCCCTTGAACAGAATATTGATGAACACTTCGAGAAGAAATTAAATCCTTGATGAACCCTCATGTATAGCCTCCATGAAGAAAACTCCAGTAACAAAAGAATAACGAGAAGAAAGAGAAGTTGAAAGCACAAGGTGAATCCTTGTAATGACTTAGATGGATCTCCGTGATGACATAGTTGAAAAAGGTTAGAACTCCGGGAAAAAGAGAAGATGAACAATAGGAAACAAGAATTTTGATGAACCTCCTGGATACGGAATTGATTCACTCGAAGAAACAAGAATAAGAATTGCATTATGCTTATCCTTCACCAATTTAAATTGATGACCAACAATGGATTTGGCACACTACTTATTCTCGTAGAGAGGATTAAGAGAGATATAGCGCAAACTTGAGAAGGTATTGAGCGAAGCACCGGAAGGGTTGAAACAACGAATAAATTGATATGGTGACCAAGGAAGAGAACTCTTGAACGGACCACCGTAAGAATTGAAAAATGATCGAAGTAGAGGTGCATCACCGGTAAGAATTAGCAAATGAATGAAGGTACTTTAGCGAATTTAGATACAACTGAAACGAAGAGATCACGCGCTGATTAAAGAATATTGAATGATGCACCGGTAAGATTTGGAGAACGAGAGCTGAAAGCTGGAATGAATAAATCAGAATTGATGGACTCCGGATGAACAAAACTAAAAAGGCTCCTGAATTACTCCGGGTAGGTGAAAAGAAATCTCACAATCGAACAATTATGAGAGAATGGCAACAAGCTAGAATCACGAATCTTGAAGAGAATGGAGCAAGATTGAGAGAAAATCTTCTTCGGTCTTCAAAATCCGAGAATGACGACGAGAAACACCACCATGAATTATTTAGACACTCCGGAATGGAAAGGTTGAGCCAACGATGAAAAGAAATGAAAGATCTTGGAGAAAGACATTTGACTAATGATAACTCATTCTTACGTCAAACTCCGAAAGGAAATTTTTAGGATAGCTCCGGGAAAATAGGAAGAGTCAGGTAAGATCCTGGGAAAAGACCTGTGGGTTAGGGCCCACTCAAAGAAACACCGTTGAATGATTTGAAGGAGAGATTGCACCGGTTGAATTAAATGGCTTGAATGGGATAACAACCTTGAAATAGGTTGAACAGATCTTGAATGACAAGACGAGCCTTTTGAGAAAGCTCTGAGCACGCCGGAACAAATGAATAGTGAGAAGTGAATTGTTATGAGGTACACCGGTATGAGAAGGCATTAGAAACGAGGGAAAAAGGGATATGATCAACACCAACAACTTGAATTGGTTCCACCGGAGAAGAAGACGAGTGATGAGAGACGAACTAGAAGCTCCGTTAGAATCTTCATGAGAACCACCGGATAAAAGCATTGACGGGAAAGAATGGAGAGATTTCCCATCAATAAAAGGATACTTGATTGAGATATATGAGTCCTCGGAGAAAAGCAAGGGAGGGAGGGTGGGAAAAACAAAGACAATTTGGAATAGATGAAACGAACACCGTTGAGAAAAAACTGATAATTGATCTTGCCGAAGTCGAAATGGTCGGATCCACTAGAAGAGAAGCACACCGGTTGAAAAGGATTGACATGACAAACTCGATGATCGAGAAGGATTAGTATTCTCATAGGAATATGAGAACACCATTTGGGAAAGGTATGGAATCAACACTTGACATTGAAGCAACTCGAATACCACAACTCAAAACAAAAACAAAGGATTGGCTTGCGGAATAAGCCGGAACAAACATATGATAGAGATTTCGTCCGAAGTTTTCGTGGTGGGGCCTACACGAGCTCGATCGTACAACACCATCATGTACAAGGCAGTGCACATGACATACGAAGCGTCCCCGAGTCGGCATAGCCAAGGACTCTTTAAGACACAACGAGACCGCTGTAAAACCGATCGTGAATAGGCGGACCACTAGACGTTGAACCCAATTTCATATCATACATCCGTCGGAAAGATATCCTAAGAGCTACTTGAATTCCCACCTATGAAACTCCCGAAACTTTCCGGTTATGCAATCAGGTGTTGGGGATACAGGGGAAGCATAATATCTCACCCAAATCTAGCAAATCCTACATCCAGCTGTATCCATCCTTCAACACATAACCAAGAAACCTTCGGAAATCATCTACCTCAACCTTCGAAAAGCATCCGTTATACAAGTTATGGCGATACTCCCGAACTCCCGCCCCAGTACTGGGTGGCGTCGAGCTTATCTCACCAACGAACTGCATAAAAGAGATTTTCGATGTCGGCGTACTAAACTCAGGTATTCCAGAACTGCAACGATAAAATTATGACGACAACACCTCGGAGCTCAACTCCCCGGGACACTTCCACTAAACCCCTGACAGGAGGCACCAAGACAATGTTCTCATCATAAAACCATCGGAATGATTCCAAGATACCCGCGTGATCCTAAAATTTTTTTAGTGAAATTTGAGAAGAGAAGAGTCAAAACTCTACGTCAGGATGCCTTACCAGAGCGATGAGGAGACTGGTAAGTAAAAAGAATTCCTAAACTCTCCGATATATAATTCCTAAATGACTCAAAACATTTTTCTAGACACAACTCGGCTGCTAAAAACAATCAAGCAATGGGGCTCCTAAGGTCGGGGAAGGCTCTGATACCAACTTGTAACACCCTCGATACGACTATATCTCCCACGTGTCGAGGCACGACTTAGAGGCATAATCGCATTGAAGGCATATGTCACAAGTGAGGTAATCTTCACACAACCCATGTAATATCATAAGGGAAAGAGATACATAGTTGGCTTACAATCGCCACTTCACACAATTACATGAATAAAGCATTACATCATCCAAATACACTCAAGGCCCGACTACGGAGCCAAAATAAAAGAAGAACCCCAAATGCGACAAAGGTCCCCGATCGACCCCAACTGGGCTCCACTACTGATCAACTAGAACAAAACCACATAAAGGACAAGATCTTCATCGAGCTCCTCCTGAGCTTGGTTGCGTCATCTGCACGGTCTCATCGGCACCTGCAAGCTGGTTTTGGAAGTATCCGTGAGTCACGGGGACTCAGCAATCTCGCACCCTCGCGATCAAGACTATTTAAGCTTATGGGTAAGGTCAAGGTATGAGGTGGAGCTGCAGCAAGCGACTAGCATATATGGTGGCTAACATACGCAAATGAGAGCGAGAAGAGAAGGCAAAGCACGGTCGATAAAAGTATGATCAAGAAGTGATCCTAGAACAACCTACGTCAAACATAACTCCAACATCGTGTTCACTTCCCGGACTCCGCCGGAAAGAGACCATCACGGCTACACACGCGGTTGATTCATTTTAATTAAGTTAAGGTTCAAGTTATCTACAACCGGACATTAACAAATTCCCGTCTGCCCATAACCGCGGGCACGGCTTTCGAAAGTTCAAATCCCTGCAGGGGTGTCCCAACTTAGCCCATGACAAGCTCTCACGGTCAACGAAGGAATAGACCTCCACCCGAGACGTTCCGATCAGACTCGGTATCCCGGTACAACAAGACATTTCGACAGGGTAAAACTAAACCAGCAACACCGCCCGAATGTGCCAACAAATCCCAATAGGAGCTGCACATATCTCTTTCTCAGGGCACACTCAGATGAGCGCTCCATACAACTAAAACCAAACCTCGAGTTTCCCCGAGGGGGCGCTGCATAGGACTCTAGTTTGGACCAACACTCAGATGAGCACTGGCCCGGGGGGGGGGGTAAAATAATGATGACCCTCAGGAGCGCGACTCCCAAGGGAAAAGAAAAGGCTAGGTGGCAAATGGTAAAACCAATATTGGGCATTGCTGGAGGAGCTTTACTTAAGGCGAACTGTCAAGGGGTTCCCATAATAGCCCAACCACGTAAGGGACGCAAAATCCGGGAACATAACACCGATATGACGGAAACTGGGGCGGCAAGAGTGGAACAAAACACCAGGCATAAGGCCGAGCCTTCCACCCTTTACCAAGTATATAGATGCATTAATTAAATAAGATATACCGTGATATCCCAACAAGTAAACAATATTCCAACAAGGAACAACATCTCCATGTTCCAACAAGGAACAAACTTCAATCTTCACCTGTAACTAACAACGCTATAAGAGGGGCTGAGCAAAGCGGTAACATAGCCAATCAACGGTTTGCTAGGACATGGTGGGTTAGAGGTTTGACATGGCAATTGGGAGGCTGACAAGCAAATGGTAGGCATCGAAGCATTGGCATAGCAAAGAGCGAGCAAACTAGCATAGCAAAGATAGTAGTGATTTCGAGGGTATGATCATCTTGCCTGAGATCCTGCAAGGAAGAAGAACGAGTCCATGAAGAAGACAAACGGAACGTAGACGAACGAATCCTCACAACACAACGTTATCGGAACCAACCCGAAGAAGCACACCGGAAAGAAGCAGACAACATAGTAAACAACCACGACATAATCATGGCATGATGCGCAAACAAGTATGATGCATGTCCGGTTTAAGTATGCATGGCATGGCAAAGTGCACAAACAATCCTACAAATTAAGTGGAGCTCAATATGCATCGGGATGCATATTGACAAAACACCACATCAATTATTTAGTTATCTCTCGTTTATGTACCCCAACAATATTATATGTTGATTAACATGGCAAGAAGTGAAGCACACCAAAACTACCTATCTAGGCAAGTTTAAATGAGGCCGGAAGCAACGAACAACAATTCCGGAAAATCCTCATATGCATAATTTGAGGTTTGGTACTGTTCTGCCCTAAACATTATTTTAGAGTTGTTAAACATGCAAGATGATGCCACCATGTCAAACTAGGCATTTTTCTACCCCATTTACATATAAAGATTATTAAAATCGGAGCTACGGTTATTTAGTTATGAAATAAATCATTTTAACATGGCATAGGAGCAAATTTAATCAAAATGCATTTTTAACATTTTAAACATGGGTGAAAGTTGGATATTATTAATCTACACAAAATTCTAAGCAAGTTTCATATGCAAAACATTTTAATCCGATGCACGGTTAGTGAGTTATTAAATGCATGAACTAGGGGGACTAATTTGTAAAACTGGCAAACTCTGGATAAATGGGAAAAATCCCAGGCGCTGAAAAAAAACACATGCGGGCCGAAACAGGAACTGGCCCAACAGTAGGAAGGAAAAAAAACAAAGGCGCTAGGGAGGCCTCACCCAGTGGGCTTCGGCCCAGGTTGGAGGAGGAGGCAGGCCGAGGCGGGGGCGCTGCGCTGGGCCGGAAGGCGGGGAAGAGGCCCAGCGGGCGGTCAACGGGGGCGCGCTCGTCTCCATCGATCCCGATCGGATCGGGGAGGCAGGAGCAGCGGCGCCCGATGGCGATGACGGCGAGGGACGGCGGAGACCTGCCGGTTCCGGGCGCGGGGAGCGGAGGCCGAGGCTGCGGGACCTGTTCCCGAGGTCAGCGGGGCTTGGCGATGATGGGTTCTACGGGCGCGGCGGTGGTGCAAGGGACGAGCGGGAGGCGGGGCTCGACTCCGGCGAAGGTTGCAGGCGACGACGGAGGCCGGCAACAGAGGAGCGGCGGAGCGCTCGAGCTCCCAGCGCGCGGCGGCGAAGAGAGGGCCCTGTGGTGGCCCGGTTCGGCCCCGGGGCGGGCCGGATCTGGGCCCCGGGAGGATGGCGGCGAAGTGGGCGCAGGGGAGGTGAGGTGGCGGCTCGGGATAGGCTGGCGGCGGCGGTTGGGTGACATTGCGCGACGGGATTGGTCGGAGTGAGGTGGCTGAGGGTGGTGGACATGTCCGGCCGGTGGTGGGATGTCTTGTCCAGCGGCGTGAGGAGCGGGGCTAGGGTTTGATCTGCGCGGAATTTCGGAGGGGATCACATATTTATAGGTAGAGGGAGCTAGGAGAGTCCAAATGAGGTGCGGTTTTCGGCCACGCGATCGTGATCGAACGACCGAGATGATGGAGCAGAGTTAGGTGGGTTTTGGGCCAAATTGGAGAGGTGTTGGGCTGCAACACACACGAGGCCTTCTCGGTCCCTCGGTTAACTGTTGGAGTATCAAACGAAGTCCAAATGATACGAAACTTGACAGGCGGTCTACCGGTAGTAAACAAGGCCGCTTGGCAAGTCTCGGTCCAATCCGGAAATGTTTAATCCCCACACACAAAAGAAAGGTAGAAATAACCACCGGAGGAGAACGAAGCGCCGGAATGCAAAACGGACAACGGGAAAAAAGCTCGGATGCATGAGACGAACACGTATGCAAAAGAAATGCGCATGATGACATGATATGCAATGCATGACACGCAAGCAATGACAAGGCAACAACAGCGAATAACTGGACGACACCTGGCACATCGGTCTCGGGGCGTTACACTAGCTAAGGAGACCAGGCCAGCTCATCCTTTGCACTGAATTGGGTGTAAGATGCATATATTTTTACTACAATCCATTCCATTTATCTTATTTTACTTTCATATATTAAAATCGGTGCACATGAATGCATGCATCTAACAGTATCATAAGGATCAGTATGCTTTGCTCTTTGCACATGTAGTACGTTGCACCAAACACATTCTATTGTGGATACTACAGAGCCTTATTTTAAAATTCTGCCACAACGTCATTGTTAAGTTATAACTAATTCAGAATTTGTGAAAAAATTAGCAAACCTTCTCAAGTGGCTAGCTTCTAATGGTATCGGTTTTCCAAGAGTTGTTATTGAATACATAATGGACAGCAAATCATGCACAAAGCTCGTTGTGCACTATAAAAAACAGTATGCAAACCATTAACTTTAGCAACATCAGCTATACCTGAATGATGATATTAGAAAATAGAACATCCACTCAACTGATTATGCAAAAAGCACCTATGAAACAACACCGAAATAGTGCATCCACCAAAATGGTTATGCAAAAAGCACCTACGAACCAGCATACAGGCCATCGGATTAACAGGTTTCCCACACTATCCAACACATAATAGAACCAATTAAAGGTGCAACGAGTCCTACAAGAAAAACTAGAATTCCTACTATACAATTTAGCCCATTATTCAGGCGCATACAAGTAGTAATCTACATGTAACAGAGTATGGCCCAGTCATGGGCTCTGAACAGAGGAGGGACGCAGCTCACCAAAGAGGCTTGTAGATGATGCAACTGTCGCAGTGCAGGTCAGCCACCACCGTCGCGCGGCAGAGGAGGTCGTTGCAGGATGCACGGCCGCGCCAGAGACGCGGAAGAGGAGGCTGGGGTCTCTGTCGTTGAGCACAACACGCGCGAGCGTACCGAGCTAAGGGGCACCATCCAGGAGGTAAAGAGGGCGCGAGGGGGTTGCGGTGTGCGACGGAGAGGAGCCACCAGACACATGTCGTCGATGGACGTGATGCCGCAGCCAAAACCCTAGCCATGGGATAGGGGCCGCGGGCGAGCACCGGAGACCGGGATCGGTGGATCCAGCCGGTCAGGAGGACGGAGAGGTCGGAGACCAGGTCGTGAGTCTGGTACGTGGTGGCAGACTTCGCCGGAATCGGTGGCCGTTGGTCGCGGCGCGAGTGGTCGCACGAGAGAGAGAGAGACATATGGGTTCCTGGAGGGATGGTTGGGTGGGGGATCCGGCAGATCTGGCAGCTGCCAGAGTTGCGAGGCAGGAGGAGGGAAGGGGGAAGGCCGGCGGCGAGCTGTGAGAGGACGGAGGCAAACAGGTGGTTGGCGGCGATGCGTGGGAGACGATGGGGAATTGGGAGAAGGGTGTGGCCACGGGCCGAGGAACAAAGTCTTAGGGTTAGGTTTTATACGGGAGTGGCTAGGCGGGCTTTAGCAGGCTTGGCGGGCTATACCGGGCCATCGATGACAGTTTCTGAAACCGTCAACAGAAATCCGTCATGGATTAACATATTTCTTGTAGTGTGGTCAACGCGCCGATGCAGGGTTCATCATCCGTCTTCGTCAGGTAACCAAAGTGATCCACCTTTCCTCTTTCTCATCAGAACCATTTTATTGTGATATTGCATTTAAGTCAATCAATTTTTATGATTCTTTCAGTGTTAAAGAAGATGGATTTTTACCTGAATAAATTGCGTGTATAAATATGTAGAGGATGAACTCAACAAGCGGATCTTTCAAGGTTATTAGCTTTGCACATTTTATTAAATAGATGCAATGGCATAGCACCTTCAGTATCATGCTTGCACTCACATGTTGTTCCAACAGCACCATAAATGCTGCCCAGAATTGCCAGGCCTTCAGCTTTTGCTATAAGTTCATATGCCGCTCCTTTTCAGGTGACTTTCCATGTGATTTCCACTTCTAAAAATTAGAAAATACCTTCAGATCAAAGCAGCGGATTTGTAGATTTTTGGGTATTGGTGCTACTCCATCTCCATCCAGCTTACGGTCTTTGGTCACTGATTCTGAGGTACGACATTGTTATACTTTTATGTTAAATCCCATTTAGCTCGACACTGTTAACTAAGGGTAAATGGTGGCTTTCTTTTTGGTGACAAGCATTGGGAATGGCTGAACAGGGGACGACCAGGATTACGATGAGGGCGAGATGTTGAAGCTAGCGTCGTCAATTGTGACCACAACCGCGACCTTAACATCGACCGTGGGAGCGACGCGTCAGCCCTTGACATAGACCGTGTTGGCCCCTTGTGTTTCTGACCAGCCGAGCTCCAGTTCCGGCAGCTCCCATTCCAGCCGACCCCTTCCAGGAGCCTTCAGGTGAGCGAGCAACTTCCATTCCACCAAAGCAGACATCTAGAGGTTCCACTGCTTGGGCGGAAGCTTTGCTGGATTGATATGCATATGCATTTTTCATCCTCTCTTAATGCAGGCCATGAAATAGGTCTCTTTCAGTTACCACATATTTTAGTTTTTTCTACTTACTGTCATCTCTACTTTCTTGTCAAATTAAGCAACTAATAAATGAATATGTGCATAGTCCTAGCAGTTTAGCACTCAGTTATGGGCCATATATATGTTATAAACCAAGGCTAAGTGTGCTCTGCTATTCGGCAACTTAATGCAGTCTCATGTGACCATTTCATTGCTAATGTTGCTTTTCTCTCTCCAGATCGCTAATGATACTAAGATTGCATGAGTCCATGAAGCAAGCAATAATCTATCTCAAAAAATTGTGTCCAAGCATATAACGGTTCATCAATTTTCGAACTCTGACTATGGCTATGTAGCAAGCTGAAAAGACAAGAGAATAATGCCTGTAAGGTTCTGACTATGAGTTTCGTGAGTTAGCAAAATTTTGTTCTCATGGATAACTGCAAATATGAGAAGTTTTTACACCTTTTTACTCATGCAGACATATGTCCGAGCTATGCCGCCTCCCACCAAACTCGAGCTCGACGCTCTTGCATGCAAGGCTAAGCTATCTCCACCGACTCCTTTTTCTGTCCGAGCTCCTCCCTACGCTGGCGAAACCAAATGCTACAATCTCCTTTTTTTGGCATTCTAAAACTTATGTCAGTTCACTGTGATGGATAGATTAGTGATAATGAGGTTAGGATCACTATATTGGAGAGGATGAGAAGCTATACTGGGTACGAGATGTTGCTTGAGGTGTGGTTCTGGGACATGCTGCTGTTCAAATTACAGTTTCCTTATTTACTACTAGCTATTCCCACTAACATTGACGATACATGGAGCATTTCCAACAGTGGCAGTAGACACATGTGGCAACACTTCTGGGTAGATTTTGTCTATTTACTTTTTGTATCCTTTGAATTTGAATATTCTGTGCAAGATTTGTGTTTAAATCTACTCAAATTAATCTTGTACATTCTGAATAAAATTAATGTTTTGTATCTTACTAAATTTTGTTTTGTAATGAAAGTATTTTTTTTTCTTCAAATTCCCTTATAATTTTGGAACATACTGATAATTTTTTTCCTTGCCCATTTTCGCCATCATATACACTGCATCTCCCACTGTAACGGATAGCCAAATTTGTATTCTTGAAAGTTTTAATCATCTCTATTGCAGGCTTGCACCTAAGTGTTCAAGTGCAATCTCTAGCCAAGTTCCCTTTGTTGTTGTGTTGTATTTTGAGGAAAGGTGGTTGAGCAGCTCGTGACATATCTGTCGCGCCTGCTCTGCAGCTGCCTTGACCTGCCGCCGACGTCGCCGGTTGAGCCACAAGGGTGCAAGATCATCGTGGGGCCCGTTGTATGGGCGCAAAGTATGCTTGATTGCCATGTCGTAGGCGAAGGTGCTAGAGCCTGGTGGCGTGTTTGTGATGTTTTTTTCTCCCATTGCAACGCATCGATTGATTTATTCATGCATCTATCAATTTACTCTGAATTTTTTTCAGTAGTCAAACATTAACTGGATTGGTTCGTGGATATGCAGTGTGACAAGTCGTGTGAGATGAACATGGTGAACCATCTCGATGTGAAGCCAAGTATGTGGTGGATTTTCCATGGATGATGGAAGACTGGTAAGGGTAAAAGTTTGAGCTGCCAAATTTTGTGTGACCGAGGTCTTGGACGGTCAAACCTAAAAAGTTCAGAGAAGATTCAGATTACATATGGATTCCTTTTTGTTGCCTACAATGCTGTAATCACGATAACTATGTGCATGATGTGTACCCGAGATGATTAAAAAATTTCTTGCAGATAGGCAGTTGGATGTCAAGGAGGCCGAAGCCTGTTGTGCCAAAACTAACACATTAGAATCTTTCAATTTGCTGCTACCATATTTCAATGTAAGAACACGATGATGCAAAGGAATCTTATTATGTAGCCATATGTAATCTCAATTTGTTGCTATGTATAAACTATGATAGGAGTAGGCCCATATAGATGTGTATCCATTTTTTTGCCTTCTACTGATCTATGACTAAGTGGCCGTTTCTATTGAAGCAAAGGAGTGGAACTCGAAATTTTCAATCAATGGAGGTTATCTTTCATATGGATGTTTCATGTAACCATCAATTATGCTACTGGCAGTCCCTGTACATTCTTTTTTACCTGCTCTACAAAATTATGTTGGTTTAAAACATCATACATTTTAATATATAAGTAAGATTATGAGTTGATCCAGTGCCGAAAACAATTCAGTTGAACATGTTTTTTCTAGCAGTTTTAGGCAACAATTCATCTGCATATGAAGTTTGATTCCATGTGAAGTCTATGATTGATTTTTTCTGGGATTCTTCAGGTTTGATTGGTGAAGCTACATTCAGCAAAGAAGATATGTTTATTTGTAGAGAAATTTTGCAGGTAAAATCCATCCAGCCATACATAAGACTGATATTCTCATTCGTTAACAATGTGTACATGGCCTCTACTCTGTTGTGCGTTGAGAAAAGGCTGGGACATATATTGTTGTTTGTATAATCTTACTTTGTAAAATAATTTGTGGTAACAAACATGTTAACAAGGGCGCAAGTTTTCTATACATAATTTCAGAAGTACTCCCTCCATTCAATATATGACGTTTTGGTAGTCTAATTTGAACCACCAAAATGTCAAGGAAACAGAGGGAGTGCAATTTTACTAAAAGTATAGCCTGATATATATATATATATACACTGAAAAATGGAATGATTCTTGTCGTCCCGTGGTCACTTAGTGCATGGATGTCCTTTCTGTGCTGGTGGGTGTTCCATTGTGATACAGACTCTTCATCATTAAGGTAACAATAACAAAGTAATACTGTAGTTTGATTCTTCACAATATACAACCTTTTTTTTCTAAACTGAAATAACTAATGCACATCTCTAGACATAAGTTGTGGATCATGGAACCTGTGTTGATGGCCAGATATGTCACAAAACAGTTAGGTTAATTTAATCTCTTTTTTCTGCGGGAAAGTTAATTTGCTCTTATCCATGAATTGTAATTGAGATCTATAGAATGCAGATCAGATGCACCAAGAAAATAAAGATTGTGCTTTCACAAACTATGATCTGATGTACTGATATTATGTTGCTTTTTTGTGAATCTGAATTATATTACGTTTTCATGGAAGCCTTTTCTTTCCTCTCTCTCATCATACTACTGCTCTTATCCTTGCCTCCTATATAAACAAAGGAATATGATGGCAGCCATAGTGATAGTCTTCCTCAGCGAAATCCGGATACATAATGTTGCATCAACAACTTCAGAATATTATGGTGATGCTCGACATTCAACTTTGCACCCACACTGCCTTTTTGTTTTATGTTCAAAATTGACAGATTTTCATGTGTTTTACTATGAACTAATTATTAGAAAATATTTCTGTGTGAATTATGAGATTGGTCCTTCAACATGGCATAGAAAATGCACTTTTCAACACTTCAAATAATATTTTTGCTACTTTCAAAGTTGTTTGAGTTTTTATTTAAAATTTCTAAGAATAAGTTTATTTATTTTGTACCCATTGCAACGCACGGCCATTTGTGTTAGTATAGTTTAAAAACAACAAAAATAAAGAGGGGAACCCAAATTTTTTTCAAAAAGAAAAGCGAAAGTGAGAAAGACAAGCATTGTTGAAGTGGGAGAGCTCCTTGAACTTTGTTCATGCTCACTGAAACTTTGTGAATCTTGATTACAAAAACTTTTCAACAAAAATAATTATCCCCTTGTACAATTCCATTGTATTATAAAAATAATGTGCCAAGGTTTGCCTTTAGGATGTTTACATTTGCTTGATAGTTTGTATGGTGCAGGACAGAAACTTTGGCTGTAGTGCACGATTTTACATTTTTAACTGGAAGATCAAATGATTCTGAATCTTTTTGAACTATCTTTCTATACAAATTGTTTATTTTTCCTAATTTTTGCAGAATTGTTCAAGTATCAGAAGTATGGTGAATGTTCAGATTATTACAGACTGTTCTGTTTTATACAGATTCTGTTTTTGATGCATAGTTTGCTTGTTTTGATGAAACTAACGATTTATATCAGTGGATTAAGCCATGGAAAAGTTATATTACAGTAGACACAATGCAAAAACAAAATATGAATTGGTTTGCAACAGTACTTAGAGTAGTGATTTGCTTTATTATACTAACGGATCTTACCGAGTTTTCTGTTGAAGTTTTGTGTGGATGAAGTGTTCGATGATCGAGAAGGTCTCGATGTGAGAAGAAGGAAGAGAGGCAAGAGATTAAGCTTGGGGATGCCCGAGGCACCCCAAGTAAATATTCAAGGAGACTCAAGCGTCTAAGCTTGGGGATGCCCCGGAAGGCATCCCCTCTTTCTTTAACAAATATTGGTATGTTTTCGGATTCCTTTCGTTCATGCGATATGTGCAAATCTTGGAGCGTCTTTTGCATCTAGTTTTCATTTTTATTTTATGCACCATGCTGGTATGAGATAGTCCTTGGTTGATTTATAGAATACTCTTTGCACTTCACTTATATCTTTTGAGTATGACTTTATAGAATGCTTCATGTGCTTCACTTATATCATTTGAAGTTTGGATTGCCTGTTTCTCTTTACATAGAAAACCGCCATTTGTAGAATGCTCTTTTGCTTCACTTATACTTGTTAGAGCGTGGTCATATATTTTGTAGAAAGAATTAAACTCTCTTTCTTCACTTATATCTATCTACAGAGATGACAGGAACCGGTCATTCACATGGTTAGTCATAAAATCCTACATAAAACTTGTAGATCACTGAATATGATATGTTTGATTCCTTGCAATAGTTTTGCGATATAAAGATGGTGATATTAGAGTCATGCTAGTGGGTAGTTGTGGATTGTAGAAATACTTGTGTTGAGGTTTGTGATTCCCGTAACATGCATGCATGGTGAACCGTTACGTAACGAACTCGGAGCATGATTTATTTATTGATTGATTGTCTTCCTTATGAGTGGCGGTCGGGGACGAGCGATGGTCTTTTCCTACCAATCTATCCCCCCTAGGAGCATGTACATAGTACTTTGTTTTGATGACTAATAGATTTTTGCAATAAGTATGTGAGTTCTTTATGACTAATGTTGAGTCCATGGATTATACGCACTCTCACCCTTCCACCATTGCTAGCCTCTCTAGTACCGCGCAACTTTCACCGGTACCTTAAACCCACCACATACCTTCCTCAAAACAGCCACCATACCTACCAATCATGGCATCTCCATAGCCATTCCGAGATATATTGCCATGCAACTTCTATCATCATCATTGTATATATGACTTGAGCATTCATTGTCATACTGATTTGCATGATCGTAAGATAGTTAGCATGATGTTTTCATGGCTTGTCCGTTTTCTGATGTCATTGCTACGCTAGATCATTGCACATCCCGGTACACCACCGGAGGCATTCATATAGAGTCATATCTTTGTTCTAGTATCGAGTTGTAAGTAAATAAAAGTGTGATGACCATCATTTAGAGCATTGCCCCAGTGAGGAAAGGATGATGGAGACTATGATTCCCACACATGTCGGGATGAAACTCCGGATAAACAAAAGAAAAAAAAGAGAGAGAGAAGGCCCAAAAAAATGAGAGAAAAAGAGAGAAGGGGCAATGTTACTATCCTTTTACCACACTTGTGCTTCAAATTAGCACCATGTTCTTCATATAGAGAGTCTCTTGAGTTATCACTTTCATATACTAGTGGGAATTTTCATTATAGAACTTAGCTTGTATATTCCGATGATGGGCTTCCTCAAACGCCCGAGGTCTTCATGAGCAAGCAAGTTGGATGCACACCCACTTAGTTTCAGTTTGAGCTTTCATACACTTATAGCTCTAGTGCATCCGTTGCATGGCAATCCCTACTCACTCACATTGATATCTATTGATGGGCATCTCCATAACCCGTTGATATGCCTAGTTGATGTGAGACTATCTTCTCCTTTTTGTCTTCTCCACAACCACCATTCTATTTAACCTATAGTGCTTTGTCCATGGCTCACACTCATGTATTGCGTGAAAGTTGAAAAGGTTTGAGAACGTCAAAAGTATGAAACAATTGCTTGGCTTGTCATCGGGGTTGTGCATGATGTGAATATTTTGTGTGGTGAAGATGGAGCATAGCCATTCTATATGATTTTGTAGGGATAACTTACTTTGGCCATGTTATTTTGAAAACACATGATTGCTTTATTAGTAGTCTTGAAGTATTATTGTTTTTATGTCAAATGATAGACTATTGCTTTGAATCACCCATGTCTTAATATTCATGCCATGATTAGATATGTGATCAAGATTGTCAGGACCCCGATTCCAAGTCACATCGATCTAGCCGGTAACACCTCATATCACTTTGCGGCCTCACGCACGGTATTCCCACGGGTGTCGCCTTACCATGGCCCGGAACCGTTTGCGCCTTTTGGCTCACGTATATGACAGTGTCGCTAGCATCCATATGACAGAGAACCCGGGCCGACATGGCTAGTCGTGAACCCAAAGCGGCACTAACCTATGGGGACATGCATACATGAATCACATCGAGCATGTCGGTCAGCAGCGTGTGAATCCGGGTTGTAGCACTGGGCTAACAGGACTCCGGGAACCCGGGCTGTAGCAGGCTAGGCAGGACTCCGGATGTGACCGTGTGACATTTCCCTGAAGGGACAGACACAGGGACAAAGTGAAACACATGCCGGCTAGTCAAGTGCCCTGAGCAGTAGTGCTGGGCTAGAAGGACTATGGTGAACCGGGCTGTAGCGGACTACTATGGCTCATGGAATCACTAGACTACATTTCCCCATAAGAGAGGCTGCCAAGGATAAACAACTAGATTGTCGGATCCCACACATACCAAGCATTTCAATCATACACACAATATGCTCGATATGTGTAAATACAACATCGCATCACAACATAACTCTACGACTCAAGTATTTATTCATTAGGCTCTGAGGAGTGAGATATTACAAACATGGGTCTCATGACCCAACAATCATAGCAAACAAATCAAAGCACATGCGGAAGCTTAACATGTTTGAGTACAGACATCTACAAATGAAAAAGGCTGAGAAGCCTGACTATCTACCAGATCCTGCCGAGGGCACAAGATCGTAGCTGAGGTATCAAGCTAAACATCGAAGTCCACACGATACTACTAGCGAGACTGAAGTCTCTCTGCAAAACATAAATTAAGCAAACATGAGTTCAAAAGTACTCAGCAAGACTTACATCAGAACTAGCTACATATGCATCGATATCAACAAGGGGGTGTGGTGGAGTTTAACTGCAGCAAGCCAGCTTTGACTTAGTGGCTAACCTGAACTACGACTGCAAGCAACTCTTTTGAGGTGGCGCACACGATTCCACATATTCACCATTCAATAAACCACTATGGATCCGCTCCCATCTCCCTACGAGAAGGCCATCCATAGCACTCACACTTACCTTGCGAGTTTTAGAGTATCCACTTTCACTTGTCTATGAACTGTTATAGGCAACCCAGAAGTCCTTTACCGCAGACGCGGCTATTCGAATAGTTTCATACCCTGCAGGGGTGTACTTCGTCACACATGTTTCCAACACTTAGCGTCTGCACACGACATGTGCTCGGGAGACTTCAAGCGAAAGCCGTCGTGGGTGTAGACCACGACCTGACTAACCGCACAAGTCTCTAGTCTAGGTTTATCACCTATTCGGGTTCCATCCGCGAGGAGATCCAGCCGGAGTTTCGCTCACAACCCCAAACAATGTGTGCAGGGTTCCCGAGACACCAAACGGGCGCCCGGTACACTGTGCCACGGTGTATCTACCGCATCATAGCCCACCCCTAGGGTCAGCGCTACGCACGGCCGCCAACACATATCCTATAAACACTAGAAACTAGTTGCAACTCCTGGACAGAGGACGAGAGGGGTCAGTAAGTCGAGCGGGGTCATATCTCAGGGCCCAATGTGTGGTAGTAGTTGTTTCATGGATCACAAACACAGAACTCAGTTCCTAAGGACGACTTCAATGAAACAACCCACCATGTACTCCTACATGGCCTCTCATCGATACCTTTACCAAATCATGTTCACACACTTAGCTCTCAACAGTAGGACATGTTCACACACCTCCGATTCATCCCCGATGAATCAGACCTGACACAATTCTATGCAATAGCAGGCATGACAAACAAGCATGAATGAGTAGGCATATCAGGGCTCAAACAACTCCTACTCATGCTAGTGGGTTTCATCTATTTACTGTGGCAATGACAGGTCATGCAGAGGATAAGGGGTTCAACTACCGCAGCAAGTAACAAATGAATCCTTGTTGTCCTAATGCAGTAAAAGAGAGCAGGAGCGAGAGAGTGGGATTGTATCGGAATGAGCAAGGGGGTTTTGCTTGCCTGGCACTTCTGAAGATAGTATAGCTCTTCATCGGTGTCATCGATCATATCGCCGAAACACGTCTACTGAGAGGGGACAATTACCGGCAAGGGAACATAACAACATTCAATTAATGCAATGCACAAGCGAATGAATGATATGACATATTAAGGTACTGAATTGACCTAATGCAATATCTAGCCAATTTGATTGAAGTGGAACTCAAACAAGATCAAATTCCAACTCCAAATGTTATTTCATAAATTTCCCTAATCATCATTTGTCCTATTCAGCGAGGTTAACTTGTTCAAACATGCATGATCATGGCATAAACAGATTCTTCATATTTTTCTGATAATTTTTCATATATAATTTATTTGATTTGGAGCTATGGTTGATTTACTATGAATTTTAGAAGTTTTAACTATTTTCTGGAATTTTCTGAATTATAATTAATCCAGAAAATGAGTTATGGCGTCAGCACTACGTCACTGTGATGTCAGCAGGTCAACTGAGTCGCCCAGAGTCAAACCTGACTGCTGGGACCCACTGGTCAGTGACTAGGCTAATTAACAGAGACTGTTAGTGCTAATTTAATCCTAACTAAAAGTGTCAGTGGGGCATGGGCCCACATGTCAGTGACTAGGGAGGGTAGTTAGTGACTAATTAGTTTTAGCCTAATTTGACACGTTAGCCGGCCGGGGTTAGGCCGCCGGCGACCTCAACCGACGGCGGAGGCACGCCGGAATCTCTGTTCCGGTGACCATTCGTTGCGCGGGTGGATTCTACAGGACCCTGGGGATGCGCCGCGTCCAACGGTGCCACTGGTTGGTCGCATAGTCGCCAGAGCTGACGGCGACGAGCACATCCGCGGCGGCGCCCGCACGGAGTTGGCCGGGATGGCGTTGTGGTGTACGGCAGGAGGAGCTGGTGGTGGCTACGGGCTCTTGCAGAGGTGGGGCGAACGATGACGCATGCGGGGGCGGCTGGTTCGGGCTCTGGCCACGGCGGCGCCATGGCTGGCGGCATGGAGCTCTCGGCTCCGGTGGCTAGGCAGCTATGACGAGAAAAACGCCACGGGGTTAGGGGGGAAGCGACGGGAAGCTCACAGCGCATCCAATGGAATCGTCGAATAGCTCGGGGACGCGCTGGTGACGGCGAATCGACGACGGCGACGCTCGGTGCAGGAGGTTGAAGATGAGCTCCAGGGCGGCATCACGGGGCATCTGGCGATGTGTAGCTGGATGGGGACGAAGAAGAGGTCGTGGCGGAGCTCTGGGCTCAGGCGGAGGGCGAGGAGGTGGCTCTGGCCGCGGCAACTACAGGCGGCGGCGATGGTGGCGTTCGGCCGTGCGCGTGAGAGAGAGACAGAGGAGGGGATGAGGGCGAGGGAGAGTGCAAGAGAGGTTGGGGGCTGCATGGCGTCGCGAGGGAGGGCCAAAGCGACGAGGGGGCAGCCAGGCAGGGTGGAGGTGGCACGCGCGCGGCGAGCACACGCCCGTCGTCCTCCTAGCAGCAGCTGGAAGAAGACAAGGGAAGGAGGTGGGCTGGGCCAACAGTGCTGGGCCACAGCTGGGCCGACAGGTTTGCTTTCTCCCTCTCTCTCTGCTTTCTGTTTTAATTTTGTTTTCTATTATTCTGCAGTATGTTTTGACTTAGTTTAAATACTAAATCACTTTATAAAATTCTGCAAACTTTTATGGGCACTATCTGATTTAAACCAGAGGCCCTCACCAAGTTTCAGAATATTTGGAGCTACCAAATATTTTATAGGAATTAGTAGCTCCAATTCAAATAAATATTGACTTAATTCAAAGACCCAAATAAATATTTCTGTGATTCCAAAAATATTGGTTTGAATTTTACCTCTTGCTAATATTTCTAGAAATGAATAGGAACATTTTCTTGGGTTTATTTGAAGCAATTTTTAATGTTGATCATTTTTTTAGAAATGATTTCTGAGGCTTTCCACTTTCCCCAATTCAACTTTCATAAATATATACATGATGCATGAATGCTTGTGCAACTAGTTACAACCAATTCTAGGGCTGCGACAAAGATTATGCTAGGTAGCATTCCACATAAAAAATTATCTTTTTTATCATTTACCTACTCCAGGACGAGCAAGAATTAAGCTTGGGGATGCTGATACGTCTCCGTTGTATCAATAATTTTTGATTGTTCCATGCCAATATTCTACAACTTTCATATACTTTTGGCAACTTTTTATACTATTTTTGGGACTAACATATTGATCCAGTGCCCAGTGCCAGTTCCTGTTTGTTGCATGTTTTTTGTTTCGTAGATATCCATATCAAATGGAGTCCAAACGGGATAAAAACTGACGGAGATTTTTTTGGAATATATATGATTTTTGGGAAGAAAAATCCACGCGAGACGATGCCCGAGGGGGCCACGAGGCAGGGGGGCGCGCCCTAGGGGGGCAGGCGCGCCCCTGACCCTCGTGGCCACCCCATAAGGCATTTGGTGCCCTTCTTTCGCTGCAAGAAAGCTAATATCTGGATAGAGATCATGTTAAAATTTCAGCCCAATCGGAGTTACGGATCTCCGGGAATATAAGAAACGGTGAAAGGGTAGAATCTGAGAACGTAGAAATAGAGAGAGACAGAGAGACAGATCCAATCTCGGAGGGGCTCTTGTCCCTCCCATGCCATGGAGGCCAAGGATCGGAGGGGAAACCCTTCTCCCATCTAGGGAGGAGGTCAAGGAAGAAGAAGATGAAGAGGCCCCCTCTCCCCTTCTCTTCTGGTGGCGCCAGAACACTGCCGTGGCCATCATCATCACCGAATCTTCACCAACAACTTCACCGCCATCATCACCAACTCTTCCCCTTTCTATGCAGCGGTGTAACCTCTCTCTTACCCGCTATAATCTCTACTTAAACATGGTGTTCAACTATTATTTCCCAATGATGTATGGCTATCCTATGATGTTTGAGTAGATCCGTTTTGTCCTATGGGTTATTTGATGATTATGATTGGTTTGAGTTGCATGTTTTATTATTGGTGCTGTCATATGGTGCTCTCCGTGTCGCGCAAGCATGAGGGATCCCCGCTGTAGGGTGTTGCAATACGTTCATGATTCGCTTATAGTGGGTTGCGTGAGTGACTGAAACACAAACCCGAGTAAGGGGGTTGTTGCGCATGGGATAAAGAGGACTTGATACTTTAATGTTATGGTTGGGTTTTACCTTAATGAATGTTAGTAGTTGCCGATGCTTGCTAATAGTTCCAATCATAAGTGCATATGATCCACGTAGAGAATGTATGTTAGCTTATGCCTCTCCCTCATATAAAATTGCAATAATGATTACCGGTGTAGTTATCGATTGCCTAGGGACAAATAAATTTCTCGTAACAAAAAGCTCTTTACTAAAACTAACTTAGTTGTGTCTTTACCTAAACAGCCCCTACTTTTTATTTACATAATCTTTATTATCTTGCAAACCTATCCAACAACACCTACAAAGTACTTCTAGTTTCATACTTGTTCTAGGTAAAGCGAACATCAAGCGTGCGTAGAGTTGTATCGATGGTCGATAGAACTTGAGGGAATATTTGTTCTGCCTTTAGCTCCTCGTTGGGTTCGACACTCTTACTTATCGAAAACTGTTGCGATCCCCTATACTTGTGGGTTATCAAACTCCTTCAGCCCGTAGTGGTCGAGGACTTCATAAAAGAAATCATAGAAGGGAGGAACCAACCCAGCAGCCACGCTGCTCGAGAAGAAGGGGAAGAAGGTGCTCCCCTCAGGCTCCGGCTCGTCGTACGCAAGACGGAGCTCTGTCTTCCCCCACTCATTGCTCTCTCCCGCTGTCAGCAGGCACACGGAGGCGAGGCTCTTCTCCGTGACGGTGGGCGCCTCAAGAGCGGGCTCGTACCAAGCCGGTGCTGAGGAAGTCTTGACCTTGCACGGCGCCATGAGCGGCAGTTGCAGAGCAAGGCTGGGGCAGATCTGGAGGTAGCGGCGGCGAAGAGCGAGAAAGGGGATCTGGAGCGAGGCAAGGAAGAAGCAACAAAGGCAAGTGCTGCCTGCGCTAGCCTTTAGTCAGGTCAAGCAGTTGCCGAGGTAGCATGGGGAAGCGGAGACGCCCACGTCCAATCAACTGCCACGCATCAACCAAGGCCACAAGCTTTGGGGGACCCCGCGGTGCTCCGAACTTGACCCTTGGCTTCGCTGCGAAGCCAAGCCCGAGCGCACCTTGGGCCCAGGGACTACTGTTGGGTTCTGGGAACGGGGGTCCCTAGACTTGCCTGCCGCGGCCCACGGCGTGGCTAAGCCAGTAGGCCGTACAACCAATCTTCACCAACAAAGCATCCAAGACCCTCGCGAGGGTCCAAGCCTCGCGAGGCGGACGACGCAACACCTCCTCTGGAGTAGCCTAGCCAAGCAGGCTCACAAGGAGCGGAGATGTCAATGTAGGGCAAACCTCACGAGGCCCTCGTGTTGTGAGCCATGACGCACGACGCCAGGTGGGCGCCAGCGTGCGCAGCGTCCTTGTTTACTCTTTGGTGCTAAGGAGGCCAGTGCAGGCGAAGAGTACCGAGGCATCTGGCAAAGGTTGCTATATTGGTGCAACGAGACCAAGACCAGGAGGACGGCAAGACGGAGGTCATCGTGGAGCCCAAGACGGCGTCACCACCAGAGCATTTCGCAGGCGAAGACCACTTTTGTCAGGATAGCTTGTACTAGATGTCCCCCTTCAAATTTGCCCGCCTTTGTTGGCTCCCTTCCCGCTCGATATTTGGGAAGAGGACCATGGCCTATATAAGTAGAGCTAGCCACCACAGAGAGAAGAGAAGAGAGAGGAAGAGAGAGCTGAGCTGAGCTGGGCTGGGCTGAGCTGATCACATCTCATCTCCTCTCATCTCATCTTAGCTTGATCCAACCCGATCGAGAGCCTACTCACAAGAACACCTCAACCTCAGGCGGCGGTTCTTCCCTTGTATGGTTCATCATCTGCCCTAGAGGCAATCCACCACCACGACACTGGAGTAGGGTATTACACCACAACGGTGGCCCGGACCAGTATAAACCTTGTGTATTTCTGTGTTGCGAGTTCGTTGAGTTCGTCCGCGAGATCTTAGCGAGCTAGGGCATAGATTGGTGGGAAGGAAAGACTTTGCGCACACCCCAGTGTTCGAACCTTACGGAAATGCCGGAACCCCACATTTGACAGTCTTTTTAACCATCAACACTTGATGCTCCTTCTTGATTCCTAACTCCGCAGCCTTTAACATCGCGAAGAGCTCGGGAATGGTCTTATCCATCCCTTGCATATTATAGTTCATCGTGAAGCTTTTATAGCTTGGTGGCAATGATTGAAGAACTCTGTCAATGACACTATCAACAGGAAGATTAACTCCCAGTTGAGTCAAGTGGTTGTGGTACCGAGACATTCTGAGTATATGTTCACTGACAGAACTATTCTCCTCCATTTTGCAGCTATAGAACTTATTGGAGACTTCATTTCTCTCAATTCGGGCATTTGCTTGAAATATTAACTTCAACTCCTGGAACATCTCATATGCTCCATGAAATTCAAAATGTCTTTGAAGTCCCGATTGTAAGCCGTAAAGGATGACACACTGAACTATCGAGTAGTCATCAGCTTTGCTTTGCCAGACGTTCATAACGTCCGGAGTTGCTCCTGCAGCGGGTCTTGCACCTAGCGGTGCTTCCAGGATGTAATTCTTCTGTGCAGCAATGAGGATAATCCTCAAGTTACGGACCCAGTCCGTGTAGTTGCTACCATAATCTTTCAACTTAGCTTACTCTACGAACTCATTAAAATTCAAAGGAACGGTAGCACGGGCCATTGATCTAGAACAACATAGACATGCAAAAACTATCAGGTACTAAGTTCATGATAAATTAAAGTTCAATTAATCATATTACTTAAGAACTCCCACTTAGATAGACATCTCTCTAGTCATCTAAATGATCACACTACTGCATGATGTTGCTAACGCGACACTACGATCAGAGACCCTTTGCCGAAACTGTGTGTGATGCAATAATCGCAAACAGTGGTGTAAAAAACCATCAAAAAAGGTGCGAAACATTTGCGATGGTGGAGACATCAAACACGGTTCAGATTTTAGTTGTGTGTGCGATGCAGGGCACACGGTTAATCCATTCAAACTGTTTGCGATAAGGTAGAACAACAGAAACTGGCAGCCATATCAATGTGTGTGCGATGCAGGACACACGGTTAATCCATTCAAACTGTTTGCAATGAGGTAGAACAACAGAAATGGGCAGCCATATCAATGTGTGTGTGATATACGGCATACGGTTCACTCGGACGAACTGTTTTTGATTAGTGAACACAACAAAAACGGTTCAACTTAACAAGATGTGTGTGATATGCGACATACAGTTCAAATGGATGAACTGTTTGCGATGAGCCAAAAGAACACAAAGGAGTCGTGTAAACAAGATGTGTGTGATATGTGGAAAACAACCGACTTGGATGAATTGTTTGCGATGAGAAATTACAACACAGACGGTCAATACAGTTACTTCGTGTGCGATTCTGTGTGTACACAAAACTTTGAAAAATGCAAACTAGTTGCTTGTGGTGGCTTGGAGTATCACACACGATGCGTCTGCGAGTACTCGTGTGCGATGATTATTATGTTACACATACATTTCCTTATGTTAACATGTGTGTGAATTTGCAATATGGACAGTTAATATGCAAATGCCTTTTGGACATCGGGCATACGCTTAAACTCAATGAACTGTGTACGATAATAATACTTTCCATGAAAATTTATGAACTTGGGTACAACATTTGAGTAACATATATATAGTGGTTACACTATTCAACAAAAGGAGGATCTTCGTAACACGGTTTTGACAACCATATGGTCCATATCTGCATACTTAACATAGTACAACTATCACAGTTTAAGAGGCTAAGGGCCAACAACCATATGGTCCATATATACATACTTAACATATATAGTAACAACTAGCACAATTTAAGAGGCTGAGGGCCAACAACCACAAGTATCCACTGGAAGCAGCTTGATCACGACGACTTGGCACTCGTCAATGAAAAGGAAGAGCCCTCCTGTGCCTTGGTAGAGCAAGAGTAGAACAGTGTCTCCAATTTTCCAATACGGATGCATTGCCACGAGAAGCGAGAACTTGTTAATTTGAATGGTTCCATTTCTGCGGGAAATGCAGTACCTTGCAATCACTTTGGCGTTGTTAGCAGGCACAAGTGTAATTCGACCACGCCAGGAAATTGATCCATGAACTGCTACAAGGGGCAATTTCTGTTGACATGTAGAATAAAAACAATTGTAACATATTGTTGAAGATACATATAGTTTATGAGCATCAACAATAAAATAAGACTTTTTACCGGCATTTTGTGCACACAATTGGTCTTGTTCATTGTGTGCACCATAGGTCTAATTAAACCCATCCAAAATCCAGCGTTCATATGCTATGCTATCTCTGTCAGATTACCAACAAAGTTTATGACATGCTTCAAGTCCTTCCTGTGAAATTTGGTACGCTTAGTAACATACGGATCGTTCACTATGCATCCAACATATCCTACTTAAAAGGTGGAAATGTATTATTTATTCAGAACATGGCAGAAGAATATATAGTGCGCATAAATTGGTAAATAGAATTTTTTATTGCCAAGGAACGGAGTCAGAATATGATATCACAATTGGTTGCTTAAATAGTGATCAATTGGTTGCTTAAATAGTAATATGACAGCATGGAGAAAGTTGAAAGGATACTAACCTCGATCAAACTTTGATCGGCTAATGACGTTGGGGAAGTAAACATCCATTTTAATTAGACCAGGCTGTGGTGCATGCACTAGAATTTTATTGCCATCTTTCAATTCATAACACTTAGACATTTTTCTCCAAAGGTCCGCATTAAAATAGGAGTGACCATCTTTATCAAGTTTTACGCTAAACACCATTGTAAATCCATGCTGCATTGTCAATATGACATCCTGGGAGTCATCAGCAAAGTAAATCCCAAGATTTCCTTCTACTCTTGTTCTTGCAAAGCAAGGGATTTACTGCTTGAAATGAAAATTAAGATTGTAAATTAGATATATTGAAATAACAGAGCAAGATGCAAATATGGGAGTAACTAATAGAACCGATCAATATATAGATGAAAGCAAAGTAGAAAAATATAGAATTAAAAATAGATAATGTAACAAAGATTTGATGCAAATATATAGATAATGTAGCAACAGATGGTACATGTTCACAAATTTAGTCCATGCCGACCGTGGTAGGTTGAGATTGAACATACCGGGCGCTCCCTGAAGTCATCTGGAATGGTGAGATAGAACTTCGTTTTCGACTGGCCACGACCACAGTTGGCCGACTTGTGCTCACACTTTAAACACATGAATGAACACCCATGAATCAGCTAGAACACAAATGATTCCATGACGATTTCCGCTGGTTGATTAACAGCGACAGACGGATTGATGAGTGAATATTTTGCTAATTAAGTTGATTACCTTCTCTATTGGGGATATAACTATTGGGTATGACCCGCCCAGGAGGGGCCGGGTTATATCGCTGGTGGCTTGTTATGACAAAGCCCATGAAGATGGCGATTCACGAAGCAGGCTCACTAAAGGCCCAAAACTCAAAGGCGACTTAAGGCCCGGAGGTGTAAACCGCCATATATGTATGACTTGTAGTATAAGGCATGAGTAATTAGTCATCGAGCCGGATACGTTGTGTATAAACCGGCCGGGATTCTGTGAGCCACTGGGCGTCAACCTGTGTATATAAAGGGATGACCCTGATTGAAAGCTAGGTCAAGCGTATTCGCTCCCTGGTAATCGAAACACAAGCAATACCACCTCAACTGGATTAGGCTTTTACCTTCATCGCAAGGGGCCGAACCGGTATAAACTCATGTGTCCTTCGTCCCGTTTAACCCCTTTAAGCTAACCTAGTTGCGATGGCTCCACAACTAAGTCCTTTCGCTAGGACATCTGCCATGACAATTCCATGACAGTTGGCACCCACCGTGGGGCCAGCGCACAGTGGTTTTGATTTCATGAAGGGCAGCTTTGAAGGGATCAAGGGATACACTGTGGGCCGGATGACCAAGAGTTGTCGCGGCAAGCTCTACATTGATGATGCGGGCTGGGCCCTCGAGGCCGGCTCAATTGAGTACGGGTACCGGGTCCACTTTGGTGGAATCCACATTTTCATCGGCAAGATCAGCGAACCGGGCCCTGAGACGGACATCTGCACCGACCTCATCGAGACGGCTCAGCGTGCACGACCCGCCCGGGTTTAGCCCGTCGGGAAACGTGCCTTTGTTGGTTTTATCCATGGGGCAGAAATTGAGGATGGATTTGTATCTGGCGGTGAGACGACCATCTATTCTGATGGCGAGTCGTCCACAGGTGAGACCAACTCACTGTATCAACTTGAAGATGGCCGGCTTGGGGGCTATTCCGATGGTGACACTATTCCGGACCCCTGTGAGCCGCCGAACAGGGTTGCGGTTTTCATGGCCGGTACACAACCGGCGCTTGGTTCATCAACCGTCGTGGCCATGAACTCTAGTTTGATGCCTACGACGGCGGTTGGAGCTGGTGGCTCTGCACACCCGCCGGCTCAAGTTCTCACTGAATTGTTAGATGCACTGGCAACTTTGATGGGGGTGGAGGTAACCCTGGACAACCAAGATCAGCACAAGGTGGATGTGGTAAGTTGCGAGATGAGATAGCTCAAGCTAAGGAAGACTTGGCAGCTGAGAACACCAGGATGGCTGCAGAACGGGCCGTTTTGGATGCACAGGCACAATGGATCCAAGCCGATTCCTTCCGGCTCACGTTGGATCAGAATGCTTCAAATGAGGTCATGAGAAGGATACATCGGAGTCATCTACCCCCGGTTTATGAGCCAAGAAACCTCTTTAACACGTCTGGAGCAGGGACCAGTGATCCGCCTGATGAAGCTATGTACCTAGGGTAGGGTCATAGGCCTGACCTAGACACCCTCTCCTAGGACACCATCTTAAAACTAGAAACATTCAAGGGATAGCGTCATCCACTTGACTACAAGTTGTTCCACTCGGAAGATTCAAAGTCACTCGTCCATAGCAATTATCACTCGACGGCAGAAGGCCTAAAGTCACTCTACACGGCAGCGGTCTGACGTTTATTTCATAGACTTAATAGGCATTTATATCACTTAATTGCTAGTGTTACTAGTAACACCTCCTTCTTAATGTACTTTAAACCCTTTGTAACGTGGGCTGGCTGGGGTCCTGGCGCACTCTATATAAGCCACCCCCTCCACTGGCACAAGGGTTCGCACCCCCTGTAAACACACACATACATAATCCAGTCGACCGCCTCTGGGCACCAAGACGTAGGGCTATTACTTCCTCCGTGAAGGGCCTGAACTCGTAAAACTTGTGTGTACAACTTCGCCATAGCTAGGATCTTGCCTCCTCATACCTACCCCCATTCTACCGTCAGTCTTAGATCCACGATAGTTGGCGCCCACCGTGGGGCAGGTGTCTTAGCGACTTCCTGGTGGAGTTGCAATTTTTTCGATTCTCATCATCATGGTTTCCGCCGGCGGACTGGTTGAGGGCCGCGAGATCCGTCTCGGAGCACTTGTGTTCATCACCAACGATTCCTCATGGCTCCTAGAAGCTCCGCTCGACATCGACGCGCTCCCCATCCGCGGGGTGACACACTTTCGCACATGCGTCCGTGGCGTCCTCCTCCGGCAATCATCGACTCAGTATCAGTCGGTCCCTATGGTGTCCTCATCCCCTGCCGCTCGCCGACACAAGCGTTTCGGTCGGTCATGGCTCCAGCGGTGGGTGAGGCACGCGGTGGCCCGCTAGTCGGCCACCTCACACGTCGCGGCAATCAAGCCCAACGAAACTCTCTACGGCCTATTCGAATGGCTCCGTCGAGACCGCATCCGAATGCGACAGCAGCGATCCCACGACAAAAGTCTTGATGGTCGACGAACCACCCAGTCCCCCTGGCTTCCCCCACAACGACGGTGGTGATGGTGGCGGCGATCCATCGCGCGTCCATGAGGAGTACCACCCTGAGCCCCTTTCTTCGCAGCGGAGGGAGGAGCTTTGCCACCGCAACATGGATGCACTTCACACTCCTATCGTTGGAGAAACCCCCGAGGCCCGGGCCTTGGAGGAAGCACGCCTGGCCAACTTGGCAGAGCGCACTCGACTGGAGAACCTGCAGCGTGCACTCGACGAGCGTGCTCGACAGCGGATCCCCGAATCCAATCGACAACAAGTTTTTCACCTCAAACTCAGGTATACCGCACTCCGATCCAAAATCTCACAGCCGCAGCCCGAATAGCAGAGTCAATCCAGCCCTCCCAGTCAGAGGCAGGCAGAGGTTTGATGCAGATCCGGGCCTTGCTTCAAGCAGCTAGAGAACAGAATACAAGAGTATCTCAGTCGCAAAATAGGATTCATAGCAGGTCTGTGGTGGCAGACACGGTCTAGTCGGCTCACAGCCCAAGATCGCCTCCGCGACGTGAAGGACGTGGGCACCGGTAGGATCAGTACAGAAACCGCGAGCAGTATGATCATCGACTCGACCACGATGACCATCGTCGAGTGCCCACGCCTCCTCCGAGGAGTGGGTCATGCATGCCTCGACGGCAAGATGACAGACGCCCCCACAGCGGTGAGCAAAGAGTACCAGTCGACCCGAGGGAGCCAGGCTTCGATGCGAGATCTATTCTCGTTCTAGGTCTGGCCGACAGGAGCAGAGCGCACAGAGAAGGTTATGACAGAGATTATCCGACTGGCAACAGAGTGCACGTCTTCGGTCTCGAGTGTTTTAGCAGAGCCATCAGGGCCGCAATGATTCCTCCCAACTTCAGGCTGGCGACTGGAGTCAGCAAGTTCACCAGTGAGTCTAAGCCTGACAGTTGGCTTGAAGATTACCGAGTGGCTGTGCAAATTGGTGGTGGCAATGAAGCACCTCCCTCTCATGTTGGAAGGCTCGGCCAGAGCGTGGCTGAACCAGTTGGCGCCTGGTAGCATATACAGTTGGGAAGAACTTGCAAGAGTGTTTGTTAGAACTTTTGAAGGTACTCACAAGCGACCGGTAGGGTTGACAGAATTGTAGTGTTGTGTACAGAAACCGAATGAAACCTTGAGGGACTATATCCAGAGATGGATCACGTTACACCATACGATGGAGAATGTGTCAGATCACCAAGCAATCTGTGCCTTCAAGGAAGGCATTAAGTATCGGGAGTTGAATCTGAAAGTCGGTCGGACAGGAGATATGACTGTGACTCGGATGATGGGGATCGCCACAAAATACGCTAACGGCGAAGAGGAAGACCGACTCCGGAGTGGCAAGCACAATGCAGTCGCCCAAGACACCACTGGAGGTACTTCCAATCGGAAACAGAAACGTAAGGCCGAGCCAGTTGCTCCTGGTGAAGCCTTAGTTGTGGCTCAAGGGAAGTTCAAGGGGAAGCCCAAGGGGCCCTGGAATCCCAAGAAAGTGAAAGATAAAGACGGAAATGATGTGTTGGATTTGCCATGTCACATTCACACCAAGAAAGATGAAGAGGGTAATTTGATTTATCCCAAGCACACCACTCAGCAATGTCGACTCCTGATCCAGCAATTCCGAGAGAAACAACCCAAGGAGAAGGAAAAGGAGTCGGACAAGGATGAGGACAAGGAAGAGGATGATGACGGTTTTCCCAACGTCAACTCCACTCTGATGATTTTTGCTGATGTTGAGAGCAAAAGTCGATTGAAAGTTATCAACAGGGAAGTGAACATGGTAGCTCCGGTAACACCAAGTTATTTGAAATGGTCCCAGACTGCCATCACATTCGACCAGTCCGACCATCCAGCACGTATAGCCACCCCTGGGAGGCAAGCGTTGGTGGTCGACCTAGTTGTTGAAGGCACTCGACTGACTAAAGTGCTGATGGATGGTGGTAGTGGCCTGAATATCCTTTATGCTGAAACCTTGAAGGGAATGGGGATTCCGATGTCCAAGCTCAACGAAAGTAATATGAGTTTCCATGGCATTATACCCGGCAAGAAGGCCGAGTCACTCGGCCAGATCGCCCTTGACGTGGTTTTCGGTGATTCCAAGAATTACCGCAAAGAAAAGTTGACATTTGAAGTAGTGGATTTCAAGAGTGCTTATCATGCCATTCTGGGTAGGCCTGCCTATGCATGTTTCATGGCTCGACCGTGTTACGTGTACCTCAAATTGAAAATGCCTGGTCCCAGAGGAGTGATCACTATCACTGGCAATCGGCAGAAAGCAGAAGAGTGCTTCCAGAAGGGCTCAAAAATTGCCGATGCACAAATGGCGGCAGTCGAAATGCAAGAATACCAGAAAAATGCAGATCCGAGTGATTTGCTGCGCTCCAAGAAGCCTGCCACTGATTCTGCATTTCACTTGTCCAGTGAAACCAAGCCGATTCATATTCACCAGACTGGTCCTAGTGCTGCTCCTACATATATTTCAATTTCACTCGACAGCAAATAGGAAGAAGCGCTCACCCAATTCCTCCATGAGAACTGGGATATCTTTGCATGGAAACCTTCTGGCATGCCCGGTGTACCCAGGGGAGTGGCTGAGCATCGTTTGCGAGTCGACCCGAAAGTGAAACCAGTCAAAGAACATCTTCAATGGTCCACCGTACAGAAGAGAAAAGCAATTGGTGAGGAAGTGGCTTGGCTCCTGGCGGCTGAGTTCATCCGCAATATTTACCACTCCGAGTGGCTCGCCAATGTCGTTATGGTCCCCAAGAAGGATGACTCACTTCACATGTGCATTGACTTCAAGCATATCGATCGGGCCTGCCCGAAAGATCATTTTCCTCTTCCCGCATCGACCAAATTGTCGATTCGACTGTGGGATGTGAGCGTTTGTCTTTCCTAGACGCCTATTCCGGGTACCATCAGATCCGACTGTATGGACCCGATGAGATAAAAACAACTTTCATCACTCCATTCGGGTGCTTTTGTTATGTCACCATGCCATTTGGTCTCAAGAACACTACGGCCACGGTCATGAGGATGATTCATAAGTGTCTGCTTACTCAAATCAGTCGGAATGTGGAAGCATACATGGATGACATTGTGGTCAAGTCGCGTAAAGGTTCCGACCTACTAACTGACCTTGCTGAAACCTTTGCCAACCTGAGAAGGTATGCTATCAAGCTTAACCCATCAAAGTGTACTTTCGGAGTTCCTGGCGGAAAGTTACTCGGCTTCCTCGTTTCTGAACGAGGGATCGACGCGAACCCAGAGAAAGTTGGGGTCATACTCTAGATGAAGCGCCCTATGCGCGTGCATGATGTCCAGAAGCTTACTGGTTGTTTGGCCGCCTTGAGTCGATTCATTTCTCGCCTCGGTGAAAAGGCATTGCCTCTTTACCGACTGATGAAGAAATCTGACAAGTTCGAGTGGACTCCTGAAGCTTATGCAGCGTTTGCAGATCTCAAAGCCCCGCTTTCCACCCAGCCAGTGCTCGCTGCCCCAATCAGCAAAGAGCCTTTACTGCTTTACATTGCAGCCACTGGACAAGTTGTCAGTACAGTGCTCACGGTCGAGCGGGAAGAAGAAGGAAAAGCCTATAAAGTTCAGCGCCCAGTATACTATGTTTCTGAAGTTTTAACTCCATCCAAGCAGAGATATCCACATTATCAGAAGCTGGTTTATGGGATTTACATGACCACGAAGAAGGTTGCACATTATTTCTCTGATCACTCCATTACAGTCGTCAGCGACGCACCATTATCAGAAATTCTGAACAACAGAGATGCAACTGGTCGAGTGGCAAAATGGGTGATTGAACTCCTTCCCTTAGATATCAAGTTTGAGGCAAAGAAAGCTATCAAGTCCCAGGCAATAGCAGATTTCCTCGCCGAGTGGATTGAATAGCATTTGCCAACTCAGATTCACTCGAACCACTGGACCATGTTCTTTGATGGATCTAAGATGCTGAATGGGTCTGGTGCTGGGGTGGTATTGGTATCACCCCGAGGCGACAAGCTCCGCTATGTTCTCCATATTCATTTCGATTCCTCCAACAATGAAGCTGAATATGAGGCACTTTTGTATGGTTTGCATATGGCCATTTCACTCGGTGTCCGTCGCCTCATGGTCTACGGCAACTCAGATTTGGTGGTGAATCAAGTGATGAAGGAGTGGGACGTCATGCGGTGAGAAAGTTAGAGAAGAAGTTTGAAGGTTTAGAACTCCATCAGATACCCTGACTGAAAAATCAAGCAACAGATGATTTGGTGAAGATAGGCTCCAAGAGGGAAGCCATTTCTAGTAATGTGTTTTTGGAGCATATTCATACACCTTAAGTCTAGGAAGATCCTTTCATTGAAGAGCCCCCGCAACCAAAGAGTGCCATTGATTCGACTGAAGTCGAAGTCCTGGCCGTGGTCGACTTGATCATGGAGGTTTTAGTCATCACTCCCGACTGGACAGTGCCGTACATTGCGTACATCCTCAGGAAGGAACTCCCAGAGGATCGAGAAGAGGCCCGACAGATCGTCCGCCAATCCAAAGCTTTTACTATGATAAGAGGGCAGTTGTTCAGAGAAAGTGTAACTGGAGTCGGCCAGAAATGCATAACACCAGAGGAAGGTCGAGTGATCCTCAACGACATCCACTCGGGGACCTGTGGTCACCATGCGTCCTCTCGGACCATTGTGGCCAATGCATACCGAGCAGGATTTTATTGGCCACGGGCAAATGAGATGGCACAAGAAAAGTCGACACATGCGAAGGTTGGCAGTTTTACTCAAACATGTCTCACAAGCCTACGTCAGCCCTAAAGACCATTCCACTCGTCTGGCCCTTTGCTGTTTGGGGTTTGGACATCATTGGACCTCTGAGAATAGGTAGGAGCGGCTTCACTCATGTACTCGTGGCAGTCGACAAATTCACCAAATGGATTGAAGCCAAACCTATCAAAAGTCTTGAAGCCAGTACTGCGGTCAGTTTCATCAGAGAGTTAACATTCA
Organism: Triticum aestivum; assembly: GCF_018294505.1. Taxonomy (NCBI): domain Eukaryota; kingdom Viridiplantae; phylum Streptophyta; class Magnoliopsida; order Poales; family Poaceae; genus Triticum; species Triticum aestivum. The sequence continues at coordinate 393,814,349 of NC_057809.1, forward strand.
GATATGGTGTTCCGCACATCATCATCACTGACAACGGCTCAAACTTCGATTCGGATGAGTTCAGAGCCTTCTGTTCTTCCCAAGGCACTCGAGTCGACTATGCTTCGGTCGCCCACCCCCAGTCGAATGGACAAGCTGAAAGAGCAAACGGGTTGATCTTCAAAGGACTGAAACCCTGACTGATGCGTGATCTCAAACATGCGGCAGGCACCTAGGTCGATGAACTTCCGTCAGTACTTTGGGGTTTGAGGACGACTCCGAATCAGTCGACTGGTCAAACTCCATTCTTCTTGGTCTATGGAGCTAAAGCTATGCTTCCGAGTGACTTGCTTCACAATGCACCCAGAGTTGATCTCTTCTCAGAAGCTGAAGCAGAACAGGCTCGGCAAGACGCAGTTGATCTCCTGGAAGAGGAAAGAGAGATGGCTCTGATCCGATCGACCATTTATCAGCAAGAGCTGCGTTGATTCCACACTAGAAATGTGAGGGGTCGAGCATTTCAGGAAGGAGATTTGGTTCTTTGAGTGGATCAACATAAGCCACACAGGCTCGCCCCTACTTGGGAAGGTCCTTTCATCATCACCAGAGTGCTCCGCAACGGAGCATACCACCTCTAGAACGTCGAGCATAAGAAAGATGAGCCACACGCTTGGAACGCAGAGTTGCTCCGCCCCTTTTACACTTAAGCATCTAGACTGTTGAGATGTAATAAGAAATACCCTTTAGTTTGATTATCAAAGACACGATTTTATAGTCTTGTAAATGATCGTTGTTCCTTTTTTGTGTGTTCTAAATCCCCCAGTGGGTGCCTTAGATGCGAATCCGTTTCACCTAAGTTTAACAAATCCTACCGAGCGACAAGCAAGTCTCTCACTCGGGGGCTTAGCTGCGAATCCGTTTCGCCTAAGTTGAAAAAGTCCTACCGAGTGGTGAGCAAGCCTCTCACTCGGAGGCTTAGCTGCAGTACAGTACTCGCCTAAGTTGAAAAAAAAAATCCTACCGAGTGGTGAGGAAGCCTGTCACTCGGAGGCTTAGCTGCAGTCCAGTACTCGCCTAAGTTGAAAAATCCCACCGAGTGGTGAGCAAGCCTCTCACTCGGAGGCTTAACTGCAGTCCAGTACTTGCCTAAGTTGAAAAAATCCTACCGAGTGGTGAGCAAGCCTCTCACTCGGAGGCTTAGCTGTAGTCCAGTACTCGCCTAAGTTGAAAAAATCCTACCGAGTGGTGAGCAAGCCTCGCACTCGAAGGTTTAGCTACAGTCCAGTACTTGCCTAAGTTGAAAAAATCCTACTGAGTGATGAGCAAACCTCACACTCGGGGGCTTAGCTGTAGTCCAATACTCGCCTAAGTTCAAAAAATCCCACCGAGTGATGAGCAAGCCTCTCACTCGGAGGCTTAGCTGCAGTCCAGTACTCGCCTAAGTTGAAAAAATCCTACCGAGTGATGAACAAACCTCACACTCGGGGGCTTAGCTGCAGTCCAATACTCTCCTAAGTTCAAAAAATGCCACCGAGTGATGAGCAAACCTCACACTCGGGGGCTTAGCTGCAGTCCAATACTCGCCTAAGTTCAAAAAATCCTACTGAGTGATGAGAAAACCTCACACTCGGGGGCTTAGCTGCAGTCCAATACTCGCCTAAGTTCAAAAAATCCCACCAAGTGATGAGCAAACCTCACACTCGGGGCTTAGCCACAGTCTAGTGCTCGCCTAAGTGTAAAAAATCCTACCGAGTGTGAGTAACCCTCACACTCGGGAACTTAGCTGCAGTCTAGTACTCGGCTAAGTTTAAAAAATCCTACCAAGTGAGAGCAACCCTCACACTCGGGGGCTTAACTGCAGCCCAGTACTCACCCAAGTTTGAAAACACCCCTATCCGCAAGGACGACGAGGAGCTAGTCGACTGCAACTCTCTCTTCGGAGCTGCGCCACAAGTACAATGTGCGCTCCATCCCTAACTGCAAGGACGACAAGGTGCAGGTCGACTACAACCCTCTCCTCGGAGCTGCGCCACAAGTAGAATGTGAGCTCCATCCCTATCCGCAAGGACGACGAGGTGCAGGTCGACTGCAACCCTCTCTTCGGTGCTGCACCACAAGTACAACGTGCGCTCCATTCTCATCCGCAAGGACGACGAGGTATAGGTCCACTGAGATATCTTCCTCAAAATTGCATCTCAAGTTCAAAGAATATTCCGAGTGAAGAACAAGTTCCACTCGGAGGCAAACGCAAGCACATGCAGAAGATAAACCAAGTTCGAATAGAATCTTAAAAGTTTCAGGACGAAGATAAAAGTACTCGGGAATTAGGCCCAAAGGAGTTTAATGGTTACAAAATCACTCGGCATTCCGAGGCAAATTTAAGGCGACGTATCAAGTTTGTTCACTCCGCAGGAGGAGGGCTTGCAGACTCGATGAACTCGTCCATATCGATCCCGTCAGCGATCCGAGTGGCAGCAGCAATGAAAGTCTCCCTGAAGGATTGGATGTTGTGTCTTTTGGTGTTAGCAACCTTGATCGCCGCCAGCTTCTCTTCTTGAGCTTCTTTGCAGTGGACCCTAACCAGTGACAGAGCCAGGTCAGCAACGCATCGGGCAGAAGACTTCTTCCATTCCTTCGCTCGACCAGGAACCTCATTGAGTCGAGTCATCAGAGACTCGAGATCATTCTAAAGTGTTGCCCTTGGCCAGAGTGATGTATCAATGCGCGACGTCGCCACCTTCAATCGAGCAAGATAACTAGTAATGCTAGCAACGCGAGATTCCAGTCGAAGCACATTCATGGCAGCCTCATCGCCAGCTAGAGAATGGATGAGATCCAAGCCCGTCTCAATCTGTCCAGTTTCCTCTTCAAAGTTTTGGCAGAATTCTGCAGATTCAAGGAGTTAATGAGTCGACTGATCCATAGTGACTTGCAAACAGTAAAACAGTCGGATAAAAAAGGGGTACATTCGAGCATAAGGAAGAGCTTCTTGGCGAGGGCTTTTAGATAAGCTTCCAAGTCATTTATCCTACGAGACATGCTTTCCAGCCGCTCGTTCAGAGTCACCTTATCCTTCTTCAGACGAGTCGCCTCTTGGTTGGATTCAGTAAGAGATGACTTCAGATTGGTTATTTCCTCCTCTAGCGCTCCGACCGGAGCCAACTTTTTGTCAGCAAGGGCAGTCTTCTCCCGAGCTTCCTTTTGCGCAGCTGCAAGGTCGAGGTCCTTCTTCTCCAGAGCCAGCCTCATTTTTTCTGTAAAACACACATTTGGGTCAAACAGAAGAACGAAGGGATAACTTGAAGGATGGTCAAGATAAGCAGTCGACAGGCCGTTACCTTTCGTACCAGCAACTTCATCTTGAGCCTTTTTAAGTTCTGTTGGGCCAGCTCCAAGTCAAGGTTGAGTTTCCTCTGGTTTTCCTCGAATTCAACAAATTTGGAGATAAACGCACATGATTTCTACAATGAGTAAAAGACATGTCAGTGGACAAGACCAAAGATTATTTACTTCTGAGTGAATAAAACTTTAAAGACTACCGCAGAATCAAATATTCTATAGTAGTCTCAGGGACTACACCCAGTGGGTGCACTTAGCGTGCCCCCATTGGTTGAGATTCCACTCGACACGGCCCGCCTAGACCGAGTGGAAGAAGAAGAAAAAAAGAGAAAGAAGTACTTAGACCCCAACCGACTGCCAGCAGTCGACTGCGGTCTTGGGGACTACACCCAGTGGGTGCACTTAGCGTGCCCCCACTGGTTCAGATTCCACTCAACACGGTCCTCCTAGACCGAGTGGAAGAAGAAAACAACAAAGATGACAAAACACCCAGCGGGTGTGCAGATGCGAAGTGCAGGACAACAAGAGATTACACGGAGAAAAGTATTCAGGTAGCATATCCTAACAGAACAAGTTCAGTCAGAAGCCAACTTACTTGGACATTAGCTCGAAGGGCCGCGCTGGCGTCGTAAGCAGCCTGACTGTTTTTGTGCACCACCTTCACCCGCTCCATCATTGTGCCAGCTTGGCAAATGGCTTCCGCAGCGGCGTCTACCTGGCTTTTCTGGAACGTGATGAGTGTTGAAGAATGGGACCGACGGTCCAGACACAGGAGCTTGAAGTTCTGAGGTATGAAGTTGGACGGTTGAAGCAAGCATTGGCACAGTCGATGATGTGGGGCATACACTCGACACTAGATCAGCAAAAGTAACAGAAACCCTGCTCACATCTTCAAGATGTTGAACTATTGGCTCTGCCGCTGGTTCCGATTGGGATGTCTTGCTAGCTGACGTCTTCTTGTTCCTCCTGGGCCTCAGCGGCACATCCTCATCATCATCTGGAAGCTCGATGATATTGGGAGGGGCTGCAAAGAGATCAGTCGACCCCAGATCAGTCGTCAAAATTTAATCGACCAAGTAACCAAGGACAGGATTACGAGAGTTGTACCTGGGTTGGAGGTGACTGCATCTTCCATCTCTTCATCTTCGTACTTGTGAGTGGAAGTCCCGGAGGTAGCATCTCTCCAAATTTCAATATTCAGTCCGTCACGTCTATCGTACCGAGTCAACCAAAGAATCAGGTCTGATTATTACCCACAGACAGTAGGAATGGCCACTTTGATCTTGGGCAAAGCCTTCGATGGTTTGGATGACGCGGCCTTCAGTTGTTTCGGCGCCTTATCAGTCGGCGATGGAGAGGATGCAGCTTTCGGTTACTTCGGTGCCCTCTCAGTCGGCACTGGAGAAGACGTCCGAGGGCGCTTCGACGACTGTCTAGTCGGTGTGGTCGCTTTGTCGTGGATGCTTGCCGGGTCGTGAGTGTGCTTGGATCTTTTTTCCCTATGAGGAGGTGAGTCGGCCTCTTCTTCATCACTCGAGTCGTCACTCTCCTCGTCCTCCTCTTTGTCAAAGTGCCACTCGCTGCTCTCGCCCCCGCTCGCCTCCCCCTCCGAATCCTGCTCCTGCTCCCCGTTGGGCATTGAGTACATCTCAGTAAGGGCCTGAAAGATAACAAGCGAAGCAAAAATCAGTCAGTTGTCAACAAGCGATTACATGATGAATTAAGAGAACACTCGGCAATCCAGAGTCGGGCCTGGTTTGTCTGGCGCGAATTGTCAAATGGAGGGACTCTCCTGGACCCCGTGGGGTTATCCTTGTTGCCAGTGATGCCTTTCAGCCACTTCTCCACCGTGTCCTCGTCGACCTCCTCCGGGTGGATCCGAGTGGAATCCTCAATACCCAAGTACATCCACATCGGATGGTCACGGGCTTGGAGCGGCTGGATGCGTCGTTTAAGGAAGACCTCCAACAAATCCATACCGGTCACGCCATCCCGGACGAACTGGACCACCCGCTCGACCAACACCTTCACCTGCACCTTCTCTGGGATCACATTCAAGATAGAGGGCTTCTCGACCCGAGCCATGGAGAAAGCAGGAAGTTCGGTCGACTGACCTGGAGTCGGCTGGTCTTTGCAATAAAACCAGGTTGACTGCCATCCTCGGACCGACTCAGGAAGGATCATGACTAGGAAAGTGCTTTTATCTCTCATTTGAATCCCAAGACCCCCCCCCACATCTGAATCACGTGCGTCCTCTCGTCACTCGGGTTGGCCTTATATACCGACTGGGAACGACACATGAAAATGTGCTTGAAAAGACCCCAGTGTGGCCTACAACCTAAGAAGTTCTCGCACATGGACACATAGGTAGCAAGATATACGATGGTGTTGGGAGTAAAGTGGTGGAGTTGTGCTCCAAAGAAGTTCAAGAATCCCCGGAAAAAAGGATGGGGAGGCAAAGAAAATCCACGGTCAACATGGGTGGCGAGGAGAACACACTCACCCTCTCGCGGATGCGGTTCGGTCTCGCCCTCCGAGAGCCGCGCCGATTCATGGGGAATCAGCCCCCTCGACCAGATCGTCAATGTCGTCCTGACTGATCATTGACCGAATCCAGTCGCCCTGGATCCAGCCGCGCGGTAGGCCGGACCTCAACGAAGATCCGCCCCGGCTGGACTTCTTCCCCTTCGCCTTTGCCGTTGCCTTTTTCGCGTGCTCCAGAGCCACCGTCTTCTCCTTCCCCATGGCCGCGGGCGAAACTTGAACAGAGCAGCGACGCCGGGAGTAGAGGTGGGTATGGCGGAGAGAGCGGAGAAGAAAGGTGGAGAATGGGGACGCACTGTGCACAAAACCCCCAATCTGGCACCTTATATGAGGCCGCTTCCGATTGGCTGGCCTATGGGTCCGGGTGATCCTATCAAATCCCGCAATAGTCGCGCGCGAGGTACGTGGTGAAAAAGGTGGCGTGGTGATCGAGGCGGCCTTGCCTAATCCCATCCGATTACTGCGGCCTCCTCCGTCCCGTATGCTTCCCCAAAATACGAATCCCATGATATCCGCGAGCAGCAGGGCAATCTGTCAGACGGAAGATTTCTTTCATATCAGTACTCAAAACATCACAGTAAAGTTCACTCGGCAGAACCAAGAATGGATCAAGGCGACTGAAAAAGAAGTTGAAGTCATCACGGTTGTTCATTTGGTCCCCATAAGGCGCTTCTGAAGCGCGAAAATTGAATCGGAGGTGTTCTCAACTCCTTCTCCACTCAAACCCTGAACCATTCGGGGGCTAATGATGAAGCTATGTACCTAGGGTAGGGTCATAGGCCTGACCTAGACACCCTCTCCTAGGACACCATCTTTAAACCATAAACATTCAAGGGATAGCATCATCCACTCGACTACAAGTTGTTCCACTCGGAAGATTCAAAGTCACTTGAACGCAACAATTATCACTCGACGACAGAAGGCCTAAAGTCACTCTGCACGGCAACAGTCGGACGTTTATTTCATAGACTTAATAGGCATTTATATCACTTAATTGCTAGAGTTACCAGTAATGCCTCCTTCTTAATGTACTTTAAACCCTTTGTAACGTGGGCTGGCTGGGGTCCTGGCGCACTCTATATAAGCCACCCCCTCCACTGGCATAAGGTTCGCACCCCCTGTAAACACACACATACATAATCTAGTCGACCGCCTCCGGGCACCGAGACGTAGGGCTATTACTTCCTCCGCGGAGGGCCTGAACTCGTAAAACTCGTGTGTTCAACTTCGCCATAGCTAGGATCTTGCCTCCTCATACCTACCCCCATTCTATTGTTAGTCTTACATCCACGACACCGCCGGTGGTAAACCGGACGGTAGAAGTGCCTCGAGCCGGAGCTCGGTTCAGCCGCGCACGATGGACTCTCCGCACATGAACAATATTCCGCCTCAACATGTTTCGACCCCATCGGGTCATTATTCTAACCTTTTGGACAACATGATTGTTGCGGCATCACGATTGACAGCTCTACCAGTTGAAGGCGAGTCCCCAGCAGCGGTAGAGACACAGCGGGTCAGGGAACTTCTTCAGACGGCCGTGGTTCAGCAGGCGGCTTATTCTTAAAGTCGCGAGCGGATCGACTCAACCCCTCAGCCAAGCCGGAGTTACAGCAGGCACATTGATGAACCAGCATTCTCAAGTAGTGAACTTCGTCGTAACCCAGCGCGTGGTGGTGCTAATGCTCAGACCCTGGTGGATCAAGGCAGGGCGCGTCGGGAGGCCGAGCTGGCGGCTCAGCAAGTGGCTCACCGGTAGTCTTCGGTTTACCCGACAACCTCAATAGAAACATGCGTGACCTCTAAGACCTTGGGTGTGCCCTCTTTGGTGTCGGCTCTGCGTAACGAGCGTTTGCCCAAGGATTTCAAGGGTCCTCGCAAGATGCCTAGTTACACAGCAAATCAACCTCCCGAGGCTTGGGTTGAAAGTTATGAGATGGCCATGGAGATGTTGGATGTTAGTGAGGCTGCGTGTGCTAAGTATTTCACCATGATGTTAGAAGGGCCGGCTCATACTTGGTTGAAGGGACTGCCTGCCAACTCCATCAGGTCGTGGCCGGAGCTGAAGGCCCGGTTTATTCAAAACTTTAACGATACATGCAAGCAGCCTATGTCGATCGTGGATTTGGTGTCTTGTGTCCAAGGTGAAGGCGAGTCAACAACCAACTGGGTGCGTCAGGTCTCAACTATCATACACTCATAAGATAATATCAACGTCGGCTCAGCAGTTTTAATGTTGAAGAAAAATTGTCGTTTCCTCCCTCTCAAACAGAAGCTCGGCCGGCTTAAGCGCCATTGCAGTGACATAGGGGAGCTCATGGCAGCCCTGGTCAAGTATGCCGACTCTGATAGTACCAAGGACCCCGAGTCTGATGATGAAAGGCAGGGCAAGGGAAAGAAGAGCAGCGGCATGAAGGGGCAGCAGTACAACCCGGCTAGTCAGGGTGGCAATGGTAAGTGCAGAGCCGATGGGAACTTAGACTTCGTGGCCAACACTGGTGTGCATAATAATAATCAACGTCGCAAGAGGAGGCCGACTCAGTCTGGAGGAGCAAAACTTGACCTCGAGGCAATAATGAATCAGCCGTGTCCGAAGCACGGAACACATGAAAAGCCATCTGCCCATTTGTGGAAGGATTGTCTTATCATGAAAGAGTTCAGGAATTCCCATCTTTTCCAGAGTAACCATGGCCCGAATGGCGGCTTAGGATCCGGCTCTCATGGTCCGGGCCATGGAGGTGGCGGTTCAAAATCCGGTTTTCAAGGCCAAGGCAATCAGGGTGGTTACAATCAACAGAACAATCTGGGGAATCAATAGCAGTCTGGTTATCAGAGTAACCCAAAGCAATTGAATAGTGGGCAGTACCACGTCTTCACCATGAGTTTATGTAAGCGGGATCAGAAGCTCCATAGAAGGACAGTAAACGCCATTGAGCCGGCGGTACCCCGTTACTTGCGATGGTCTGAACACCCTATTCTCTGGAGCTGTGAGGATCACCCGCCCCGGGTTGATAATCCGGGTCACTTGGCGCTGGTGGTGGCACCTCAGGTTGGAGGACACAAGTTCACTAAAGTACTCATGGATGGAGGTAGCAGCATCAATATCCTTTACTATGAAACTTTCCGTCGGATGGGATTGACCGACAAAAATCTTAAGCCGTCAAACACTGTTTTTCATGGTCTGGTGCCTGGTAAGTCGGCATATCCAGTAGGTAAGATATCTTTGCAGGTTGCCTTTGGGGATGAGTATGATTCTAGGTCTGAGATGCTGACCTTCAAAGTGGTTAAAATTAAGAGCCCTTATCATGCTCTGTTTGGACAGACGACTTATGCTAAATTCATGGCAAGGCATTGTTATGTTTACTTACAACTTAAGATGCCTGGTCACAAGGGCACTATCACAGTGCATGGAAGTCGCAAGGTAGCCTTGGAGTGTGAAGAAGGAGATGCCACTTATGCCGAATCTGTCTGTGCAACAGAAGAGTTTAAATTTTACAAGGATAATGTTGGCCCGGCGGATATGACATCTTTGAAGAAACCAACCACCGAGCATGACCCCTTGTTGAAGTTTAAGTCGGCAGATGACACTAAGCTAGTTGACTTTGTTCCTAGTGACTCATCCAAGAAGTTCAGCATCAGTGCCAATCTGGATCCGAAATAGGAAAGCCTGCTCACTGAGTTCATCCATGAGAACCGGGACATCTTTGCATGGAGGCCTTCAGATATGCCAGGTGTCCCGAGGGAACTCGCTGAGCACACTCTCAATATTGATCCAAAGTTTAAACCGATCAAGAAATTCCTTCGACGTTTCAATGAAGAGAGGCGTAAGGCTATTGGTGAGGAGGTAGCCCGGCTCTTGGCGGCTGGGTTCATTGTTGAAGTTTTTCATCCTGAGTGGTTGGCTAACCCAGTGCTGGTGATTAAGAAAAATGGCACCTGGAGAGGGAGTCCTGGACTAAGGGGTCCTTGGGCGTCCGACCTGCTTGCCATGGGCCGGACTAATGAGCTGTGAAGATACGAAGACCGAAGACTGCACCCGTGTCCGGATGGGACTCTCCTTGGCGTGGAGGGCAAGCTTGGCGACTAAATATGTAGATTCCTTTCTCTGTAACCGACCTTGTGTAACCCTAGATCCTCCTGGTGTCTATATAAACTGGAGGACTTAGTCCAGAAAGGACAGATATTCATTACCATAGCCATACCAGCTAGATCTCTAGGGTTTAGCCATTACGATCTTGTGGTAGATCAACTCTTGTAATACTCATATTCATCAATATCAACCAAGCAGGACGTAGGGTATTACCTCCATAGAGAGGGCCCGAACCTGGGTAAACATTGTGTCCCCTGTCTCCTGTTACCATCGACCTTAGACGCACAGTTCGGGACCCCTACCCGAGATCCACCGGTTTTGACACCGACATTGGTGCTTTCATTGAGAGTTCCACTATGCCATCGACGAAAGGTTCGATGGCCCCTTCAATCGTCGATAGTGACGCTGTCCAAGGAGAAACCTTCCTCCCGAGATAGATCTTCGTGTTCGGCGGCTTCGCGCTGCGGGCCAACTCGTTTGGCCACCTGGAGCAGATCGATAGCTACGCCCTTGGCCATCAGGTCAGATTTGGGAGCTTGAATTATGTTGCAGCCATCCGTGGAGATTTGGTCTTTACCGGATTCGAGACCGCGGCAACCGCTCCTGGTCACCTTGACGAACATGACCTAAATCTGTCATCAGACCGCATCCAGGAGATAGCTCCTATGACCACTCTGGCCTTAGATCCAGAGCACGTTGCGGCATCCAAGGATTGGAGGCTCAACCCCACCATGGAGGCCACAGATTCCCCGGCGTTGGAGCCGCACATGGACTTAACCTCATGCTACTCGTGTCGCCGGAACTCCGGACTCTCCTCCGAGTATAAGTTCCGAACCATGTGACTCCACGGATACCGAACATGACTGCTTATCGAGCATCGAGTTCAAGGCCGTAGACATATTCCGGCACTCGCCCTTGGGCGATGTGCTGAACTCACTTAAAAACTTGACCTTGGCGGGGGACTCACAACCGAACTATGTACGGTTCGAACTAGAGGCTGATGATGGGGAATTTTTCTTCCCACCCGCCACCCACTTCATAGCCACTGTCGAGGATTTAACCGACATGCTTGACTATGGCTCCGGAGACATCGCCAGTACGGACGACGATGCCGACAAGGAGCAAGGCCAAAACCCGCCATTCACTGGACGACGGACGTTCTCTTATTTCTATGATGTATACACGGTGGACACGCCTGGAAAAACTAACAACGATGACAAAGAGGATCCAGTTGAGGATAAACATCCTGAGAGAGAGCCCAAGCGCCAACTTCCTCGATGCCGCTCTAAGTCACGTCGTTCCAAAGACTGCAGTACGGGCACCGGAAAAAATAATACTCCAGACGATGTGGAAAATAATGAAGACCCCATCAAGATAACCTCCAAACAGGGGGAACGGGATAATGGGCAAGTTAGCCCTGATGAACAGGCCATACATGGAAACTCGGAGGATAGTAATTATCTTGCGCTCTTCGAGGGAGAGGAGAGCCTTGACAACGAGGATTTCATCGTGCCTGAGGAACCTCTCGAGCAGGAGCGCTTCAAACGCCGGCTAATAGCCACTGCAAGGAGCCTGAGAAAGAAGCAGCTGCAGCTTCAAGCGGACCAAGATTGGCTCAATGATAGATGGACCGAAGTCCTAGCCACCAAAGAATACAGCCTTAGTGGCCCAGCCAAAAGCTACCCGAAGCGTAGATTGCTACCTCAGTGCGACCACAAGGCGCTGGAGCCCATACCATCATCGCACAATGAGGCAGGTCGACCACAACTTGGTCCGGATAAAGCGGCAACTCAAGCCGAACACCAGACAGCCCCACCTCACCGTAAAGGCAAGAATAAAATAGCTCAGGGTTGTACATACGACTTTCAACATGACTTGGATAGTAGAGTAGGACATGCAAGACGTGACAAACCTAGCCACGCCCGGGCCGAAAACCGCAAATGGACTCCATCGGAGGTACGTCGCAGTGTGGCCCAACATAAAGGCACCACACACCCTCTTTGCTTCACAGACGAAGTAATGGAGCATGAATTCCCAGACAGGTTCAAACCCATGAATATCGAATCATACGACGGAACAACGGATCCCGCAGTATGGATCGAGGACTTCCTTCTCCATATCCACATGGCCCACGGAGATGACCTTCATGCCATCAAATACCTACCACTAAAAGTCAAAGGACCAGCTCGATACTGGTTAAACAGTCTTCCGGAAAATTCTATTGGCAACTGGGAAGATTTGGAAGACGCCTTTCGTGACAACTTCCAAGGAACATCTGTCCGGCCACCGGATGCCGATGACTTAAGTCACATTGTCCAGCAGCCCGGAGAGTCAGCTAGGAAGCTCTGGGCTAGGTTCTTAATTAAAAAGAACCAAATCATCGACAGTCCGGATGCGGAAGCCCTCGCGGCCTTCAAACACCGCGTCCAAGATGAATGGCTTGCATGCCATCTCGGTCAAGAAGGACCTAAATCCATGACAACCCTTACCGCTCTAATGACTCGCTTTTGTGTGGGACAAGACAGCTGGATCGCTCGTAGAAGCAACAGCGCCAGCAACTCGGGCACTTCTGAAATCCGAGATGGCAATGGCAAGCCACGACGAAGCAAACACAACAGTCACAATGATAATAAAAGATCACACGACACAACGGTCAACGCCGGATTCAGCAATCCCAAACCCGGTCAACGAAAAAAGCCATTTAAGGCGAACAAAGATGGACCATCCAACCTAGACAGGATATTGGACCGACCCTGCCAGATTCATGGCCACCTCGATAAACCAACTAATCATACCAACAGAAGCTGTTGGGTCTTCAAGCAGGCCGACAAGCTCAACGGCGAACACAAGGGAAGGGGGCCGCCAGGCAATACGGACGACGGAGTGGTTCACCAGCCAAATATCGGGGCTCAGAAGCAATTTCCCCCCGAGGATCGATCAATCCCGAAGCATAATTAGTAGTTCGGCTTCCGCTGCCCACCTCATATACCCGGAAAATTTGTACCGCGCATACATCACCACACACTTAAGATACCATGGGCATTGGCGGAAGCACAATACGGACAAGCCTACAAGCACTCCCGTAAGATTTTTTGTCTACTTTCCTTTTTTTTCTTCATTATCTCTTAAAAACAGGTGGCGCAAAGGACAAACATCTAAAACCGACTCTATCAGAGTTTGGATCCGTACACTCACCTACGGGGCTACTTCCATCAAGGATTCCCCTCGCCGAGGACAGGTGGCGCAGACGTGCGACAGGAGGTCCAAAGCAACTTTTTGTAGACCGCACTCTTTTTCGAGCCTATAATATGCCTTTTTCCTCCACCTTCGACCCCGGGCATATCAAATAGCCGGGGTTGTGGCCTTTATATATATATATCAAGTAATCATTGGCATATCGCTCAGGTCCCAGTAAACATTATCCGAATTAATCATCCGCGTCTTTCCGCAAATGAATACGCCTCTTATGGTTATTTCACAGATATACCCCGGCTTAACCTGCCAGGGGCTCGGTACGGGAACAAATGAGCTAGCAACAAAGTCCGAACAACTTTTACAGCGTACTTCGGTGTCGCGAGTTTGGCCTTATATGCATCAGATCCGAATCATTTCTTGGGTCAATGGTTGGGTTGCCCGGCTCCTGTGTTTGCCACCCTACGTTCCACTCTATCTGCTAGGGTAGTAAAGGGAGAACTACTGTGATTGTGTTTCCAGTTCATCTGGTCAGGCACCTCAGTAGAGAAAGCTGGAAACCGTCTGTCATGATGCTGTGAGAGCTGGTCAACCACTCGATGACTTATCGGAATCTGTCGCGATTCCTTCCGTATTACACGAAGGACCTCTCTTTTTTAGGTCATATATGTAACGCACCATATTGGAATAAGCCGTACGCATACCAGGGGCTATATCGTAGCCCCCCCTATAAAACTCCTATGGCTAAGTGAAAGTGTTAATTCCCTATAGTCTGATTGCCTGGTTCGCCGCATTATGACCTCCTTCATGGACCAAGATGTTGGATCAAGAGTGATTAAATGCTTTTCCGAACACCCCCGTACTTCCTACGAGGGGGCTGAAGCCGACGACTAGAAAACTTTCAGATTATATTAAAATGGCTGCACAGGAGGAACACAAGCTTTCGAGCAAAATATAAAATAGATTAACTATAAAATTGTCTCTTACAATTCTCATACACCTCACTCGTACATTATGTCTTTCGAGCATTGACCCTCTATCAAGCGGGCGGCCTCTAGGACGTCTTCAAAATAATGCTCTGGTTCGTAACGGTCCTTGCCCTTGGGTGGACTCTTCACCGCAACATCGATGGCCTTCATGTTCCCCCAGAATGTCTTGACTCAGGCAAAGGCCATCCGTGTACCCTCAATGAACACCGACCGCTTCACAGCGTCGATACATGGCACCACATCAACAACCCGCTGCACCAAGCCGAAGTAGCTATTCGGAACAAGCTCAGTTGGCCATAGCCGGATTATGGCGTTCTTCATGGCAGCACCAGATATCCTATGAGGGACGGCCCATTGGGACATCTGTTCATTCAGCAACAGAGGGCGCTTCGACGTGCCAAATTGTGACTAGAAAAGCTTCTCCATTGGATACCCCTCTAGCGCTTGGTAAAACTATGCCGCATCAGAAGAACTCTTCGGCAAGTCTAAAAAACTCGTCCGGAGAACTCCACACTTGGTTAAGCTGAGCATAGTTTGGATCGCCGAACTTAGTCTGTAGCAAAAAGGGCTTACCAGCCGCAATCTCCCCAGCTTGCCAGATCTCCTCATGGGCTGCTCTGGATTCAGACCGTGCTTCTCTCGCCTCTCGTAAGGCCTTGTCAAGTTCAGCCGTTTTGGCTTCATTCTCCTTCTCAGGAAGTTCACAGCGGCTAGCAGCATTTTTTAGTTCGAGCACCATTGTGGATATCTTCTCCTTGTCTTGGCGCCGAGCAACTAGTTCGGCTTTTAACTCAGCTGATGCCTTTTCGGCAGCCGCATTACTAAACCAGGCCTGCTCCTTGGCCCGGGCCAGCTCCGCCCGAAGAATTTCAACGGCGGTAGCACTATCTGCGGCCATGCATATTCCAGTATATAACTTTCAGCATCATGCTTATATCACAAAAATGTATGTGAAGGGACTACCCCGAATACATACCTTGTGCCTCATCAAGTCACCTGTTGATAAGCGCGATATCATTATCCACCTCATCAATCTTATGTTGCAAATCTGCAACTTCTATAGTTCGGGCAGTCACCGAAGAAGTCACCACCCGTGTTCCAATTAATCAGGTCAGCCCCTGAGCATTTCTTTTGATCCTCTGATTGCCTCCCTCGGGAAGCCAACAATAGTCTCAGGGGCTAATATCTATACATTTATATTTTGTGAATAAAACACAATTGCACATATTACAGTACAAACCTCGAAGCCTCTTAGTAGGCTCGCAAAGGCCTCATTCAATCCGCTCTTCACGGACAGGACCTTTTTAACCACCATGCACATGAAGGTACGATGTTCCTCTGAGACGGACGCCTGCCACAGCATGTTCGTCAAGATATCCGGCGCCTCCGGGTCTCCAGAGGCTGCCGTAGGAGTACGGCCACCCTTTGAAGGGATCCGTTTATTCGTATCCGTCTGTATACCAGATTGTTCGGGGCCTTCCTTATTGGTCCCCGGGCCCTGGGCCACCGAAGTATCACCTTCAGGTAATGTCTTCATCATCCCTTGCACCACCTGTTGGTCGGGGGAGACCCTCCGCGACAACACCTCTAAGTCGTCTGCCCTATTGGGCGGAGAAGCCGGTGGAGGCATCTCGCTTTCCATCATCTCAGGGATAAGGTCCCCCGAAGAAGAGGATTGTTGTAGAAGACTGCGTGTCGAGCTGCAAAAAACATATATTCCAGGCATTACAAGAAAAGAACGGGATATGTTTAAAACATACTTGTTCACTTACGATTTGGCCTGAGGCTTGTCCTCAACATGAGATTGTACTTCGACGTCCTCCAAGCCCGAGCCACCCAATAGAGGCATCTTGCCTCGCTTAGGAGCCTGTTTCTCCAAATCTTCGAAGGCATCCCTTTTCTTCCCATGAGGGGAGGAGACAGGGCCCCCCCTTCACTTTTGTCTTCAGATGAGGGAATTTTGATTCATCCGGACAGAATGTCTGATGTACCCTTGGAATAGGGACCATCTTTGGTTCTCCCACTCTCCGTCTCGCCCTCCTTCACAGGCATCTGGTATGGTGCCAGGGCCAGCATCCTTGTTAGAACAGGATTCGTGGGGCCTTTAGGAAGAGGGGCGAACACATAATTAGTTTCGCCCTCTTTATCCAGCCCTGGAAGAACATAGCTTGCTCAGTACCATATTATGGTATGCGTAATTACAAAGTGTTCGGGAGACAAGTGCTTACCGGGGTATCCAGACAGTTGCAGTTAAGGCCAGCGTCCTTAGTAGTGTCCGGCCAATGTTTTAGCTTTCCGAAAAACAATTTCCACATCCCTTTGTGCATAGTGTCGAAGAAGTGTTGGAGGGTTCGTGATCCTTATGACATACGGCGAGACCTGTGCTGGCATGGCAGGATTCGGCGAACTAGCATCACTTGAATCACGTTGACAAGATCGATGTCTCTCTCAAGGAGGGTTCGGATGCGGCTCTGTAGAGTATGCACTTCATCAACTGATCCCCAGTCCAGCCCCTTGTTAATCCATGATGCAAGCTGTGGCGGAGGGCCGGAACGGAACACAGGTATAGCTGCCCACTTGGTACTACGGAGTTCTGTGACATAAAACCACTCTCGCTGCCATTGGTTGGAGGTTTCAGGGAAAGAGCCTTTTGGCCAGGGAGTGTTGGTAAGTTTGCTCACTACAGCACCACCGCACTCTGCTTGTTCCCCATCAATTACCTTCGGCTTAATACTAAAGGTCTTGAGCCATAAGCCGAAGTGTGGGGGGATTCGGAGGAAGGCCTCGCATGTGATGATAAACGCCGAGACGTGGAGGAAGGAGTCCGGAGCTAGATCGTGAAAATCTAGCCCGTAATAAAACATTAGCCCCCGGACGAAGGGGTGAAGAGCGAACCCTAGCCCTCGGAGGAAGTGGGAGATGAATACGACCCTCTCACCAGATCTAGGGGGTCGGAATAACCTGTCCTTGAGCAGGAAGCCTGTGGTGTATCTCCGCGGTCAAGTATCTGGCCTCCCGAAGCTTTGCAATATCCTCCTCTGTAATGAAGGAAGCTACCCATCGGCCTTGAGGGCTGGGTCCGGACATAATGGGGAGGCTTGAAGCAATGAAGTCAAACATTGGGTGCTAGAACTCGAGGTTGGGAAGGCCGAGGAGAAGTTTGGCATAAAAAGACGGCCCTTGGTTCCTTTATAAAGGCAAAGGCTATTGAACGCCTCCTCCTAAGCCTAAGAACTTGCCTATTCCTAAGGAATCTTTCCCGCAGGACGGTTGGGTTACCCATGCTCGTATTGATGAAAATCCCACAATAAGGGGACACGATCTCTGCTTCGACAAGATGTGCCAATAAAAACCACACCCCAAAACATGGAACGGCGGGACGGGAAACAGTTTGACATAATGACCGGGAAAGCTTGACGTCACATTACTAAAGTTGTTAGCAGATCGGGTTCGTGAAATGCTATACTCTCTACGGCTGTGTGTTGCGGATCAGGACACGTTTGTTTCGTCTGAAGACTATCTTGGAGTTCGGAAGGAGGAACCCGCCTTGCAATGCCGAAGACAGATCTACGCGCCAGATACCTTGTCATGGAAGCCTGGTTCAGGGGCTACTGAGGGAGTCCTGGACTAAGGGGTCCTCGGGCATCCGGCCTGCTAGCCATGGGCCGGACTGATGGGCTATGAAGATACGAAGACCGAAGACTGCACCCGTGTCCGGATGGGACTCTCCTTGGTGTGGAGGGCAAGCTTGGCGACTAAATATGTAGATTCCTTTCTCTGTAACTCACCTTGTGTAACCCTTGATCCTCCTGGTGTCTATATAAACCGGAGGACTTAGTTCGGAAAGGACATATATTCATTACCATAGCCATACCAGCTAGATCTCTAGGGTTTAGCCATTACGATCTCGTGGTAGATCAACTCTTGTAATACTCATATTCATCAATACAATCAAGCATGACGTAGGGTATTACCTCCATAGAGAGGGCCCAAACCTGGGTAAACATCATGTCCCATGTCTCCTGTTACCATCAACCTTAGACGCACAGTTCAGGACCCCCTACCCGAGATCCACCGGTTTTGACACCGACACCTGGTGCATGTGTGTGGACTATACAGACTTAAACAAGGCTTGTTAGGCTGATCCCTTTGCTCTCCCCCGTATTTATCAGATTATTGATGCTACGGCGGGTTGTGAGCATTCGAGTTTTTTGAATGCTTATTCTGGTTATCACCAGATGAAGATGGCAGTTAAGGACCAGGAGAAAACAGCTTTGATCACTCCCTTTGGAGCCTTCTGTTACGTGTCTATGCCTTTCGGGCTCAAGAGCGCCCATGCGACTTACCAGCGGTGTCGGTGTTCTAGGAACGGGGGTCCCTAGACTTGCCTGCCTGCGGCCTACGGCGTGGCTCAAGCGGGGGCCCAGCGCGGCCCATCTTCATCAGCTCAAGCTCAAAGACCCTCGCGAGGGACCAAGCCTCGCGGGGCGGATGACAGGAAGCTTCCTCAGAGGCAGCCTCATCAGGAAGGCTCACAAGGAGGCGGAGAGATCAAGCCAGGGGTACCTCGCGAGGAACCCGTGATGCAAGCCATGACGATCGAGACCAGGCGGGCGCCAGCCGGGCGCCGGCCAGCGCAGTGTCCTTGTTTCCCCCTTGGTGCAAAGGGGGCAAGCACAGGCCAAGGCATCAGGCAAAGGTTACCATTCCAGTGCAACGAGACCAAGACCAGCCGGACGGCAGGACGGAGGTCACCGTGGAGCCCAAGACGGTGTCATCGCCAGTGCTTTTGGCAGCCAAAGACCACCTTTGGTCAAGATAACCTGTACTAGATGATCCCCTTCGAAATGGCCAATTGTTGGCGCCCTTCCCGCTCATTATTTGGGGAGAGGCCCAGGGCCTCTATAAATAGAGCTAGCAACCACAGAGGAAGAACATCGAGAGATCATCTACCCGGAGACATCATCTAGACATCTAGACACCCCAAGAACATCGAGAGATCTGGTAGAACCCTAGGAGAGAGAGAGAGAGGCGATGAACTCACCCTAG
Organism: Triticum aestivum; assembly: GCF_018294505.1. Classification (NCBI taxonomy): domain Eukaryota; kingdom Viridiplantae; phylum Streptophyta; class Magnoliopsida; order Poales; family Poaceae; genus Triticum; species Triticum aestivum. The sequence continues at coordinate 393,833,528 of NC_057809.1, forward strand.
CAGTTCATCACACCAACTCAAGAACACCTCTCGCGAGGCTGTTCTTCCCTTGTACTGTCCATCATCAGCCCCAGAGGCAATCCACCACACCACACACTTGAGTCGGGTATTACACCACAACGGTGGCCCGAACCAGTATAAACATCGTGTCTCTTGTGTTGTTCATCATTTTCATCCTAGTTCGCACAAGAGGATCAGACGTAGATCGGTAGGGGAGAGATCTCCGCGCGCACCCCAGTGTTCGAACCTCAAGGGTCTGCTGGAACCCGAAACCCGACATTTGGCGCGCCAGGTAGGGGTGCGCCGGAATCTTCCTTCCGCTGTTCATGTGTGATCTTCCGTCGTGTCCATAGCTGACGCTCGTCGGGCTCGCGCCGAGCGCCTGGCTGCTCACGCCGCTCGTGTCGCCCAGATGGCGCCCGTCGGCGGCCCCCCTCATCGTTCCCCGTCGCCCGCCGCCAACGCCGCCACCAGCCCGGCGGGGAACCAGCAGCAGGCCTCGTCCCAGCACCCCTCGGTGCGGCGGGATGGCCGCACCACCACCACGTCGCTGACTTCAGCTGGCTCGTCGTCCCACGCCCGTCGCGCACCCATGGATGCGCATGCCTCACTGCTCTTATCGTGGAAGCTCCTGCACTATCGCCCCGTCGACGACCTCTACGAGGACTAGCTCGCCCGCATCACCGTGCTCGTCAGTGCCGCAGGGGGATCCCCCTTGCGGTCCCTCTCGCTGCCTCGCCCTCCGTCCCATGCAGGGGGCAAGGATCAGGAGGTGCCTCCGCCGCCTCCTCCCCAAGAAGGTGCCTTGTCTCCAAGGCGCGCAGCCCCAGGACGAGACCCTCCACGTCCGGCACCAGCGCCGCAAGAAGGGAGCTGCCAAGAGATCCCACGTCCTCGGGAAGGTGCTCGTGCGCTCCCAGCGCCGGCGCGCCAAGATCACGCCCCAGCGCCTCCATGACAAAACCCCGCGCTGCTCCCAGTGGTGGCGCGTGGTGACCCGCAAGAATGAGTCCAGCACCAGCAAGGGGTGCCGGTGGGTACGGCGGGCTGCCTCGCCTTCACCTCCGAGCTGCGCGGCGTCACATGGCCAGGCAAGTTCAAGCTTGACCTCCCTCCCCGCTACGATGGCACAACGGACCCCGCGGAGTTCCTGCAGCTCTACGAGCTGGGCATCATAGCCGCCAACGGAGACGAGAAGGTCATGGCGAATTGGTTCCCCATGGCACTCAAGGACGGCGCCCGCACCTGGCTCCTGAACCTGGCGCCCAGCACGATCTCCTCCTGGAGCGAGATGCGCACCCGCTTCATCGCCAACTTCTAGGGCACTCGCGACTGGCCCCCGGCCATGAGCGACCTGCGCCGCATCAAGCAACAGCCAGGAGAAACCCTATAGAAGTACATCCAGCGCTTCAACTACGCTCGCCTCAAGATCCCCAAAGTGACTGAAGAAGCCATCATCTCAGCCTTCTCTGACGGCGTGCGCGAAGTCAAGATGAAGGAAGAGCTAGCAATCCATGAAGACCCGTGCACATCCCTGGAGCTGTTCAACTTGGCGACCAAGTGCGCCAGGGCTGAGCAAGGGCGTCTCTCCCTTCTCGAGCTCCCGACAGCTGACCCGGAAGAAGAGAAGCTCAAGGCCAAGGACGTGAAGCGCAAGGGGGCTGCTGTGCTAGCAGCGGAACTGGACACCAATCGAGGCAAGGATCATCCTGAGTTATCTAAGGGCAGACGGTACTGCGTGTACCACGACCTCCACACCCACAACACCAATGAATGTCAAGAGCTGTGAGATGGGAGAATCGGCCGACGCCCAGAGCGTAACGACAGGGGCTGTGGCCGAGGAGGAGGAAGAGGCGGTGGACGATGGGAAGACCGTGGCATTCGCCAGGGATGGCGTGACCGCCCTCGCGAGGACCACTGGGAGGACCAGCCTCACGAGGGAGGATGGAGGGACCAGCCTCGTGAGGACCGTCCCCACGGCAACGCAGGCCTCCCTCCTCTGCCGCCTCCACCAAGAAGGAACGAAGACCAACACTAAGATGATGGGGCTGGGGGCTTCCAAGAGCCGTGTGCAATTGCTTGCATCCTGGGCGGCGCCCAGGCCCCAGCCTCACAGCGCATCTTCAAGCAGTTTGCTCGCGAGGCGAATGCAGTCCTTCCCAAGCTTGAGGCCACGCGCCCTCTAAGGTGGTCTTCGTGCGCGATCACATTCAGTTCCGCAGACCAGCTCAAGTGTGCGGCAACGGCCGGAGTCCTCCCGATGCTTTGCTCCCTAGTCATCAGCAACGTGCAGGTCACCAGGACCCTCATCGATGGCGGAGCAGGTCTCAACGTCCTGTCCGTCGAGACGTTCGACAATCTCCAAGTGCCATACGACCAGCTTCAGCCGACCAAGCCTTTCTCAGGAGTCACCGATGGTTCCACTGTTCCAATTGGGCAGGTTCGCCTTCCGGTCACCTTCGGGCAACGCAACAACTACCGCACCGAGCTCATCGACTTCGACGTCACTCACATCCGCCTGCTGCACAATGTCATCCTCGGGTACCCAGCCCTAGCCAAGTTTATGGCAGTGACTCACCATGGTTACAATGTCCTCAAGATGCCAGGAAGTGGTGGAGTCATCACCGTACCCTGTGAAGAAAGGGACGCAGTGTGCTCGCTCGAGCGTGCGTTCCAAGCCGCAGCAATCAAAGACCCAGATCGCAGGAGCGGGAGGCCTCCCGAGGCGACCCTCAAGAAGAAGAAGACCTCTCCTGGCCAGAGCCACAAGGAAGCAGGCACCTCCGGTGGTATTGCGTCAGGATTCGCGCCCGATCAGGGAGCGCTTCCCTCTCGCGCATAGGAAGGCGCGCCCGGCGCCCTCCTTAGGCAGGGCTCGGGGGCTCTCTCTTGGAGAGCCACCGACCTTTCCAAGGTCGCGGGGGAGGCGCTCGGGCACCACTTGGAGGGGTGCTTCCAGGCACGCTTCCCTCAGAAAGGTACAAGTCAAAGGAGACAAAACCCTCAGGAGTTCATCGCAAGGAACACCCAAGAGCTACAAGAGTCCAGAGTCATGCGCGGCAGCCGCCGCTTGCCTGCCGTGGCCCCACATCCAGGCGAGGATGGAGGACTGCGCGTCTGCGTCGATGTACTAGGGCTCAACCGAGTTGTGTCCCAGGAGCGTGTATGGCCTTCGGCCATAGGGCGCTGCGTGGGACCACCCCACAGCTATGTTCGCATGCCCTTCGGCCTGCCGAACGCGGTCGCCGCACATCAGTGCCTGTTGAGGAGCATTCTGGAGGCTCAGGAGGTCAGGCATCGCGCGATCCTGGTGGAGGTGGCGATGGTCCCCGAAGACCTACACGTGCCACCAGAGCCTCCCGAGGCTCCTGGGCCTGGGGGCTCATGAGGGCCGACATCTTCACCGCACATCGCTCACTTCCTCAGCATCACTTCATCTTCAACAGCACCAGGTGACATCTTTCAGAGTTCTACTTTCAGCTGGGAGCGCCCACAGGGCTGCACCATTACCAGGCCGCGTGGGTCCGTCCCCGCGGCATGTATCCATTTTGTTTATGCTCTTTATTTACCTTGTTGGGGGCGGCCCTTGGGCTGCATCATCCCCACACCACTCGGGCCCGACCCAGCGGCGGTTGCTTTTACCTGCGCTTGCTTGAAATTGGATTTCCTCCTATGTGCTTAATATACCTGACCTAGTCACCTGCTCGATCGATGCCTATTTGAAGAGTCGCTCGCTCTGGCACGGCACGTGCGCACGGGTCCGTCCTTGCAGCGTTGATAAACCTGAGTGGTCGAGCTCTGGCCGTGGCAACCCCGCACGGCGCCACCTCACCAGGCCCTCAGTGCCCTGACCGCTCCCTTGTTTCTCCTCATGATTGGTGTGCAGGACCTACTCCAGGAGCAACATTGGGGGCATCATGAGCTCTCTCTCCGCCTCTTCGGCACAGACCGGTTGCACGTTAAAAGGGGGGTACCTGAGCATCGCGACTCATGGGCTCCTACTGGCTCTCCAGCCCTCACCCCCTGGCCTTGACCCACGGCATCGTGACCTATCATACCAGCGGCACTAAGCTCGCTCGAGGGCCGGGACCTGAGGACGTAGAGCATTAAGGAAAGTGCGGGGAGTGGGAGGAAGCTCGCGAGGGCCTAACCCAGCAATGCCTCGACCACCGCCTCTCAGGCCAGGCGCCTCTCCGAGGAGCTACGTCAGACACACAAGATAAGTTGCACCGTCACAAAAGCTAGACCAACGCAGCGCTAAATCCCCGCCCAGTGCAACTCTGTCACGGCGACGCTACCTTCCTTTCTCGCCCAGCAAGGATTGCTTGAGTGCTAAAGGGGACCACCCGAGCATCGCGACTCGGGGGCTCTTACCAGACCTCGGGCCGCTCACCTCCTGGCCTTGACCACGGCATCGCGACCTGGCATACCAGCGACGCTGAAGCTTTCCTGGGGACTGGGACCTGTCAGCGTAGAGCGCCAAGTCCTCATGAGGATTGAAAGGGGGAGCTTAGCCGGAACAGAACGGACACCTCACACTAATTCATATTAAGGATATAGTAATTACAAAAGCACGGCAGACGCCTTACATACCCCCGCGGGGCGTTGCTTCAATTCCTTGCAGGGAACAAAAGGTGATAACCCTAAGGAATGCTACTTGCTAGCGCCTCCCCAGGCGACACCATCATCAACAGTGGGCTGCCCAGCGCCGGCGCCAACCCCTTCCAGATCAGTGGCGTCGGCGGCCTGAGGCAGCTGCCTCACTCCGAGCGTGGCGCGAGCTCGGAGGCTCGTAGCCGTCGTCGCTCGTCTCCAGGGTCGCGAGGAGTTCGGGGGAGCCGCTGAAGCCCGTAGTCCCTCTGCTGCTGCCTGAGGAGCTGCTGGAGGACCAACGGGCGGGGCTGGTCCTCGTCAGTTCGTCACCACTGCCGCTTCCCTTGGGGCAGCATTCCAGCCGGGCGTCCTTCTGCATCAAAGACCTTGAAGAACATCAAGGAGGCGCCGTCGTATTGAAGATGGATCACCAAGGCGCCGTCCGCGCGACAGACCCGGGCAATCTCACCCCAGCCCCGGGTCATGAAGACCTTGCCCGGAGCGACGACCGTGACCTCCGCTCCGGTTGTAGGGGTGCCATAGTCGGCGTGCTGCAGCCAGAGCTCCAGGGCCACGCTCGGTGGCATCTCGAAGGCAAAGGAGGGAGGAAGGCGGATCCACGAAGTTGGAGGCATCGCGGCGTGAAGCACAAGCTAGCGAGAGGAGCGCTCCGCGTGGACTCCTGGGGGGACGATGCGCACCACTGTGACTCGCCGGCTGTCGGTGTCAAAACTGGCGGATCTCGGGTAGAGGGTCCCGAACTGTGCGTCTAGCCCGGATGGTAACAGGAGGCAAGGGACACGAAGTTTTACCCAGGTTCGGGCCCTCTCGATGGAGGTAAAACCCTACGTCCTGCTTGATTAATATTGATGATATGGGTAGTACAAGAGTAGATCTACCACGAGATCGGAGAGGCTAAACCCTAGAAGCTAGCCTATGGTATGATTGTTGATGTGTATGTTGTCCTACGGACTAAAACCCTCCGGTTTATATAGACACCGGAGAGGGTTAGGGTTACACAAAGTCGGTTACAATGGTAGGAGATCTGCATATCCGTATTGCCAAGCTTGCCTTCCACGCCAAGAGAAGTCCCTTCCAGACACGGGACGAAGTCTTCAATCTTGTATCTTCATAGTCCAGGAGTCCGGCTGAAGGTATAGTCCGGCCATCCGGACACCCCCTAATCCAGGACTCCTTCAGTAGCCCCTGAACCAGGCTTCAATGACGACGAGTCTGGCGCGCAGATTGTCTTCGGCATTGCAAGGCGGGTTCCTCCTCCAAGTACTTCATAGAAGATTTTGAACACAAAGATAGTGTCCGACTCTGCAAAATAAGTTTCCACATATTGCCATAGAGAGAATAACATTTACACAAATCTAATCTGCTGACGTATTCCGTAGTGTGACACACCACGGCCAAGCCTTTATCCGAGTCGTTTCATTACCCCACCTCAGCCTGTCATGCGAGGCGGTTTCCTTGGCACGTCTTGTCAAAGCAGAGATCGTGTCCCCTTATTCCGGGATTCTCATCAATACGGGCGTGGGTAACCCAACCGCTTCTAGGACTCCTAGATTATAGGCAAGTCCAAACGGACACGGAGAGGATGGTTGATATTCACCCTCTTTATAAAGGGACAAGGCTTTTATTTTTCCCTCCCGTGCTCAATCGAATCCTTCCCCCACGTCAAGCTCAAGCGCCCAAAGTTCAGGTCTGGTGCTCCGAACCTTCAGTCATGTCCGGATCTAGCCTTCAAGGCCGATGGGTGCCTTCCTCCATCATGGAAGAAGACGTCAAAAAGTTGAGGGAGGCCAGATATCTGACCGCCGAGATTTTGCATCGGCTACCTCCCCGAGGGCAGGCCGTCCCCACCCCCGAACCCAACGAGAATGTCGTGTTCGTCTCCCACTTCCTCCGAGGTCTAGGCCTTGCTCTGGATCCTTTTATCAGGGGTTTGATGTTTTACTGCGGGCTAGACTTTCATGATCTAGCTCCGGACTCCTTTCTTCATATCACGACATTTATCGTCGTGTGCGAGGCCTTCCTCCGGGTTACCCCTCACTTTGGCCTATGGCTCAAGACCTTCGAAGTGAAGCCGAAGATGATCGAGGGGCAACATGCAGCGTGTGGAGGTGCCTCAATACGCAAGATGACGGGAGCTGCATGGCCCAAAGTTTCCATCCCAGAGATGTCGGAATTGTGGCAACAGGAGTGGTTCTAATCATGGCTCCTAGAAGTGCCAACTGGGCGGCCCCCCTGTTTTCCGCTCGGGCCCTCCACCACAGCTGATGTCATGGATCAGCAGAGGTCTGAGCTGGGGTCCAGCCAAGGACGTGCCTATACTACAAAGCCGCATTCGAGATCTCTTCAATGGAGATTTCAGTTTGGTTGTGGTAATACAGGTTATGCTAGTTCGTCAAGTACAGCCTTGCAAACGCCGGCCTCTTTGCCTGTGGGAGTTCAATCCCGAGGGACCGCGTGCCATTCAAAATTTTCTCAGCCTGACGCACGGGGAGATGTACAAGTCATTCTTCGGACCTCAGGTGGAGTGTCCGGAAATCACCGAGGACGTGGGCCTAAGTAGTAACCGCGCTGCCGAACAGGTAAGGCATCTTCCGGCCGAACATACCATCTCTCCTTTGTTACGAAGTTATTTTTGAGAGTTTGCTTTTTGACCAGGACTGGCTAACAAAGGCGAAGTTGATTCGGTGTTCGCCCCCCCTGAGGGTTTGGAAAATTCGGTATTGGAAAAGATGCTCCAGACCGCACCTTGCCCGGAGCCCTTGAAGGAAGATACTGTGGAGGATAATGCGGGCGGACGCGGCCCCCAACGCTGCCCATTCTAGCCGAGGGAGCGAGCGTCTCCATGAAGGAAGATGACCAGAAGAGGAAAAGGAGTGCGCCCGGGGATTCGGAAGCCGAAGCTTCCAAACGGGAGAAGAAGTCTCCCACAGAGGGTCCTACCTTGGGGGGCGCTGTTGCCGCACAAAGTCCGCGGGGGGATCAATTCTCCCGCAAGTCATAAGTGACCCGAAATACTTTAATAGTACAAATATGCCATCTTTTTCTTCTGAGAAAATAACCACCGCATATATTTTTGCAGTTCGGGCCTTAGCCCCTCTCAAATGAGCTCGTCTTCGGGGGATCTTCTTCCAGAGATGATGGAGAGCGAAACGCCTCCTCCGGACTCCTCCGCTCTAGAAGCGGGCGACCCCGAAGTGTCGTCGTGGAGGGACTCTCCGAGTCCGGTGAGACCGGAAGATAATCCCATTGACCCCCGAAGATCCCAGTGTCCGGCTCCCGAAGAGAGCAGACAAAAGAGTCCGGCACCGTATAGTGTGCGATCGGATGTTCTGAGGGAGTTGGTAGGGCGAGCGGCCATCTAAGATGAAGACCGTGTGCTGATGAATACGGTGACAGAGAGAATATCATCCGCCGAAAGCGGATTGCATGAAGATTTTATGAGTCTACTGACAGGCTTTGAGGTACGTAAAAGAATGTATGATAGTCCTGCACATACTAGGTGTGCCCCGTGTAGATAGTAGCCCCTGAGTCTTTGGTTGTCGTCGGAAAGATGGCAAACAGAGGATCATATTCCCAGGTAATAACCGTACTGCCTCTATGTGCAGGTGATGGAAGCTCCGGTGGCTAGCCGGACTAGCGAATTTGCCCATTTAGAACGGCAGTTGGATGCGGCAGACGCCGACATCGAGCTTGTTAACAAAAGGCTTGACGAGGCACAGGGTAAGTGTCATTATCTGGTAAAGGCCACATAGGAAGAGCAGCATGATGCCAGTATCTTTAATATGTTGTGGCTGCAGATGGAGTTGCCACTGTTGCAGCGCGGGATTCGGCCATAGGTCGAAGGGCTGCTGAGCACTACTTTGAAGAAGTTCTTGAGGGTGCTCTTTTGATAGAGACCCAGTGCTCAAAAAATATTATGCTTGAGTGATATGTAATCTTATTGTAAGCGAAATGCTTTTATAAATTTTTATAAGGCTGTTTTTATACTTTTGCTTGAAAGTAATATGATGCCTCCTGGGCGGCCGTTTATGTATACACGTGTATAACCTGAAAGATTGCAGCCGTCGGCTTCAACCCTCACGCATATAATGCGGAGGTGCTCGCAAAAACACGCATTCACACTTAACCCAACGTCTTGGTCCTATTAAGGGGGTGATAGCGGAGCGAGCGAGGCAACCGGATTATAATGCTTAAGCACTTTCACTTAGCCATAGGAGTTTGACAGTGGGGCTACTAGATAGCCCCTGGTGGCTCCGCACTCTCCCGATCTCGGGGTGCGTACATGCCTAGCCGGAAAACGGCCCTTCGTTAAGGCAGAGGAATTCTAACATTCCCACAGGTCATCGAGTGGTTGACTAGTCTCACGCTATATCATGACAGTCAGTTTTTGGCTTTCTCTACTTAGGTGCTCGTCCGGATGAACTAGGGCACAATCGCAGTAGTTCTCCTGGTGCTACCTTAGCCGGTAAAGCGGAACGTAAGGCACCAAAACACAGGAGCCGGGAAAACCCAACATTTGACCAAAGACAATGATTCGGAGCTGATGCATATAGGGCCAAACTCGCGCCGCCGAACACTCCCTAAGGTGTTCGGTCTTTGTGGTATAAACCGGGCCTAAATAATGGCCTTTGTAAGAAGCCCCTTGTGTCCAGGTACGTGCATTGTTCTGGCGTGGCCACATGCCAAGACGTCCGCATCCTTCTCAACGGTGGATATATATCAACAAGAGACAGTAAAAAAGGTTTACGCAGGGTCTTAATCTAAAAAGAATCTTTGGAGCGGGTCCCTGCTGCACGTCTGCGCCTGTGTCTCCGTTGTGTCGTATCCTGGATGGGTGTAGCACGATGATCGTCTGTAAAAGAGAGGAATTTAGGTGAAAAAGTTGTCGTGCAAAAAGATAGTTTGTTAAAGAAACCATGTATAATTCAAGATGAGAAGAAATTGCCACTTGTCTGCGCGTGTTGAGCCCCTTGTACTGACGAATAGGGGTGTAACAGTTTATTCGGTATAAGTAGCGACGCCGTACTCGATTAGTTGTGTCTGAGGTCTTGACGACCTATTGGACGTTTTCTGGTCTGGGCGCCTTTAGTGTGCGGCTGCCAAGGCAGCCTCACTCTCTTCGGCGCGCAGAGATCGCTTGATATTTCCGTGCAGTGTAATGATGCCACGTGGACCGGGCATCTTGAGTGTGAGGGAGGCGTAGTGCGGTATTGCATTAAAGCGAGCGAAAGCTTCGCGTCCAAGCAGTGCTTGATAGCCACTTTAAAACGGAGCGATGTGGAAAGTTAAATGCTCGCGACGAAAGTTATCGGGGGAGCCGAATATAACTTGTAGTAGGAGGGAGCCCGTACAACGAGCCCCTGGGCCTGGCGTTACTCCTTTAAAGGTAGTATTGCTATGGAGAATTTGTGTTGGGTCTAACCCCATCCCGCGGATTGTATCCTGATATATTAGGTTTAGGCTACTGCCGCCGTCCATCAAGACTCGTGTGAAGTGATACCCGCCAATTACTGGGTCTAATACCAGGGCAGCCCATCCTGCGTGTCGGATACTTGCTGAGTAATCGCGATGGTCGAAAGTGATCGGTTGAGACGACCAGTGGCAGGACTTCGCGGTGACAGGCACTTGGGTATATTTTCCTGGGGGTGTCGCGTTGTTTTTTCCCTTGATCACATGTAACACATTTACTATTTTGACTTCTGGTGGAAATTTCTTTTGTTCCCCCATGTCTTGCTTGGGGGGCTCGTCCTCGTCTTCACTTGGTGTATCCTCCCCCTTGTGTACGGCGTTGAGCTTGCCGGACTGCTTGAAGACCCAACATTCTCTGTGGGTATGATTAGCAGGTTTACCAGGGGTACTATGGATCTGACATACTTGGTCCAAAATTTTGTTGAGGCTGGACAGTTCATCCCTGGTGCTTTTAGGGGGCGGCTTTTGACCTGGCCGAGAGCTTTTGAATCCGGCATTTACTGCCGTGCCCTTCTTGCTGTCTTCTTTATTCCGGCGTTTGTTATTGCTATTGCGCCGTGATTTCCCGTTTCCATCTCTAACTTCGGATGTACTGGGGTCACTGGTGCTGCATCTGGCTAGCCAGCTGTCCTCACCCGCGCAAAAGCGGGTCATGAGGTTTGTTAATGCGGCCATCGTTCTCGGCTTATTTTGGCCGAGGTGTCTGGCGAGCCATTCGTCACGGACGCTATGCTTGAAAGCTGCCAAGGCTTTGGCGTCCGGACAGTCGACAATCTGGTTCTTTTAGTAAGAAACCTGTTCCAAAGCTTTCCGGCTGACTCTCCGGGCTGTTGAGTTATATGACTCAAATCGTCCACATTCGGAGGTCGGACATAAGTCCCTTGAAAATTGGCCCAAAAGGCATCCTCGAGCTCTTCCCAACTTCCAATGGAGCTTTCGGGGAGGCCTTTGAGCTAGTGACAAGCTGGCCCTTTGAGCTTGAGGGGCAAGTACTTGATGGTGTGGAGATCATCTCCTCGAGCCATATGGATGTGAAGGATGTAGTCCTCAATCCAGACCCTAGGGTCTGTTGTTCCGTCATATGCCTCTATGTTTACGGGCTTGAATCCCTCTGGAAATTCATGGTCCAGCACCTCATCGGTGAAACATAGGGGGTGTGCGGCACCCCTGTAGCTGGGTGTACCGCGTTGTTCAGATATTTATTGTGTTGCATTGTATGCTGGGGCGCGCTTGTGTGGTCCATAGATGGATCTTGTTGCGCCATCCTTTGGGTGCGAGCCCTCACATGGGTCGCGTATTGTATTGTGAGCGGCGTTGTATGCCGCTCTGTGTTGGTAGAGGGGTCGTCTATCCGACCAGGTGGCTGCTTTGATATTTGGTTGTGGGGGTTCTGAGGCCTCCTCATCGAATTCGGGTAGCAGCTTCCGCTTCGGGTAGCTCTTGGAGGGGCGATTGTCACCATACCTTGCTGTAGTGTTGAGTATTTTACTCCATCTAATTTGGAGTGTGTCTTGCGCAGCCTTGAGCCTTTGCTTCTGCTTTTTCAGACTCCTCGCGGTGGCAACAAGCCTTTTACGGGCAGTCTGCTGCTCCGGGTGTCTGTCTGGCGTTATGTCGTCCGGACCATTATCCTTGATAGGATTTGGTTGTTCGGTTTGATTATCCGGATTGCCGTTGTCCGGCAGCGGTTCGCCCTGCTCCAGCGCTGGGTCTGTGTGATCGCTATTTCTGTCGAGGAGGGATTTGGGGCGGCGCTTGCGTCGCCGCTTTGACTGCTTTTCGAGGGAACAAGCCTTCGTTGCGTCCTTCCGCTCCTCGTCGTCATCTTTTGGTGCGTCCACCATGTATACGTCATATGACGAGGTGGCATTCCAGGGCCCAATAGGCGCTGGTTCTTCATCGTCTCCTTCATCGGCGTCCATACCGTCGATGTCTTCGGAGTCGAAGTCGAGCATGTCGGTTAAATCGTTGACAGTGGCTACAAAGTGGGTGGTGGGTGGGCTTTGAATTTCTTCATCGTTCGAATCCCAACCTTGCTGACCGTAGTCCGGCCAGGGCTCTCCTGATAAAGAGAGGGATTTCAGTGTCTTCAGAATATTGCCGAAAGGCGAGTGCTGAAAGATGTCCACGGCAGTAAACTCTATAATCAGTGCCCAATCGGATTCGATCGGCAGGGGCGCCGAGGGTTCGGAGTCCGGAGAGGAGTCCGGCTCCTTGGAGTCACGAGTCTCGCAGAGTGTGGGGCTGGTGTTCGGCTCAATCGCCATTGGGATCGCAGCCCCCGAGGCGGCGTCCAACCACCCATCATCGATTGGCGCAGTTGGCTCCGAATTAAGGGTCGAAGCCGATGCAGGTGCGGCCTCCAAGGCACTGTTCGGCGGCGGAGCTAGATCATGCTCGTCGTGACAGTGCGGCGCGCTCGGCAGTGGCTCGAATCCGTCGAAGATCAAGTCCCCGCGGATGTCGGTCGTGTAGTTTAAACTTCCAAATCTGACCTGACGGCCAGGGGAGTAGCTTTCGATCTGCTCCAGATGCCCAAGTGAATTAGCCCGCAGTGCGAAGCCACCGAAGACGAAGATCTGCCGGGGAGGAAGGTCTCACCCTGGACTGCATCACTATTGATGATCGTAGAAGCCATCGAGCCTGACAGCGACGACACAGAGGAACTCTCAATGAAAGCACCAATGTCGGTGTCAAAACCGGCAGATCTCGGGTAGGGGGTCCCGAACTGTGCGTCTAGGGCGGATGGTAACAGGAGGCAAGGGACACGAAGTTTTACCCAGGTTCGGGCCCTCTTGATGGAGGTAAAACCCTACATCCTGCTTGATTAATATTGATGATATGGGTAGTACAAGAGTAGATCTACCGCGAGATCGGAGAGGCTAAACCCTAGAAGCTAGCCTATGGTATGATTGTTGATGTGTATGTTGTCCTACGGACTAAAACCCTCCGGTTTATATAGACACCGGAGAGGGTTAGGGTTACACAAAGTCGGTTACAATGGTAGGAGATCTGCATATCCGTATCGCCAAGCTTGCCTTCCACGCCAAGAAAAGTCCCTTCCGGACACGGGACGAAGTCTTCAATCTTGTATCTTCATAGTCTAGGAGTCCGGCCATCCGGACACCCCCTAATCCAGGACTCCCTCACCGGCGTCAGTGGCGACGCTGTCGGTGTTTCTCGGTGCCCTCCCCCCTAGGGCCTACGACACAGGCGTGCAAGGGCAGCAGAAACCCAGGCGGCGGCCGCTCGTACCACGACCTCGACACCACCTGCCAGGTGCCTTCGTCCCGGTGGCAAGGGATTGGCCGCTTCTTCGGCGGGAGGGGGTCAAGACCCTCTCTGGGGGCCTTTCCCTTCTCCTCAACTGAAAACTGGCGGATCGGTGCCATTGGCGCAAGAGGAAGCAGGGATAAGGAAGAAGAATAGGAGGAGTGACGGAAAGGGGTGAACCGGCAAAGCTCACGCGGCCCTGTACTTATAGCCGGGGAAGGCCAACCGCCGAGCACCATGACCTTAGGTAATCATGACCCATATCTTTGCATGCAGGGAATTGTCAAGTCGCGCAGTTGCCGAGGCATCATGGGAAGTGCAGACGCCCACGCCCACGCCCAATCAACCGCCACGCGGCGCCCAAGGCCGCAGGCTGTTAGGGCCCGCGGCGCTTCACGCTTGCCCCTTCGCTTCTTTGCTAAGCCAAGCCCGCGCGCGCCTTGGGCCTGGGGGCTACTGTCGGTGTTCTGGGAACGGGGGTCCCCAGACTTGCCTGCCCGCGGCCTGCGGCGTGGCTCAAGTGGGGGCCCAGCGCTTCCCATCTTCATCAGCTCAAGCTCAAAGACCCTCGCGAGGGGCCAAGCCTTGCGGGGCGGACGACAGGAAGCTTCCTCAAAGGAAGCCTCAAAAGGCAGGCTCGCGAGGAGGCGGAGAGATCAAGGCAGGGGTACCTCGCGAGGAACCCATGACGCAAGCCATGACAATCGAGACCAGGTGGGCGCCAGCTGGGCGCCGGCCAGCGCAGTGTCCTTGTTTCCCCTTTGGTGCAAAGGGGGAAAGCACAGGCCAAGGCATCAGGCAAAGGTTACCATTCCGGTGCAACGAGACCAAGACCTGCCGGACGGCAGGACGGAGGTCACCGTGGAGCCCAAGACGGCGTCATCGCCAGTGCTTTTGGCAGCCAAAGACCACCTTTGGTCAGTATAACCTGTACTAGATGTTCCCCTTCGAAATGGCCAATTGTTGGCGCCCTTCCCGCTCATTATTTGGGGAGAGGCCCAGGGCCTCTATAAATAGAGCTAGACACCACAGAGGAAGAACATCGAGAGATCATCTACCCGGAGACATCATCTAGACATCTAGACACCCCAAGAACATCGAGAGATCTAGTAGAACCCTAGAAGAGCGAGAGAGAGAGAGGCGATGAACTCACCCTAGCAGTTCATCGCACCAACTCAAGAACACCTCTCGCGAGGCTGTTCTGACCTTGTACTGTCCATCATCAGCCCCAGAGGCAATCCACCACACCACACACTGGAGTAGGGTATTACACCACAACGGTGGCCCGAACCAGTATAAACATTGTGTCTCTTGTGTTGTTCATCATTTTCATCCTAGTTTGCATGAGAGGATCAGACGTAGATTGGTAGGGGAGAGATCTCTGCGTGCACCCCAGTGTTCGAACCTCAAGGGTCTGCCGGAACCCGAAACCCGACAAGCGGTGTGTGCAGAATTGTATTCATGATCAAATTGGGCGCAATGTTCATGCCTATGTGGATTATACTGTGGTAAAGTCTAGGAAGAAGGAAACCTCGATAGATGATTTGAAGGAGACCTTTGATAATCTCCGGGTCTACAAGATGATGCTTAACCTGGCTAAGTGTGTCTTTGGTGTGCCAGTAGGCAAGCTCTTAGGCTTTCTGGTTTCAGAACGAGGTATTGAAGCTAACCCGGAGAAGATAAAGGCTATCACCTCCCTGGCTAAGCCGGCGTGTATCAATGATGTTCAGGGTTTGGCGGGTCGTATTGCAGCCTTAAGCCGGTTCATAAGCCGGTTGGGTGAGAAGTGAAGGAAATATGCCCTAGAGGCAATAATAAAGTTATTATATATTTCCTTATATCATGATAAATGTTTATTATTCATCCTAGAATTGTATTAACCGGAAACATAATACATGTGTGAATACATAGACAAACAGAGTGTCACTAGTATGCCTCTACTTGACTAGCTCGTTGATTAAAGATGGTTATGTTTCCTAACCATAGACATGAGTTGTCATTTGATTAACGGGATCACATCATTAGGAGAATGATGTGATTGACTTGACCCATTCCGTTAGCATAGCACTTGATCATTTAGTTTGTTGCTATTGCTTTCTTCATGACTTATACATGTTCCTATGACTATGAGATTATGCAACTCCCGTTTACCAGAGGAACACTTTGTGTGCTACCAAACGTCACAATGTAACTGGGTGATTATAAAGGTGCTCTACAGGTGTCTCCGAAGGTACTTGTTGGGTTGGCGTATTTCGAGATTAGGATTTGTCACTCCGATTGTCGGAGAGGTATCTCTGGGCCCTCTCGGTAATGCACATCACCTAAAGCCTTGCAAGCAATGCAACTAATAAGTTAGTTGCAAGATGATGTATTAGGTAACGAGTAAAGAGACTTGCTGGTAATGAGATTGAACTAGGTATTGAGATACCGACGATCGAATCTTGGGCAAGTAACATACCGATGACAAAGGGAACAATGTATGTATTTATGCGGTCTGACCGATAAAGATCTTTGTAGAATATGTAGGAACCAATATGAGCATCCGGGTTCCGCTATTGGTTATTGACCAGAGACGTGTCTCGGTCATGTCTACATTGTTCTCGAACACGTAGGGTCCGCACGCTTAACGTTACGATGATAATTTCATTATGAGTTTATATATTTTGATGTACCAAAGGTTGTTCGGAGTCCCGGATGTGATCACGGACTTGACGAGGAGTCTCGAAATGGTCGAGACATAAAGATCGATATATTGGACGACTATATTTGGACACCGGAAAGGTTCCGGGTAAGATTGGGACAAATACCGGATCACCGGGAGGTTATCGGAACCCCCAGGAGGTATATGGGCCTTATTGGGCCTTAGTGGAAAGGAGGGGAAAGGAGCAAGGGAGGGGGCGCCCCCCCCAAGCCCAATCCGAATTGGGAGGGGGGCCGGTCCCCCCCTTTCCATCCTCCCTCCTTCCTCTTCCATCCCTCTCCTACTCCTAATAGGAAAAAGGGGAGTCCTACTCCCGGTGGGAGTTGGACTCCCCCCCTTGGGCGCGCCACCCTCCTTGGCCGGCCCCCTCCTCCACTCCTTTATATACGGGGGCAGGGGGGCACCCCAGAGACACAACAATTGATCATTGATCTCTTAGCCGTGTGCGGTGCCCCCTCCCACCATAATCCTCGATAATATTGTAGCGGTGCTTAGGCGAAGCCCTGCGACAGTAGAACATCAAGATCATCACCACGCCGTCATGCTGAGGGAACTCTACCCCGACATTCTGCTGGATCGGAGTCCGGGGATCGTCATCGAGCTGAACGTGTGCTAGAACTCGGAGGTGCCGTAGTTTCGGTGCTTGATCGGTCGGGCTGTGAAGACGTACGACTACATCAACCGCGTTGTGCTAACGCTTCCGCTTCCGGTCTACGAGGGTACGTAGACAACACTCTCCCCTCTCATTGCTGTGCATCACCATGATCTTGCGTGTGCGTAGGATTTTTTTTTGAAATTACTACGTTCCCCAATAGTGGCATCTGAGCCTAGGTTTTATGTGTTGATGTTATATGCACGAGTAGAACACAAGTGAGTTGTGGGCGATATAAGTCATACTGCTTACCAGCATGTCATACTTTGGTTCGGCGGTATTGTTGGATGAAGCGGCCCGGACCGACATTACGCGTACGCTTACGTGAGACTGGTTCTTCCGACGTGCTTTGCAAACAGGTGGCTCGCGGGTGTCAGTTTCTCCAACTTTAGTTGAACCAAGTGTGACTACGCCCGGTCCTTGCGAAGGTTAAAATAGCACCAACTTGACAAACTATCGTTGTGGTTTTTGATGCGTAGGTAAGATTGGTTCTTGCTAAGCCCGTAGCAGCCACGTAAAACTTGCAACAAACAAAGTAGAGGACGTCTAACTTGTTTTTGCAGGGCATGTTGTGATGTGATATGGTCAAGGCATGATGCTAAATTTTATTGTATGAGATGATCATGTTTTGTAACCAAGTTATCGGCAACTGGCAGGAGCCATATGGTTGTCGCTTTATTGTATGCAATGCAATCGCCCCGTAATGCTTTACTTTATCACTAAGCGGTAGCGATAGTCGTAGAAGCATAAGATTGGTGAGACGACAACGATGCTACGATGGAGATCAAGGTGTCGCACCGGTGACGATGGTGATCATGACGATGCTTCGGAGATGGAGATCACAAGCACAAGATGATGATGGCCATATCATATCACTTATATTGATTGCATGTGATGTTTATCTTTTATGCATCTTATCTTGCTTTGATTGACGGTAGCATTATAAGATGATCTCTCACTAAATTTCAAGATAAAAGTGTTCTCCCTGAGTATGCACCGTTGCCAAAGTTCGTCGTGCCTAGACACCACGTGATGACCGGGTGTGATAAGCTCTACGTCCATCTACAATGGGTGCAAGCCAGTTTTGCACATGCAGAATACTCAAGTTAAACTTGACGAGCCTAGCATATGCAGATATGGCCTCGGAACACTGAGACCGAAAGGTCGAGCGTGAATCATATAGTAGATATGATCAACATATTGATGTTCACCATTGAAAGCTACTCCATTTCACATGATGATCGGTTATGGTTTAGTTGATTTGGATCACATGATCACTTAGAAGATTAGAGGGATGTCTTTCTAAGTGGGAGTCCTTAAGTAATATGATTAATTGAACTTTAATTTATCATGAACTTAGTCCTGGTAGTATTAGCATATCTATGTTGTAGATCAATAGCTCGCGTTTAGCTCCCCTGTTTTATTTTAGATATGTTCCTAGAGAAAACTAAGTTGAAAGATGTTAGTAGCAATGATGCGGATTGGATCCATGATCTGAGGTTTATCCTCATTGCTGCATAGAAGAATTATGTCTTTGATGCACCTCTAGGTGACAAACCTATTGCAGGAGCAGATGCAGATGTTATGAACATTTGGCTAGCTCAATATGATGACTACTTGATAGTTTAGTGCACCATACTTAAACGGCTTAGAATAGGGACTTCAAAGACGTTTTGAGCGTCATGGACCATATGAGATGTTCCAGGAGTTGAAGTTAATATTTCAAGCAAATACCCGAGTTGAGAGATATGAAGTCTCCAACAAGTTCTATAGCTAAAAGATGGAGGAGAATAGCTCAAGGAGTGAGCATGTGCTCAGATTATCTAGGTACTACAATCACTTGAATCAAGTGGGAGTTAATCTTCCCGATAAAATAGTGATTGACAGAATTCTCTAGTCACCATCACCAAGTTAGTAGAACTTCGTGATGAACTTAGATATGCAAGGGATAACGGAAATGATTCCCAAGCTATTCGTAATGCTGAAATCGACGAAGGTAGAAATCAAGAAAAATATCAAGTATTGATGGTAGACAAGACCACTAGATTCAAGAAAAGGGCAAAGGGAAGAAGGGGAACTTCAAGAAGAACGACAAGCAAGTTGCTGCTCAAGTGAAGAAGCCCAAGTCTGGTCCTAAGCCTGAGACTAAGTGCTCCTACTGCAAACGGACTGGTCACTGGAAGCGGAACTGCCCCAAGTATTTGACGGATAAGAAGGATGGCAAAGTGAACAAAGGTATATTTGATATACAGATTATTGATGTGTATTTTACTAGTGTTCGTAGCAACCCCTCGGTATTTGATACTGGTTCACTTGCTAAGAGTAGTAACTCGAAACGGGAGTTGCAGAATGAACATAGACTAGTTAAGGGTGAAGTGATGATGTGTGTTGGAAGTGGTTCCAAGATTGATATGATCATCATCGCACACTCCATATACTTTTGGGATTAGTGTTGAACCTAAATAGGTGTTATTTGGTGTTTGCGTTGAGCATGAATATGATTTGATCATGTTTATTGCAATACGGTTATTCATTTAAGTAAGAGAATAAATTGTTGTTCTGTTTACATGAATAAAACCTTATATGGTTACACACCCAATGAAAATGGTTCGTTGGATCTCGATCGTAGTGATACACATATTCATAATATTGAAACCAAAGGATGCAAAGTTAATAATGATGGTGTAACTTATTTGTGGCACTGTCGTTTAGGTCATATTGGTGTAAAGCGCATGAAGAAAAACCATGCTGATGGGCTTTTGGAATCACTTGATTATGAATCAGTTGATGCTTGCGAACCATGCCTCATGGGCAAGATGACTAAGACTCCTTCGGAACAATGGAGCGAGCAATAGATTTATTGGAAATCATACATACTGATGTATGTGGTCCGATGAATATTGAGGCTCGTGGCAGGTATCATTATTTTCTGATCTTCACAGATGATTTGAGCAGATATGAGTATATCGACTTGACGAAACACAAGTCTGAAACATTTGAAAAGTTCAAAGAATTTCAGAGTGAACTGGAGAATCATCGTAACAAAAATAAAAGTTTCTACGATATGATCGCAGAAGTAAAATATTTGAGTTATGAGTTTGGCCTTCAGTTAAAAACAAATGTGAAATAGTTTCACTACTCACGCCACCTGGAACACCACAGTGTAATGGTGTGTCCGAACGTCATAACCATACTTTATTAGATATGGTGCGATCTATGATGTCTCTTACCGATCTACCACTATCGTTTTGGGGTTATGCATTAGAGACAGCTGCATTCACGTTAAATAGGGCACCATCTAAATCCGTTGAGACGACACCGTATGAACTATGGTTTGGTAAGAAACCTAAGCTGTCGTTTCTTAAAGTTTGAGGTTGCAATGCTTATGTGAAAAAGTTTCAACCTGATAAGCTCTAACCCAAATCGGAGAAGTGCGTCTTCATAGGATACCCAAAAGAAAATGTTGGGTACACCTTCTATCACAGATCCGAAGGCAATATATTCGTTACTTTGAATGGATCCTTTCTAGAGAAGGAGTTTCTCTCGAAAGAAGTGAGTGGGAGGAAAGTAGAACTTGATGAGGTAACTGTACCTGCTCCCTTATTGGAAAGTAGTTCATCACAGAAATCTATTCTTGTGACTACTACACCGATTAGTGAGGAAGCTAATGATGATGATCATGTAACTTTAGATCAAGTTACTACCGAACCTCATAGGTAAACCAGAGTGAGATCCGCACCAGAGTGGTACGGTATCCTGTTCTGGAGGTCATGTTACTTGACCATGACGAGCCTATGAACTATGAGGAAGCGATGATGAGCCCAGATTCCGCGAAATGGCTTGAGGCCATGAAATCTGAGATGAGATCCATGTATGATAACAAAGTATGGACTTTGATTGACTTGCCCAATGATCGGCGAGCCATTGAGATCAAATGGATCTTCAAGAGGAAGACAGATGTTGATAGTAGTGTTACTATCTACAAAGCTAGAATTGTCGCAAAAAGGTTTTCAACAAGTTCAAGGTGTTGACTACGATGAGAGTTTCTCACTCGTATCTATGCTTAAGTCTGTCCGAATCATGTTAGCAATTGCCGCATTTTATGAAATCTGGCAAATGGATAAACAAAACTGCATTCCTTAATGGATTTATTAAAGAAGAGTTGTATATGATGCAACCAGAAGGTTTTGTCGATCCTAAAGGTACTAACAAAATATGCAAGCTCCAACGATCCATCTATGGACTGGTGCAAGCATCTCGGAGTTGGATATATGCTTTGATAAGTTGATCAAAGCATATAGTTTTATACAGACTTGTGGTGAAGCTTGTATTTACAAGAAAGTGAGTGGGAGCACTACAACATTTCTGATAAGTATATGTGAATGACATATTGTTGATCTGAGATAATGTAGAATTATTCTGCAAAGCATAAAGGAATGTTTGAAAGGAGTTTTTCAAAGAAAGACCTCAGTGAAGCTGCTTACATATTGAGCATCAAGATCTATAGAGATAGATCAATACGCTTGATAAGTTTTTTCAAATGAGTACATACCTTGACAAGATTTTGAAGTAGTTCAAAATGGAACAGTTAAAGAAGGAGTTCTTGCCTATGTTACAAGCTGTGAAGTTGAGTAAGACTCAAAACCCGACCACGGCAAAAGATAGAGAGACAATGAAAGTCATTCCCTATGCCTCAGCCATAGGTTCTATAAAGTATGTCATGCTATGTACCAGACCTATTGTATACCCTGCCTTGAGTTTGGCAAAGGAGTACAATAGTGATCTAGGAGTAGATCACTGGACATTGGTCAAAATTATCCTTAGTGGAATAAGGATATGTTTCTCGATTATGGAAGTGACAAAAGGTTGGTCGTAAAGGGTTACGTCGATGCAAATTTTGACACTGATCCAGATGACTCTAAATCTCAATTTGGATACATATTGAAAGTGGGAGCAATTAGCTAGAGTAGATCTGTGCAGAACATTGTTGACATAGAAATTTGCAAAATACTTACGGATCTGAATGTGGCAGACCCGTTGACTAAAATTCTCTCACAAGCAAAACATGATCACACCTCAGTACTCTTTGGGTGTTAATCACATAGCGCTGTGAACTAGATTATTGACTCTAGTAAACCCTTTGGATGTTGGTCACATGTCGATGTGAACTATGTGTCGTGGAATTGTCACGACAGATGTCCTTAGTGTCAGGACTTAGTCGCGAGGCCAACGCATCTATGTGGTAGCTTGAGAGGGGTTGAGCGGGACGAGAGACATGATGTTTTACCCAGGTTCGGCCCCTCACGGTGGAGGTAAAAGCCTACATCCTGCTTGATTGATATTGATGATGATCATCACGGTTACAAGAGTGCTCTATCTCGAGAGCTATTGTCTAAACCTAACTTGTACAACTTGTGGAACTTGTCAATCTTGTCCCCTTTTGGGGAGCCCTGCCCCTCCTTATATATGTTGAAGGGGTGGGTTACATGTGGAGTCCTGTTAGGATTAGGACTAGTCTATCTTAATACAAACGGGATACAAGTCCGAGTCTTGACTCCTTGTAAGGGAAATATTCCTCACCCCTTTTCTCTTAAACCGGCCCACCATCAGCATAAACCGGCCTTCTGGGCCTTGGGCCTTGTCATCCGTCTGTCCCGCCCGCCGGGTTACTAGTGAGTCATAATGTTCAGGTGGGTTGCTTGTAAACCGCCAAGTTAGGGCGGGTCGCCAGTGAATCGCCAAGTCTCAGCCGGGTCTCAAGTAAACCGCCAAGTCCGGCCGGTTTATGATGCGGGGTATATCCCTGACATTAGCCCCCAGTTTAGCTTGGATTTATCCATGGTAAACTGATCCTGTAAACAAACACAAGAACAACTTTGACAAGTTGTACTCCAGGTTAAAAATTCTTGTAAACTGGCACCTGATCATCCTTAAATCCTTGTTATTTCCTCCTTCTAGAAAATCCGAGTCAATAGACCAACTTCATAATCAATTTGCTTGCAGAAGATATTTTGTAAATAAAGAATCCATTCGAATCGGCCTTCAATGCTCTGATTTGACAAAAATATTGATCTTCAAATATTCAACTGATATTCAGCCGGCTTGAAGATGTAGAACTTGCCGGTTTATGATTACCACCATTGTTGGGTTATAAAAACTAATAATTCTGGGTCATGATTGTTGCCAACGCCGGTTCACAACGCCGGTTCATGATTATTGATGATACCGGGTTGCAGCCACAGGGTCATAATGATTGGTGACGC
The DNA here is from genome assembly GCF_018294505.1 of Triticum aestivum. Lineage (NCBI taxonomy): Eukaryota > Viridiplantae > Streptophyta > Magnoliopsida > Poales > Poaceae > Triticum > Triticum aestivum. Next base: position 393,856,500 of record NC_057809.1, read on the forward strand.
CGGGTCAATCTGGTTTTCTCAAACAGAGAATTTGAAAATATTTCTTCGATAATAATATAATACCTGTAGCCCCCAAGTCTTGAGTAGAACAAAGTGATGGCTTAAGACTTGCTTCAATATAAATACTACAAATTTTGAAGAAATCCATGTTGTTCATCCTAGTCACTAGTAAAAACTGAATACTCCATATTATGTAGCCCCCAAGTACCGGGTTGTCATGCTTGCAGCAACCTGGGACTTATAATTGCTTACAAAAACTTCAATCACTGTATCCCCCAAGGGCCGGGTCATTATGCAATAATGAGCAGGGACTTTGTAAATATAATCATGTAGACTTGAGCAGTGATGTGTAGCCCCCAAGGGCCGGCTTAGTAAGATAATACTGAACCGGGACTTGATATATACTTCAATGAAAACAAAATCTTATAATGTAGCTTCCATCATACGGCTTGAACCCACGTCCACAAGGTTAAGAGCTTTGTGCTTTACCAACCGAGCAATGGATCCTTCAATATTATGGACGAAAACTTGTGTACCTTGAATTGTTGACAGGAGCAATTGGTAGCCCCCAAGGGCCGACTCATTATAATATGATGAGTCGGATCTTCAATAATACTAGTAAAAAGGACTTTGCATTAGCCCCCAAGTGTCATGGTGCATGCTTGCAGCGACATGAGACTTGCATGTAATCTCAATTTCAATAATGTAGCCCCCAAGTACCGGGTTGTAAGCCTGCAGCGACTCGGGACTATTCCTTCCATTGTAGAATAAATCATATCCTTTGATAAAATAATAGCCATTGCGCTAACGCGACTTTGAAAACTCAATAATACCGGTTATTAATAACCATAAAAATCCAGCCATGTTGGCTATTCAAGATAATATAATCTGGTATGAAAACCTCATTCATTCAATATCATAATGAAAATTCAGCCAAGTTTGGCTATTTGAATAATATAACCCAATGATTTATAAGCTCATAATTCCAATGGCGCAATCCAAATATATATACTGGCGACTTATAGTCCAAAGCCAGGCCGGTTTAACAAACCTGTTTGTTTCTGCATATAACAAGTTTAAAGTGTCCTGGCGGTTTACCGCCGGACGGGTCATAATGCCCAACATATAACCCGGGTTTATAACCAAGGCTGCACTTAAGAATAATCAAATATGAAATATATCATACATGTGACATTGAATCACATTGTTGGTTTTACCAACTTTTTGTAGTAAAGGTGATAACCCAAATCTTGAGTACTGATAACTCCTTCCATATTGTGTCGGTTTATGATAAAACCGTACCGGGTTGTGATAAACACCGGTTTATCCATATTCAATTCTGGCGACTTATAGTCGAAACCAGACCAGGCTGATAGTCTCCGGATTATGATTTGATAGTGTACTGACAACTTGCTCCACTTATGGAATTCATGTATGCATAGTCCTTTATGTTCCTGCATATGAAAACTAAAAAGCATCCTCGTTGGCTGACCAACTGATTGTATGGTAGAGGTGGAAACATCAATCCGGAGTGCTGATAACTCCTGGCCCTCTTGCCGGTTCATGTAGAAATCATATTGGGCTAAAAAGCCATTGATTTGTTCATATAAGGTTGGTGACATCTAGTCAAGACCATTCTGGAGCAATGCGCTACCAGTTTAGAATCTGATCATGTACTAACAACGAAGCGTTGAAAGTCATGTCGGTTTATAATGAACACCGGTTTGTTAGAAAAATGTTTACAAATCCTTTATCATGAAAACAACAAAAACAACAGAAATATGCAAGGCTTTTCATGGGCTGCCAGGCCCTAAATCGATGCTTTTCATGGGCTGCCAGGCCGCTGAGTTAAACCATTTTGCAAAGCCTTTTTAAGATGGACCTCAATCTTTAACCAATCACCGATTTAACTTTAACAAGTTCAGGTTCCATGGGATTGACTTGTGAAACGTTCGATGGGTCATACCAAGTTTACCTGGACAGAGTGACTTACTTAAAGAGGCAGCATAACCCGGGGTTTTAGGTGTATACACCAGGCTTCCAAGCCATGGCTTGATAGCCCATTACAAGTGTAGATTCTAAGTTCTTTTCGATAGCAAAGAATCCCCAAGTAACGTTTTGAGTTGTGCTCAGTGGGTGCCTATGTTTGAGTTGTTGTTTTACAACACTCTCTTTGGCCCCGGATTGATTTGGCTTTGAGCCGATCAAGAGGTGTGACTATGGTTTGGATACGACCAAGCCCCCAAGTGACGCTGTGGCATTACACTGATCAAGAGGTGTAGCTATGGTTCGGATACGACCAATCCCCCAAGTGATGCTGTGGCATTGCGCCGATCAACAGGTGTAGCTATGGTTCGGATACGACCAAGCCCCCAAGTGATCAATAATATGATAAGCCAATAAGGCAGGATACCCATGTTTGAACCGCGCATCATGACAGCAGGTCCTCTTCGGCCACCTTTAACTTTTTGCAAGAGATAAATTCTTCTTGAACCGGATTGTAAACCGGAATCTTCATTTTCAACCAGAAATTTTCTGACGGCCTTTCAACTCGAACTTGCGAGAAGATAATTCCTTTTTGAACCGGACAGTGTTAAACTGGATTTGAGCGCTTCAGGGCTTTTTGGGAGAATAGATTTCCCTTGAACCGGACTGTAAACCGGATATTAAGAGCTTCAATGAGACCGACTTCCCTTGAGCCAGATTTTAAACCGGAGTCATTTCTGATGACCCGGAATTTCTTCATTGAGCCGGGATTTTGTAACTGTCATATACTTCCTAAACCGGAAATTTTCTGACGGCCTTTAAGTTTTCATCAATATAACAGTAGCCTCCGGGACCGGGTTATCTTTCCCTCCATCGTCCTAGGGTTCTTTAATTTGTTGAAACTGGCAAGATTTGCTGAGTTATGTCATCGTAGCCCCCGAGTCTCAAGATGACTCGAGGAATTGGCTTGAGCTTCTTCATACTTGGCCCTGATATAAACCGGCGTATAGGTGAATAGCGGATTACTGTCATATGTTGAAGCTGGAAGCAAGGTGGCGAGTTAACAATCTTCGCAACACTCATTATATATCCTTGACATTGATAACCCGATGTGAATCCACGGAAACTTGAGGTTGACCGTGGTGGGTTATAAATGACCCCATATGATTTGTGTCAGTAATCCGGGCAGTAGTTCATCCTAGCTGGTTGTTTAACCAAAACACAATGGCGGTGATTCATACGCCTGTCCAATGAACCATCTGGTGGAAGCAGAGGCTGATACTATGACCTTCTTCACAGTTGTTGTAATAGACCGGGTAGTAGGAGCGGCGACTTTGCACGCTCTTGTTAAGCAAACTTCTGCACACAGGTGCGGCCCAGTGTGTTGACGTAGACCAGATTGCGAGGAACAGACGCTAAAGATAACCGTAGCCTCGGAGGTGGCACAAACAGATGAGTCAGACGTGGTGTTGCAAGCCGGCGCGGGCAGGAGAGTCGGCCACGGGGGCGAACGGGTGAGTCATCTGTGGCATTGTAAACTGGCGCGGACGAGAGAGTCGCCAGCGGCGTTTGAAGCCGGCGCGGACGAGAGAGTCGCCAGCGGCGCTGTAAGCCGGCGTGGACAAGAGAGTCACCCATGGCATTGGAAGCCGGCGCGGACCAGAGAGTCGTCCGCAGTGTTGGAAACGGCTCGGCCGCAGGCGCGGACAATGAGTCAGTTACGTGTGTTGATGTCGTGGAGGCAACGACTTGCGCACATATCCGTCGAGCAGCACGGCATGGACAAGCGCTAGTGCAAAAATAATGTTGGCGCATGCTCCTTTGTGACACTTTTGTAATGAATAACGGTCCAGGCCTCTGCACGTGGTAATAGCCCACCAATAGTTAATCAAATCAGCCTTGATGTAATTGATCTACCAGTGCACTTTGCTCCTGGTCTTTGGTATTTAATCCAGCACTTTGACCGCCATTAACCTGTTGTAAACATAATACTAGTAGTACTTGCCCACTAGGAGTTCTGCTCCATTCTTATCAGTAGATTAGTCTTCGAATCATCATGCATGTATGCACCGCTCCATTATCCTCTGGCTAAACCCCTAGTTTTGTTTTGTACTCGAGTCAAGACCACACCAGCAGGGACGCCTTGGCAACGCGGAAACGAGTCTTGGCAGAAGAAAACAGCGGGAGCGGCCGCGCAGGGCATCTCAAAGCAGAAATTGGATCCAGCTTAGCATGCTACAACAGAGGACGGCCTAAGCTGCGGCGGCTTGAAGCTCAGGCAAGGCAGGAAACAAGTCCCTGGCGGCTCAAGGAAAGAAGTACCTGACGGCGACGGCGACTTAGCAACGCGGCAGTGCGGTGATTCTCCTACTGTAGTTGAAACGGGGGCGGTTCTGTACTGCTGTGGTTGCCGAAGCAGGGGAAACCGGCCATGGCTGCGCATGAAGGCAGACGGTGGCTCATAGTAACTCGGCGGCTCTCGACGGAGGTGAGCCAGGACAGCGGCAGTGGAGGCAGCAACAGTGGCCGACCACGAAGATGACGATGACGGTCGGCGGCTCCGCGGAGATGAAGCGAAGCAGCGGCGGCTCACCAGTAGAGGCCTACGAGGCCGAGTGTCTTGGCATAGTAGGGCCCAGGCCAGCTTACGGCGAAGGAGAGACCACCCACGATGAAGGCAGCTTGGCGGTGCAGTCATGGCAGAGACTGGCGGCGTGCCACAGCAGAAGTAGCTCGACAAGACCAGCGACTTACGGCGCAATAGAGGAAGGAGCGATAGGCCGGCTCAGAAGTAGCGGCTCAGCGGGGGCCGCGGTGGCTTGAGGTCATCTGGTCCAGAACAGGGGCGGAGGTAGAAGATGAAGCCGGCCACAGCTGAAGCCGAACGGTGGTGCAAAGCCATCAATTAGTACTCATGTAATCCAATGTAACTTCTACTCATGTTTGACCAAGTAGTACTTTTTGTTTCTCATGTGATTCAGAGCTTTTGAGACCATGCAAATACTTTTGTCAATGAATAAGGTCGGTGCAGGCGGCATCTTTAATCAATACTTTGCCACCACAGGGTTGTAGCTGTACTAGGGATAGAAAGCGCAGGTGTCTGCGTCAGAACCCATGGCGATCCTAGGCACGAGCAGACAACAATCACGCTAAAGGATTTGAAGCCTATATTTAAACAGCAACAGCCGGTCTGGTTTTGGGTCTATCTCGGATACGATGACTTGGACTTCTGCTTGGAATATGTATCGCGGCCTCTGATCCAGATACAAGCAGCGGGCTCGGATTGAATCCGCAATGAGAACTTCAATTAACCCGGTGACTTGCGGCGGTGTACGGACACGCAACCCTAATTTCTTCTTTGACTTCAATCTCATGGATTGTAAAAATCTTCCTCCGAAAAATTGCAAACTCCTCGATCCCTGGGGGATCCCTCCAAGAACTCATCACCACCGTGCGCAAGCCCCACGGTGGGCGCCAACTGTCGTGGAATTGTCATGGCAGATGTCCTTAGTGTCAGGACTTAGTCGTGAGGCCAACGCATCTATGTGGTAGCTTGAGAGGGGTTGAGCGGGACGAGAGACGCGATGTTTTACCCAGGTTCGGCCCCTCACGGTGGAGGTAAAAGCCTACATCCTGCTTGATTGATATTGATCATCACGGTTACAAGAGTGCTCTATCTCGAGAGCTATTGTCTAAACCTAACTTGTCCAACTTGTGGAACTTGTCAATCTTGTCCCCTTTTGGGGAGCCCTGCCCCTCCTTATATATGTTGAAGGGGCGGGTTACATGTGGAGTCCTATTAGGATTAGGACTAGTCTATCTTAATACAAACCGGATACAAGTCCGGGTCTTGACTCCTTGTAAGGGAAATATTCCTCACCCCTTCTCTCTTTAACCGGCCCACCATCAGTATAAACCGGCCTTCTGGGCCTTGGGCCTTGTCATCCGTCTGTCCCGCCCGCCGGGTTACCAGTGAGTCATAATGTTCAGGCGGGTTGCTTGTAAACCGCCAAGTTAGGGCGGGTCGCCAGTGAATCGCCAAGTCTCAGCCGGGTCTCAAGTAAACCGCCAAGTCCGGTCGGTTTATACTTCCGGCCGGTTTACGTTGCGGGGTATATCCCCGACACTATGGGTGTTAATCACATGGTGATGTGAACTATTGATGTTAAATCACATGGCGATGTCAACTAGATTATTGACTCTAGTGCAAGTGGGAGACTGAAGGAAATATGCCCTAGAGGCAATAATAAAGTTATTATATATTTCCTTATATCATGATAAATGTTTATTATTCATGCTATAATTGTATTAACTGGAAACATAATACATGTGTGAATACATAGACAAACAGAGTGTCACTAGTATGCCTCTACTTGACTAGCTCGTTGATTAAAGATGGTTATGTTTCCTAACCATAGACATGAGTTGTCTTTTGATTAACGTGATCACATCACTAGGAGAATGATGTGATTGACTTGACCCATTCCGTTAGCATAGCACTTGATCGTTCAATTTGTTGCTATTGCTTTCTTCATGACTTATACATGTTCCTATGACTATGAGATTATGCAACTCCCGTTTACCAGAGGAACACTTTGTGTGCTACCAAACGTCACAACGTAACTGGGTGATTATAAAGGTGCTCTACAGGTGTCTCCGAAGGTACTTGTTGGGTTGGCGTATTTCGAGATTAGGATTTGTCACTCCGATTGTCGGAGAGGTATCTCTGGGCCCTCTCGGTAATGCACATCACCTAAAGCCTTGCAAGCAATGCAACTAATAAGTTAGTTGCAAAATGATGTATTACGGAACGAGTAAAGAGACTTGTCGGTAATGAGATTGAACTAGGTATTGAGATACCGACGATCGAATCTCGGGCAAGTAACATACCGATGACAAAGGGAACAATGTATGTTGTTATGCGGTCTGACCGATAAAGATCTTCGTAGAATATGTAGGAACAAATATGAGCATCCAGGTTCCGCTATTGGTTATTGACCGGAGACGTGTCTCGGTCATGTCTACATTGTTCTCGAACCCGTAGGGTCCGCACGCTTAACGTTACGATGACAGTTTCATTATGAGTTTATATATTTTGATGTACCAAAGGTTGTTCGGAGTACCGGATGTGATCACGGGCTTGACGAGGAGTCTCGAAATGGTCGAGACATAAAGATCGATATATTGGACGACTATATTTGGACACTAAAAAGGTTCTGGGTAAGATTGGGATAAATACTGGATCACCGGGAGGTTATCGGAACCCCCCGGGAGGTATATGGGCCTTATTGGGCCTTAGTGGAAAGGAGGGGAAAGGAGCAAGGGAGGGGGCGGCCCCGCCAAGCCCAATCCGAATTGGGAGTGGGGCCGGCCCCCCTTTCCTTCCTCCCTCCTTCCTCTTCCTTCCCTCTCCTACTCCTAATAGGAAAAAGGGGAGTCCTACTCCCGGTGGGAGATGGACTCCCCCCTTGGGCGCACCACCCTCCTTGGCCGGCCCCCTCCTCCACTCCTTTATATACGGGGGCAGGGGGCACCCCAGAGACACAACAATTGATCATTGATCTCTTAGCCGTGTGCGGTGCCCCCTTCCACCATAATCCTCGATAATATTGTAGCGGTGCTTAGGCGAAGCCCTGCGACGGTAGAACATCAAGATCGTCACCACGCCGTCGTGCTGACGGAACTCTACCCCGACATTCTGCTGGATCGGAGTCCGAGGATCGTCATCGAGCTGAACGTGTGCTAGAACTCGGAGGTGCCATAGTTTCGGTGCTTGATCGGTCGGGTCGTGAAGACGTACGACTACATCAACCGCGTTGTGCTAACGCTTCCGCTTCCGATCTACGAGGGTACGTAGACAACACTCTCCTCTCTCGTTGCTGTGCATCACCATGATCTTGCATGTGCGTTGGAATTTTTTTGAAATTACTACGTTCCCCAACAAGAAATCCATCCCTCTTTATCAGATGATGATGAAGATAGATCATTTTGTTTGGAGTGGTGCTGCGAATCAGGCATTTGAGGCCTTGAAGAAACAGTTGGCTGAGCCGCCGGTTCTTGCCGCTCCCATTGATAAGGAGCCTTTGTTGTTATATGTGGGTGCCAATAGCCAAGCCGTCAGTGTAGCCATTGTGGTGGAAATGAAGGAATCAGGCAAGGAGCATCCGGTTCAGCGGCCGGTTTACTACATCAGTGAGGTGCTTATTGAGTCCAAGCAGAGGTATCCACATTGGCAGAAGCTTGTATATGGGGCGTTCATGGCTAGCCGGAAGCTCAATCAGTACTTTCTGGGTCATCCCATCACTGTGGTTAGTTCTGCTCCTCTAGGGGATATTATTCAAAATAGAGAAGCCACAGGTCGGGTAGCCAAGTGGGCAATTGAGCTTGGACCCCATGGTTTGAAGTATATGCCTCACAAAACCATGAAGTCTCAAGCACTTGTGGATTTTATCAATGATTGGAAAGAGTTGCAGATGCCTGAGAAGCCGGATAACACATATTCGACTATTCACTTTGATGGATCTAGGCAGTTGGAGGGCTCGGGGACTGGAGCTGTCTTGACTTCCCCACGAGGTGATAAATTTCCGTACGTTCTCCGGTTGATGTTCCCTTGTACTAACAATGCAGCTGAGGATGAAGCCTTGCTCCATGGTCTTCAGATGGCTAAGGAGATGAACTTAAGCTGGGTTAGGTGTTTTTGTGACTCGGACCTGGTGGCCTAGCAAGTTTCTGGTACTTGGGATTCCTAGGATCCACTCATGGTGGCTTATCATCGAGAGGTTGATGCTATCGCTGGCCATTTCAAAGGTTATCAAGTGTAACATGTTGATCGTAGGAAAAACGAAGCGACTGATGCTTTGAGCCTGTTAGGGTCCCAGCATAAGCCGGTGCCACCTAACACCTTCCTGGATATTCTGCATAACCCTTTAGTCAAATTGCCTACAGAGGAAGATTTAGCTATTCCTGACCCGAAAGCACAATTAGTGGAGTCTCTTCATGTTATTCCTGATTGGACAGTTCAATACTTGGCTTATATGACCCGGGGCGAGTTACCCGAGGATAAAACTTTGGCCAGGCAGATAACTCGGCGGTCTAAGTCAATGACTATTCTCAATGGAGTGTTGCATCATCGCAGTGTCACAGGGGTGTTTCAACGTTGCGTTTCTCCTGAGGAAGGCAGTGAGATTTTACAAGAAATTCATGAAGGAGATTGTGGTCATCATACCGGCTCTAAGTCTCTCGTAGCCAAGGCTTTTCGTCATGAATTTTATTGGTTGACAGCTCATGCTGATGCAGAAGATTTGGTTAGTAAATGTGATGGTTGTCAGAAATTTGTGCGACGAGCTCATCTACCGGCTCATGAATTGATGATGATTCCAATTTCTTGGCCGTTTGCCACCTAGGGGCTTGATATGGTTGGGCCTTTTAAAAGGTCCAAGGACAAGAAGACCCACCTTTTGGTGGCGGTTGACAAATTTACAATGTGGGTTGAAGCAAAGCCTGTTAGTAAGTGTGACGCAACAACGACGGTTCAATTCATCAAAAAGGTGATTTTCTGTTTTGGCTTTCCCCACAACATTATAATGGATAATGGCACTAATCTGTCCAAAGGCGCTCTGAAAGAATTTTGTCAACATGAGCATATTCAATTTGATGTATCCTCAGTGGCTCACCCCCAGTCCAATGGTCAAGCTGAGCGAGCTAATCAAGAGATTTTGCGAGGCATCAAGCCCCGACTTATGGTCCCTTTGCAAACGACGCCGGGTTGTTGGGTGGAGGAGTTACCCTTAGTGCTATGGAGTATCAATACTACCCCTAATAGATCTACGGGTTACACACCTTTCTTCATGGTTTATAGAGCAGAGGTGGTTCTCCCTAGTGACATCCATCATGATTCGCCCCGTGTGGCGGCTTATGTTGAAGCTGATAATGAGAAAGCACGTCAGGATGCACTTGACCTATTGGATGAGCAGAGTGACCTTGTGGTGGCTCGTTCAGCGATTTACCAACAAGATTTGCGCCGTTATCACAGGCGTCGGGTTAAAACCAACACCTTTCAAGAAGGCGACTTGGTGCTCCAGCTTATCCAGGATCAGACTGATACACATAAACTATCCCCACCTTGGGAAGGACCTTTTGTGGTCAGCAAAAACCTGAATAATGGGTCATACTACCTTATCGATGTTCGAGGACACAAGTACTCATGCACGTCGGAGGAGGAGACCCACCGGCCGTGGAATATTGCTCACCTTCGGCCTTATTACACCTGAGTTACTAGCTCTTGTGATGTACATATTTTGACGATGTATATACAATGATGAATATAATAAAGCCGGCATCCCTGATAATTTAGGGCCTCTGTCGTTTTGTTTCTTTGAAACTGAGTCTTTATTACCATTTTATACAATCACTTACGAGGCTTGATGCCCAAGTCATAGGGACCAAAGAAAGTTTGATGCACATCACAACTCAAACATACGTACCCGTTGAGCACAACTCAGAAACATATCACTTGGGGGCTTCCTGTTCAATGAACATAGCTATATTCACCCTTTTGATTGGCCTGGACGCCATGTATATTCACCAAAAATCCGGGTTATCCGGCCTGTATGCAAGATGCTCCTCGACCAGGTAATCATGGATGACCCACCCTGTTCTTAACAAGTCAATCTCTTAAATGAGACCCTGAACTTGTCAAGGTTAAAACATTGATTGGGTCATGAGAGATCCGACTTACGAAAAGCAAGGATAAGCTCAGGCTGTTAAGCCACCTTCCTTGAAACTTGGTTAAACCGGCCTGTTTGCATGATGCTACTCCAACCCCGCATACTCTTGATAAATCAATCTTTTAACAAGACCCTGAATTTATCCAGGTTAAAATGTTGATTGTGTCATGTGAGAGCCGGCTCACAGAAAGCGTGGATACTCCAATGGCTATCATGCTAGTTTCATTGAAGAAGAAAATTTTGGCTCGGCGGCCTATGAAAGCCTTGTTTTTTATGGATTTTCTATTCATCTTGGATTTATGTTTCCCCCTTTTTCTTACCATATAGTTTTTACAGGTCGGTCCAAGCAGCCCTGACTATGTCTCATATTTGGGATGTTCCCCCCTGCCCTGGTTATGGACTTTTATGGTCACCAGTGGATTTATACTGGGCACCATGAACCGCCCCGCGGTAAACCGCCAGGGCCCTTGTGATTTGCTTGTGTGCAGGACAAGGGAATAAACAAACTGGTCTATATGAGGATATCATAAACACAAGTTGTGTATCTTCAGCTACCGGATCAGCAGTACCATGCAAAATAAAACATGCATGATGGCATGGCAGATCAAGAGTTTAACTAGTCTATTACAAGGCATCTGACGGCCCAATAATAATAAGTGTTTTGAGATGTCAACACAACAAAGTATTTTGCTTGATAAGGCAACTCATGACTGTTGGCGGGTTGAAGCCTTCGGGTCATCCTGTGCTTCTTCTTCGTCTTCAGCTCCTTGCTTATCCATCAGCTGGAAGTCAGGCGTAGCCTAGTCGACACCGGTCAATGCTTTAAACACTGTCTCATCATCAATAAGGTTTGTCGGATCAATGTCGGGAGCGAAGGTATGCTTACGAATTGGCGGGATGAGATCTGTCTCCGGATGAATCAGTGCCTTCACCTTCTTATTATCAGCATCATAAGCCGCCTGATACTGTGATAGCTTGATCTCTTCAGCTAGCCGGGTTGCCAATGGGCGCATTGATCTTACTATATCTGCAAATCATCTGCACTGAAGGGCATCCCATCTTCTTTTACACCTGGGAAACCGTTGGCCAAATCCTCTAGGTTAAGATCTGCTTGCCATGCTTTAGCCTGGCTTAGGGCAGTCAAAGCACCGGCTCTGGTAGAGGTTCGTTTCAGCTTTTCAATCCTCTCGGGCACTACTGACAACCTTTCCAATGTCTCCTTGATAAGAGTAGGCGACCATTTTTTTTGCAGAGCAGCATCAATGGTCCGTTGAGCACCAGTATATAATTGTTCTACCAGAGTGTAGACAACCTTCAACCGGACGCGCATGTCTGAGCCCAACTTGATGCTTTGAGAGCCTATATCAATTCATTTATTAATAAGCCGACACAGTTTATAGCAGATTCAATGGCATAAATGGAATCAGGGTTAATACTTACCGAAGATAGCTAGTGACATGTTGTTGATTTGTTGCCTTAAGCCGGACAGTTCACCATTCACCGGCTTAAGAGCGGCTTCAGCTTCTTCTGCTCTTTTTAGTAGAGCCGCCTTTTCAGTTTCCCAGCTATCTTTGTCAGCACTGAAGGTCTGCTTGAGATGCTCAATGTTTTCCAAAGAAGTCCTCAATTCTGATTGGGCCTTGGATGTTTCAGATTGTTTAGTCTTTATGTTGGCCTTCAGATCATTGAGCTGTGAGTCCTTCTCAGTCAGTTCAGCCTGTGACATAAGCATGCACAGACAAGATCATGATCATGATTACTCTTTGAAAGTTCCAAGCACAATAGAAGTATTACTCTTGGCACTTAGGGGCTAATGCATATTGCTCTTTTTTGAACACAAAATTTTCAAAGTCCCAAGCACAATACAAGTATTATCGTTGGCACTTGGGGGATAATGCCTATTGCTTTGTTCCAAGACAAATTTATGACCCAGACAAATGAGGTAATCCGGTTTATAAAGACTACAGATTAGGGTTGTTGGTTTTAAACAAGACGATTAGTCCCGACTTATTCATCATTGAGTAAGTCGGCCCTTGGGGGCTACAGATGCAATATTGATTCTTGTTACTTAAAGTCCTGGCTTAACATATTTATTAAGCCGACCCTTGGGGGCTACACATGCAAAGTTGAAGTACTGATATTACAAGTCCCGATTCATATTGAAAGTATAAACCGGCCCTTGGGGTCTACTGGATTTGATCTATGCAAATATTGAAGTTTTACAGTACATTCTATTCTATCATGTCCAATAAACTTGGCGGCTAAGGGAAGTATATTCATATATAAAGGAGTCGCAATGTTTACCTCATAGCGCTCCTTCATCAGATTTTCTAAGTCGGCTTCAAAGTCGCGGCTGGTATACTGGCGGTTCAGGTAACTAGAGTGGAGGTCTTGGGCGCTGAAATGGGCGTAGCTATCCAAATCTACCTTCCACTTGCCTTTATCTTCAGCATAAATTTCTTCCTTGGCGCTGTGTTTTGATAAGACAGTGGGGTTACCTGGTGCTGTAACCAAACCTAGTAACCACAACATCGTCAGGTTTTTCTTTGATGGGCTTAGCTGGGCCCAGCAGCTTAGAAATCGCCGGTTCAACATCCATATGGTCTGTGGAGGCTTCATGGTCTTCTGGTGGTGGGTCATTAATGGCGGCTTCTGCAGTTGGATGAGAAGATTCTGGTTGTTGTTTCTCCAGTCCAGATGGATTGGCATCATCGACCGGCTTATTCAGCTTTGCTTTCTAGCTGGGTTTGGCTTGGCCCCTAAAAATAGGAAGTATAAAGAGGTTGGTATAATGATCAGGCATAAGATTTGAAGGATTAAGTATACCCTTACCCAGGTACAGTCTCGAAAGCTGGAATTTGAGTTCCCGTTGGCTCGGCAGAGGAGGAATGAGAAGTCCCCTGATAGTTTAAATCAGATGGGTTAAGAGGTTGTCAGAAATAACCTGCCTTGGGATAAAGTATATCAGAAATATGTAAGACCTCTGGGCGGCGTTTGCGAACCGGCGTGTTTGGTAAGCCGGAGGAAGTAATTACACCACCATTATGTCGGGTGGTGCGGCGAGCTTCGTGTTGTTGTTTCTTCAAAATAAAGTTGGGGTCCAAGTGAGCTAGAGGGTGAGAAAAGCTTACTTTCCGGCTTGCTTGTAGGGTTTTCTGTGTTGGCAGAGGTTCTGAGCCAGATGAAAGAATAGTTACCTCTGCGTCGCCTGCACGGCTGGCTTCTGCATCGTCCTGATAACAATCGTTGTCAATGAGATGTATTAAAAATGAGCCAAGTGAATCAAGTTCTACCTCTGATTCATCATCATCAGCGTCATCATCAATATTTAAGATGGCCGTCTCGGCTGTCTTCTTCTTGGCAAGTCTTTTGGTGACCTTGGTTTTTGTACGAGCCGGCTTGACCGACTTGTCTTGAGGTTTCTTCTTCCAAAATGGGGAGTCATCTTGTGGAAGTCAAAAAAGATTATAAGTAGGCATAACTATTGCAAACATGATGGAACGAAAGATGTGCAACACTTACAGCTGGCGGCTTGTTGAAGGCACAGAAAGGACTAAGTCATGTTTTACTGCATTCCTTTGCAGGCTTGTTTAGCAATTTCTTGGTGGCTTCTGTAATTTCCGCGTCAGTCAGTTGAATGTCGCAGTGGTGCTGGGGATCTTTTGAGTCGCCGCTATATTCACACATTAAGCCGGGGCGACGGCTTAATGGCAAGATGCTCCATGATACCCAACACCGAACATGGTCAATGCTGGTTAGGCCATTAGCAATGAAGGCCCTAAGCTTGGAGAAGGTTGGTGCATATTTGGCCCGCTCCTTTGCGTTCATTTTTGGGGGAAGTGGATGTGTGTTGCTAAGCCGGGCAGAGAATTCTTGTCTGATGGAGAGGTGTCTTTGCAGTAAAACCAAGTTTGATTCCAATCTTTGGGGTGACTCTGCGGCTTGGCGTAGGGAAAGTTGACTTCTTTTCTCTTTTGAATGGAGATGAGTTCCAAGCCAGGTCCGTTAGTAAACTCTGTCTGACGGTTTAAATTGTAAAATTCTCTGAACAATTCAACTATGGGCTCTTCTTGAAGATAGGCTTCACAGAAGACTTGAAAATTGCAAATATTGGATACAGAGTTGGGCACAATATCTTGAGGGTGAAGTTGAAAGAAATGAAGCACATCGCGGAAAAACTTTGAGCCGGGCAGGCTGAACCCCCTGGCTCAGGTGGTTGGTAAAAACAATCACTTCTCCGTCCTTGGGTGTAGGAGGGTTTTCTTCACAAGGGACCCTCCAATGGATATCCACTTTCTTGGCTAGGGCGCCTGTTGCAACAAAATTGTCCAGGTCTTCTTCAGTGACCTAGGATTGGACCCAGTTGCAAGAGGTATATGTCTTGGCCATTTTTTCAATGATCTGAAAGAAAGATTATCCCGGTTTAAGGATATATGGTCAAGCAGTCTGTTGGCTTAAAAGTAGAAGATAATGAAGCATGCATAGATGTTAAACTGGAGGATGGCATTGAAGGTACAAAGATAAGCTATTGACGGCTTAAGATGGCACTAATGGTACCTGGCAGGTTACAGTTTATGAGGTAAGCCACCCACATAATTAGTTGTCTACAAATCTGAGTGGAAAAATTGCTAAGTGTTGGAAAAACAGATTCCACAGATCAATGCTTTAATTTTGGATCTACGACACTTCAGATAATAGAAAAATATCTAGACCTAAGTTGGTAGTGCTTGAGCAGTTCATATATCTAGATTGGATTTTTTACACAAAAGGAGATGCCCTAATAGCAAATATGAGTACTACAACTACCACCGCGCAGAGAGGTACCAAGTTGAGTCAAAAAATCACAAGATACAGGGAAGGGCAGAGATGAACTCCGACGAACTCGTAAAAACCCTAAATGAGATCTATGGGAAAAGGAAAGGGGAGAACTTATGAGAGCTATTGAACAGCGGAGGTGCACGGGCAAACTCTGATCGGTTCAGGTTGATGCAGCGGCCGTTGTCGAAGAAGGGGTAAAGGTCGACGGCGGCGGAGCTCGGGCTCTGAGGCGACGCGAGGAAGAAGAAAGAGACGAAGAGGCAAGGGGGAAAGTGAAAGGGATCCCTGGCACTATTTATAAGGTCGAAAGGATAGGCGGCATGCACAGGAATCGAGGAGGCCAAAAAATGGATATGCGACAACACAGACGCCTCAATTTTCGGAGCTTATTAAAAGAGAAGATATATTAAGATTTGGATCTTGTGTAATATTAATGACATGTGACGTCATGGCGGGTTACAACAATCTGAGAAGATGACGTCACGACGGCTTACAAGGCCTCTCATGAATAAATGAAGAAGGATTTTTCTAAGTGTTGAAGATTGATATGAACAAGTTCAAATCAACCTGGGGCCTAATGTTGGGGATATAACTATTGGGTATGACCCGCCCAGGAGGGGCCGGGTTATACCGCTGGTGACTTGTTATGACAAAGCCCATGAAGATGGCGGTTCATGAAGCAGGCTCACTGAAGGCCCAAAACTCAAAGGTGACTTAAGGCCCGGAGGTGTAAACTGCCATATATGTATGACTTGTAGTATAAGGCATGTGTAATTATTCACCGAGCCGGACACGTTGTGTATAAACCGGCCAGGACTCTGTGAGCCGCTGGACGTCAACCTGTGTATATAAAGGGATGACCCGACGGCGGTTCAGATCATAAGAAAGAAGAGATCTAAAGTCAGGTCAAGCGTATTCACTCCCTGGTAACCGAAACACAAGCAATACCACCTCAACTGGATTAGGCTTTTACCTTCATCACAAGGGGCCGAACCAGTATAAACTCCTATGTACTTCGTCCCGTTTAACCCCTTTAAGCTAACCTAGTTGTGATGGCTCCACGACTAAGTCCTTTCACTAGGACATCTGTCGTGACAATTCCACGACATTCTCCATGAGAAAAATCCCCGGCCCAATCCCGCAGAAAACCCCAGTCAACCAAAGTCTAGAATGTTGGTGCAGATAGGCAGCGGAAAGCGGTAGGGGTGAAATCCCATGCCGTTTGGAGCGCGACCTACGCCCACCGCCAACAGCCGTCGAGCTTGGGGTGCAGAGTTGCGGAGGAGTCCATGGCGAGTGAGTGGGGATGAAGTGGGTGAGGGTTTTCTTTTTTCCTTTTGCATGTGTGAGTGAACACACAGTTCGTAGAGGCGATGGAGATGAATCGCGTGCAATAGTAAATCACCAAGATTGAAGGGGAATCCAAATTTCCTTTGTCCTTCATCCATGAATTTTTTTTCTATGATGAAAATAAACCCTCCTAATCACCGTGTTCAAATTTGACACTTTTCCGGGTTCATTTACAATATTTAGGGGATTATGTGCATTTTGTAGGCATTAATGCAGATAAGTCAAATTCTTGAAAAGGTGCACAAGGACGGTCTGGAAAAACCTTACTCGTGGTGTTTAGTAATTTCTCAAGCCTTTTACAAGGAATGGGTAGAGATTTCAATGGAATGTGTGGCAATAGTCAACCACAAATGCATCATTTACTGGGTTATCAACAATAGAACAATGAAATATGTGCTTGAAAAACATGACGCCTGGCATGGTGCCATGGTATGGCCTCACCGTGCCCTATCAAAAGCTGAGAAGGTTTCATTTATGTCGTCATGCACGCCCTTCATAAATCGAACCATCACCAAGGAAGTTCAATGCTTTCGAGAGGGAAATCACCAAAATTGAAGGGGAATCCAAATTTCCGTCCTAGTTTGTCATTCAGTTTTTTTCGAATGATCAACATACCGCCTCAAATGCAGCGTGTTCAAATTTGAAATTTTTCTGAACTCATTTATTATATTTTGGGGATTGCATGCATTTTCTAGGCATTCATTATGCACATAATTCAAATTCAAACAATCGGTGCATGAAAAGGTGCACAAGAACAGTT
The DNA here is from genome assembly GCF_018294505.1 of Triticum aestivum. Classification (NCBI taxonomy): domain Eukaryota; kingdom Viridiplantae; phylum Streptophyta; class Magnoliopsida; order Poales; family Poaceae; genus Triticum; species Triticum aestivum. The sequence continues at coordinate 393,874,140 of NC_057809.1, forward strand.
TGGAAAACCATGCTTGTGCTATTTAGTGCATTCTCATGCCTTTTACAAGGAATGGGCAGATATTTCAAGGAAATGTGTGGCAATAGTCAACCATAAGTGTGTCATTTACTGGGTTAACAACTATACAAAAATGAAATACATGCTTGAAAACATGACGCCTGGTGTGGTGCCATGGTATGGCCTCACCGTGCCCTGGTAAAAATGTCGTCATGCACGCCTTTAATAAAATGAACCATCACCAAGGAAGTTTCATGGTTTCGAGGGGGAAATCACCAAGATAGAAGGGGGGTCCAAATTTCCTTTGTCCTTCGTCCACGAGTTCTTTTTCTATGATGAACATACAACCTGCAAATCACCGTGTTCGAATTTGGCACTTTTTCGGGTTCATTTGCCATATTTAGGGGACTATGTGCATTTCCTAGGCATTAATGCACATAATTCAAGTTCAAACAATCGGTGCATGAAAGGGTCCACAAGAACAGCCTGGAAGACCATGCTCGTGCCATTTAGTAAATTCTCACGCCTTTTACAAGGAATGGACATATATTTTGATGAAATGTGTGGCATGGTGCCATGGTATGACCTCACCATGTCCTGGTAAAAATTTGAGAAGGTTTGGCTTATGTTGTCATGCACACCCTTCATAAATCGAACCATCACCGAGGAAGTTCCATGCTTTCTAAAGGGAAATCCCCAAGATTGAAGGGGAATCCGAATATCCATCCTAGTTTGTCATTCAGTTTTTTTCCAACGATCAACATACCGCCTCAAATGGAACGTGTTCAAATTTGACATTTTTCGGGCTCATTTACCATATTTATGGGATTATGTGCATTTTCTAGGCATTAATGGATATAATTCAAATTCGAACAATCAGTGCATGAAGAGGTGCACAAGAACGGTCTGGAAAACCATGCTTGTGTTATTTAGTACATTCTCATGCCTTTTACAAGGAATGGGCAGATATTTCAATGAAATGTGTGGCAATAGTTAACCATAAACACGTTGTTTACTAGGTTAGCAACTATACAAAAAATGAAGCACATGGTTGGAAAACATGACGCCTGGCGTGGTGCCATGGTATGGCCTCACCATGCCCTGGTAAAAATTGGAGAATGTTTTTCCGTATGTCGTGATGCACGCCTTTCATAAAACAAACCATCATCAAGGAAGTTTCATGGATTCGAGGGGGAAATCACCAAGATTGAAGGGGGATCCAAATTTCCTTTGTCCTTTGTCCACGAGTTTTTTTCTACGATGAACATACAACCTGCAAATCGCCGTGTTCAAATTTGGCACTTTTCCGGGTTCATTTTCCATATTTAGGGGATTATCTGGATTTCCTAGGCATTAATGCACATAATTCAAGTTCAAACAATCGGTGCATGAAAGGGTGCACAAGAACGGCTTGGAAAACCATGCTCATGCCATTTAGTAAATTCTCATGCCTTTTACAAGGAAGGGACATATATTTCGATGAAATGCGTGGCAATACTCAACCACAAACATTTGTTTATTGGGTTTTCAACTATAGAAAAATGAAATAAATGCTTGAAAAACATGACGCCTGGCATGGTGTGCCATGGTATGACCTCACCATGCACTGGTAAAAATTAGAGAAGGTTTGGCTTATTGTGTCATGCACGCCCTTCATAAATCAAACCATCACGAAAGAAGTTCGATGCTTTCGAGAGGGAATCACCAAGATTGAAGGGGAATCCAAATTTTCTTCGTTCTTTGCCCTGGAGTTATTTTCTACGATGAACATACACCCTGCAAATCACCGTGTTCAAATTTGGCATTTTTCCGGGCTCATTTACCATATTTAGGGGATTATGTGCATTTTCTAGGCATTTAGCGCATATAAATCCAATCCAGCTACAGGTGCATGGGTGTGATGTGAGGGACATGGATTGCCGTTCGATCGCGGCACATCCTACGGTGCACACGTGCGATCCGCGTGCCTGCGGTTCCGGCCAATCATAACGCAACATGCAATAGGCTCAGCGCACACTATTTCCGGAAGCGACGGAGATGAACCGTGTGCGATAATGAACGAGCAAAATTGTAAGGGAAGCCAAATTTCTGTTGCCGTTTGTCGTTGAGCTTTTGAATACCACCGCACTGTATGGCTTCCCGGCCCCGCCGTCCCAGAGCTCTCTCCAGGCGTCGTCCATGGCACCGCAGCGCATAGTAACTAGTAAGGAAGTGATGGCATCCCACCGCGCCATGTTCCTCGCCGCTCGTGACCGCACACATGGTAAGGAAGCGATGGCATCTCGCCGCGCCGAGTTCATCGCCGCCAGCGGCTAGACAGTTACATGAGCGGAATTTGAGGCTGACATGGCCGAATGGGTGGTGGATCTAGAGGCGGCCAAAGCCGCACAAAAGGAGCGGAAAAGGAAGGAAGCAGTCAAGAAAAGAAAGTCTTGCCGCTGCAAGAAAAAAGAGGCCGCATGCCATGGTGAGGAGAGCTTGGCGGAGATCGAAGCACGGTGGGCTGCCGCCTACAAGGCTGGAAAGGAGAATGCCAGCGTTTGGCCAGCATGCCCCGATGGCAGCATGTGAGAAGTAGTTTAGGTTTGTAGTATTAGAGCAAATTACCAGTAGTACTTTAATTTTGTAGTATTAACGTACAGTGTCGGTAAGAGCATCCTTTGAGGGCTTTGAGTGTTGATTAGCATGTGTGCCCGTGTGCGGTTTTTTGCATTAATCATTAGAAGATCACAAAACTCACAGTTTCTATGTTGTACTCGTCTGTGTTTTTTTGTGTTAATGACCCATAAGTCAATTACCTGTGCGATGTTTCCTAATAAACCAGGTGTACCATTGACCAAAAAAAAATCAAGTACACATGTACTTTTTTTGGAGATGGGATCTGCCAACTTTCTTTTTTCTCGCAGACGAGTATTTTACGCGCTTCGTCTGTGTTGTGTGTTTCCCCCGCCCAAGTTTCAAGTTTCACAGTGAAATTTCATTAGGCGCGCGATTTCAAAATTTATTCCTCCAACCACATCCACACCCTCAGTATCCCCCCTCGCGCCTCCCCCTACCGGCATATCAAACCACCGCCGCCGTAACCACAGCTTCAACCACTTCTATGTTCTGCTCAGATCCAGTCAAGTAACCTGCTGATCTCTATCATGGCCCTGGCCTGATTGCTTAAATGGCACCTGCGAAACATCCTCATGCCTCCAAATACCCACCGCCAGGAGTTGATGGTGGTCCATGGCACGATGGCCGCCGTGCATGTTGACCCAGACGAACACCTCGCCTCCGCTCCCGCCGCCGACATGGTGCAGGCTCTGGCCCAGATGAAGTCCCCCAGCGACTACCCCCTGGACTTAACATGTAAGATCGGACCAGCTAAATCTTACCAATACCACTTGCAACGGCTATGATTTCTACGGTTGATGTATTAAGCATGTTCGTGCCTTATTTATTTCAGTACTACACACTTTGTGATGTTCAAATATTATCGTGTCCAGCTCAATTTCACCAATACCAGCAACAAACTTACAATACATGACTCAAGATATCACTAGAAATGCTGCCCATTTGCTATTTTTTGTGGATGCTAACCATGTTGTACTTAACATGCCTGTCCATGTACTCACGCAGGGTCATAACGGCCGATGCCATTGTTTGCCGTTGAGGTTAGCTGCATCCCATGTCTTATAGTATTTCACATCATTTCTGCTATTGTAGTTTAACTTCTACCATTTACTGGTTGCCTGTAGGGACACATGTGAGTGGCACTGATCCATACTTCGACCCGGAGGAACAGCTCGCCTCTACCGTCGCTGACTTTGGGCGGGCTTTGGCCAAGATGAAGTGCCCCAACAACTACCTCTCAGGACTTACTGTAACACCCTCGATGCGACTATATCTCCCACGTGTCGAGGCACGACTTAGAGGCATAATCGCATTGAAGGCATATGTCGCAAGTTAGGCAATCTTCACAACATCCCATGTAATATAGATAATAAAAGGGGAGATAACATAGTTGGCTTACACTCGCCGCGTCAATCAAGTACATAAATAACATTCCATCATCCAAACACTCATGGCCCGACTACGGCGCCAAAATAAAAGATCAACCCAACAAGCGACACGGTCCCGATCACCCCCAACTGGGCACCACTACTGATCATCAGGAAAGGAAACATAGTAACATTGAGAGTCCTCGTCGAACTCCCACTTGAGCTCAAGCGCGTCTCCTGGAGCGGAATCATTAGGACCTGCATCAGGTGTAATAGTAATCTGTGAGCCACAGGGACTCAGCAATCTCGCACCCTCGCGATCAAGACTATTTAAGATTATAGGTAAGACAAGGTACAAATATATGTGGAGCTGCAGCAAGCGACTAGCAAAAATATGGTGGCTAACTTATTCGCAAAAGAGAGCGAGAAGAGGAGGCAAAGCGCGAGCAAGAAACTAGAGGACAACCTGCACAAGCATTACTCCAACACCGTGTCCGCTTCCCGGACTCCGCCGAGAAGAGGCCATCACGGTAACACACTCAGTTGATTCATTTTAATTAAGTTAAGGTTCAAGTTATCTACAACCGGACATTAACAAATTCCCATCTGCCCATAACCGTGGGCACGGCTTTCGAAAGTTCAAATCCCTGCAGGGGAGTCCCAACTTAGCCCATGACAAGCTCTCACGCTCAACGAAGGAATAGACCTCCTCCCAAGACGTTCCGATCAGACTCGGTATCTCGGTTCTTCAAGACACTTCGACAGTTTAAAACAAGACCACCAACACCGCCCGAATGTGCCGACAAATCCCGATAGAAGCTGCACATATCTCGTTCTCAGGGCACACTCAGATTGTCCAAACTTCCGGTAGGCCAGCCCAGAGTTGCCCCTGGTGGCCACCGGCGGCTGACGAGGTGGACCAACACTCAGAGGAGCACTAGCCCGGGGGGGGGTCAAAATAAGATGACCCTCGGGCTCCGGAAACCCAAGGGAAAAGGGGCTAGGTGGTAAATGGTAAAACCAAGGTTGGGCATTGCTGGAAGAGCTTTAATCAAGGCGAACTGTCAAGGGGTTCCCATTATAACCCAACCGCGTAAGGAACGCAAAATCCGGGAACATAACACCGATATGACGGAAACTAGGGCGGCAAGAGTGGAACAAAACACTAGGCGAGAGGCCGAGCCTTCCACCCTTTACCAAGTATATAGATGCATTAAGATAACATGGCAATATAATGATATTCCAACAAGTAAAATAATGTTCCAACAAGGAACGGCCTCCAATCTTCACCTGCAACTAGCAACACTATCAGAGGGGCTGAGCAAAGCGGTAACATAGCCAATCAACAGTTTGCTAGGACATGGTGGGTTAGAGGTTTGACATGGCAATTTGGGAGGCTTGAAAGCAAGTGGTAGGCATCGTAGCATTGGCATAGCAAAAGAGCGAGCAATCTAGCATTGCAAAGATAGTAGTGATTTCGAGGGTATGATCATCTTGCCTGCACAGTTGTCAGAGTTGACTGGATCCTCAAAAGCAAACTCAACGGGCTCCTCATTAGCGAAATCGTCTCCCGGCTCTACCCAAACAAGACAAACAAGCAACGAGGACACAATCAACCACGTGCAAGGACCAAACAGTATGATGCAAGGATGATATGCTATGCGGGATGCGATGCGGGATGCATATGCAAGATGTGACAAGAAATGCAAGAACCTGGCCTCAACTTGGAAATCCAAGTGTGCCACTGGAAAGGTGAGATGAAATTGCTTGAAAACGATATAAATAACGCCGGAATCGGAGTTACGGTTTGGAAATGGCAAGCAATACAAATATGACACCGGTCTGCGATTTACAACAAGTAGCCATCTAAATGCAATGAGATGAACAAGCTACAGCACCCAAACATGGCAACAAAATACATGGCAGGGATGCCTTCAAGATGCTTAACAAAAGTCTAGCACTGATCTACGGCCAATTCATCCATTAACAGGTTCAAACAAGCATGGCAAAAATGCATATGACAAACAGATTTCAGACTTAGTGAAATTAACACTTGTCTGGAATTTCAGATCAGGTAGCACACTTCGGAGCAAGAAAACTATATGCTACAGGAACTGAACATGGCAAAGTAAAGCATGGTATGGGGATACTCAAAGAGCTTAACAAAAGTCCCTTAGTGACATTGAGCCAAAAGGGATCAGAAAATACAATTGCAAGCATGTGAACATGGCAAAAACATAATGAAATCACAGACTTAGAGAAAACTGGAGCATGCTGAAAACAGATATCAAGTAGGCATATTTACGAGCTCGATGCACTCACTACGGAGTAAGTCATGATAATCTAAGCATACACCCATCAAGAATACACAAAATGCAAGCTAGACATGGCAAGAACAATAGCATAGCATGCACGGATCAACTACAACATCCTCGGCAAAATCGCTAACAAGTAGACAATCTGCCCAGATTCACAAAGTAGCAAAAGTACAACTCGATTGACTCAATCTAAGGTGATCCATAATTGCAAACAAAGACATGGATGGATAGAGCACTACAAGATAAACACAACATCCTTAATGATCATCCTCAAAAGAGGCACAGATCTCTAGGAAACAACATGAACATATGGCAACATGAGATAAACAGCTCAAGGACTTAGTGGAAATGCTAAGTCCCTGAAATCAGAATTACCAAGTGCACCACTTTGCAAGCTTGTGCTAGTCACCACACACATCACAAAAATACATGGGTTGCACCTCTGGAAAGATGACAAAACCCTTAACAAAACATATGTAGAGCTCATGGGCATATCATGCACACATTAATCATGGCAAAAATGACAAAAAGCTAAATGGAGTAGCAGATCTGACAAATTATCTCAAGTAGCCCTCTTCTAACAGCATTTCGGGCATCAACATGAACTCAAATGAAAATGATGCAATGGAATGTAATGATGTACTCTCTGAGATGAACATTTTGATTTGCTATATGCATGAATCGGAGCTACGGATGCAAAGTTACGGCAAGATGAACATAGGCACTTGAAACTGGAAAAATCGGGGACTTAGTAGAATTTCGACCTCCGGATCTAGGGTTTGACCCGGGCATGCAAAACAAGGCGGCGGCGCTGCTCGCCGGAGACGACGAAGACGGCGGCGGCCGGGGCCTTGGCATGGAGGAGGAGATGGCCGGGGTGGTAGCCGGCGCGGCTCTGGGCGCGGCGGTGCGGCGTGGCCGGTGGCGGCGTCGGGCGGCGCGGGCGAGCTCGGCCTAGGGCGGCGCGGCGAGCTCACGCCGGCGAGGTGGCGACACCAGCGTGCGGCGGAGCGGTGCCGGGCGCGGATCAGCGCTGTGGTCGAGGAGGCAGGCGGCGGCGGCGCGCGGACCTGGCGGGCCAGCGGCGGAGGGTGCGGTGGCGCGACACGTGGCAAGCCGCGGTTGGCTGCGGGCGGCGGCGGCGGTTTGTCCGGTGCGGCCCAGACGTGTCCGGCGCGCCGGATGGAGGGAGACTAGGGTTTCGGGGGGGAGGAGAAGGGGAATTTCGGGGTGGTCTTTATATAGGCATAGGAGGAGCTAGGAGAGTCCAAATGAGGTGCGGTTTTCGGCCACGCGATCGTGATCGAACGATCTAGATGATGGAGAAGGTTTTGGTGGGTTTTGGGCCAAAATGGAGGGGTGTTGGGCTGCAACACACACGAGGCCTTTTCGGTCCCTCGATTAACCGTTGGAATATCAAACGAAGTCCAAATGGTACGAAACTTGACACGCGGTCTACTGGTAGTAAACCAAGGCCGCTTGGCAAGTCTCGGTCAAATCCGGAAATGTTTAATCCCCACACACGAAAGAAAGCTAGAAATGGCCACCGGAGGAGAACGAAGCACCGGAATGCAAAACGGACAACGGGGAAAAAGCTCGAATGCATGAGATGAACACGTATGCAAATGCAATGCACATGATGACATGATATGAGATGCATGACAACGATAACAACACACGGAGACAAAAACCCGAACCCGAGAAAATAAAATAACTTAATGCCGTAAACGGCAAGAGTTGGAGTACAAATTGGGAAAGTTACATCCGGGGTGCTACACTTACCAAGTATGTACTCACCAGTTCAATCTTACCAATACCAGTTGCAATTAATGGCTATGTTCTGGATGGTCGATGTACGAGGCATGTTCTAGTAAACATGCCTAACACATTTTTGCTACTTTCCCTACCTTTTTATAGACATCTGGGCCATTCTCTGCTCTGGCAGCACCTGCCTTGTGGTGTTTAACTATGCCAATTGCATTTTTATCAGTACCGATTTAAATGTCTATTAAGCCTGTTGCAATTAACAGTTGAATACATTTTAAACAGCCGTATTTCAATGGCTACAAACTTACAAAACATGACTTAGGATGTTGTTAAGCCTGTTGCAATTAATAGTTGCATCCATGTTTTAATCTGTCCATTTGCTACCATGCTACTCTCCGCAATGAAGATATACTAGAGATGCTACCCATTTGCTATTTTTGGTGGATGCTAACCCTTTCCTACTTAGCATGCATGTCCATGTACTTACAAAGGGTTATAACGGCCGATGCTGTTGTTTGCCATCGAGGTTAGCTGCATCTCATGTCTTACAGTATTTCACATCATTTGTGCAATTGCAGTTTAACTTCTACCATTTACTGGTTGCGTGTAGGTACACATATCAGTGGCACTGATCCACGCTTCAACTCGGAGGAACAGCTCGCCTCCGTCGCTGCTGACTTTGGGCGGGCTCTGGCCAAGATGAAGTGCCCCAGCAACTACCTCTCAGGACTTACCAAGTATGTACTCACCGGTTCAATCTTACCAATACCAGTTGCAATTAATGGCTATGTTTTGTACGGCCGATGTATTAAGCATGTTGTAGTAAACATGCCTATCATGTTTTAGCTATTTACCCTACCTTTTTATAGACAATTGGGCCATTATATGCTCTGGCAGCACCTGCCCTGTGATGTTTAACTCTGCCAATTGCATTTTTACCAGTACCAGTTTCAATGACCATTAAGCATGTTGCAATTAACAGTTGTATCCATTTTTAAAGAGTTGTATTTCAATGGCTACAAACTTACAAAACATGAATTAGTATGTTGTTAAGCCTATTGCAATTAACAGTTGTATCCATTTTTTAATCCGTCCCTTTGCTACCGTGATACTCTTTTGCAATGAAGATATCACTCCAGATGTTGTCGTTTTATTACTATTTGCTATTTTTGGTGGATGTTAACCCTGTTGTAGTTAACATTGGCTTTCCATGTACTTACATAGGGCTAAAATGGGCAATGCTATTGTTTGCCGTCGAGGTTAGCTGCATCCGATGTCTTATACACCATCTATTCCTAAATATAAGTATTTTTAGAGATTCCAATATAGACTACATAAGGAGTAAAATGAGTGAATCTAGATTCTAATCTAAACTATATCTATAATTCTATGTACATCCGTATGCAGTTCATATTGAAATCTCAAAAAAATACTTGTACTTAGGAACATAGGTAGTTGTATTTTACATCATTTGTGCAATCTCAGTTTAGCTTCTAACATTTACTGGTTGCTTGTAGGTACTGATCCACGCTTCAATCCCTTTTTCATATGGGGCAATGAGATATTCATGAACAAGCATCAAGTGAGGAAACTAAGAAAGATTGTTAGGCGAAAGAAACGGGTGATTGGAATTAAGCTCTTCATTTACACTTTGTCAAAGACAACAATGAACTTTAGGATGGTAAGTAATGTGTTGCCTTTTCCCCCTGCCCACAACAAGTTACTCTATTAGACCTCAATATCTGATATTTTTCTCTTTTCAGTGGTTTCCAAAGCTATTTACTAATGATTACCTTGCAAACTACATGACCAGAGTGGAGGCAACTAAGGTTAAAGTATATAATTCATGCTACAATGATAATGCTCTAGAAGTCTTCCTGAAGGCGGTGAAGGATGGGCGGGCAATCGTCACAAGGGGTTGGACAAAAGTGCTTTGTGCCTATGGCATGCAGGAAGGCACATTATGGGCATTCCGCTTCTTCAACACCGTCGGTAGTAAAAATGATTTACACTTGTCTCTTCACCTTTACCGCCTTTAAATATTGTGGTTCATCATAGTTAATTGCTGCCTAATCCTATAATTACTGAACATATTGTACTGGCAATTTTATTTATGGATTCGTTGTTGAATCATTGTGCTGAGAATTTGAATTGCACGTTTCATATTTCAAAATTTCCAATTCGAATAATAAATTACAGGCAAAAATAAAAAGAGAACAGATGGTCATGGAACTTTGCAAACGGTTCTAGCAGTAAAAGCACTTGTGATGGATAGCCCAATGCCACACTGTTTTCTACATCAAATCGTGTGTGATGTAGTTCTTAAAAGCAAACAGTTAACCAAGGCAGAGAATGTGTGATAGCACTACAAAAAAATACACTCCCGTGATGATACGTGTTTGTCACAGTAGGTTGCGTTTTTTGTCATGCATGTACATCCATGACAAATTTATGACAGAATCAAGATAGTCATACCCGTGCTATCATAGAAGTGTTCCATGACATTACCAAAATTATCATCACGGAAGTGTCCACTTCCATGACGATAAATCGCGCGTCACAGAAGTGCTTTCGTCAAGGGTGACCGACACGTGGCATCCACCATAACGAAACGCCGTTAAGCTATCAGGTCAGGTTTTGGATCCGATAACCCATTAACAACCCCGACCAATGGGGTTTTTCCACGTGTAAAATCATCATTGGCTAGAGGAAACACGTGTCAGCTCATCGTTGGGATAGATGTCATCCACTCACTGGACATAAGGCGCCTATGATACGTCGACACGTGGCACGGCCCAACAGTGGCCCATTCCTGTGAAAAGGCCGGCCCGTTTGACTTGGTCAAAAGCTGGCGGGCCGGTCCATGGAAAGCCTGTTAACGGCATGTTCGCATATAGCGCATTTACAGCCCGCTAACCCAAGGCCCGTTACGCCCTATCCGAATTAGGCCTAGTAGCGTCATCTGGGCCATCCAATATGATTCTAGCCCGTTTTCACTTCTGGCCCATGTATAGTCCATGACGTCTTTCGGCCCATATGAGGCCCTTTGTAACTCTTGGCCCATTAGCGACCCATGCTAAAACGGGCCCGTAATTAACAGTGTATTACTTTACACCCATTAATGGCCCGTGGTGAAACTGGACCGTAATGAACAGTTTATCACATTATACCCATTAACGGCCCGTTATTCCATTGGGTCGTTTCCAGCCCAAGTTAACTTTCGGCCTTCTGAGGGCCCATTTATTCTTGGGCTCATTTGCAGCATTCGGTTACTTACGGCCCATTACTGTCATTTTCTGCTTGTGGGCCAAATTCAGCCCGTCGTTACAGTCGGCCCGTTTGTGGACCGTTAGTCTGTTGGGCCATTTTCATAGCATCACCAAATACGACCTATTAACGGCTTATTATGGTCAGCCCATAAAATGTACAATTTGCATTAAAGGACTATCTACAGCCCATTAAAGGCCCGTACAAGACCCATAAATGAGTCGGTGGCCCATGGATCCTACGAGACTTAGAAGGCCCATGGATCCTACGAGACGTAGAAGGCCCATGGATCCTACGAGATGTACAAGGCCCATGGATCCTACGAGACGTATAAGGCCCATGGATCCTACGAGACGTAGAAGGCCCATGGATCCTACGAGACGTAGAAGGCCCATGGATCCGACGGCCCATGAAGGGCCATGGTCGGGCGAGTTGGGCCCCCGTTTGAACGATATAGCATATTCAAAGAATTATCCTACTCAATACTATCACCTCTAAAAAGCATACACTATACAACAAAGAGATCAAGGCATAGAAAGGTAGAATAATCCTACACTATACAATAAAGAAATTATAGCCGATTATACCCACTGGGCATTATGGTTCGGCACAGGTGATAATAAAGCATACACAAACAGCAAATTACATACACTGGCAAATACAGCTCATACATCATGGACGCGCATCAACTTAACTCCATTTCAACTATAATCTCTTCAGAAAATAGGATTGGCCGGATTCAGATAGCACAAATTTCAGTATGCAAAATCTCCAATTCCTTCATGGTTACTTAAGTGTCTTGTTTCATTTTTTGACTCCTGCATCTAATACCTGCATGTCCAGTCTCAACTTGTTGATTATACATTGACAATCATGTACACATTGTCTTGCCACCTCTAGTTGATGCTCGAGAACATCAACACATTCCAATTCCAATCCATAATCATTCAATAACGGCCATGCCGCACTGCTCGCAGATCTTTGTGTTGATGTCACTTCATCCTGAAATGTTTCTGTAAGTACACATGACTAGGGCAAAAATATAGTTACAACAGTGAAGCGAACAAGACACTATTTTGTACTACATGGCAAAATAGGACTAACAATAATGTTACACGTCACTTTAAAAAAATGTTACACGTCATGAAGCATAAGCAGGTGATATTTTAAAAATAATAAAAAAGATAGTATGTGCAGCCTGCATACAGAAATCCCTCTTAGCTCACCAGAGGAGCATGATGTTGGGGCCCAATCAAAAACACAGACAAGTTACAAATTTAGACAGAACGTTGCGCATAAGTAAGCAAGCAGTTGGCCATTCTGTGCCTCAATTAAAGTCTTAGGGAGCATAATGAACAGCAGAAGGTTTCATACAAGCATACTACAATAGGCAAAACTATGCAATCATTAGCGTAGTATAAACTAGATTGTGAGCCTCATGCAATAATAGTTGGTTAATAGACTTCAGAGCTTCAGGCACACTTCGGCAGAGTAATTAAATGCTAATGCCTTTAATTATGTCAACTAATAGTGATACAAGTACCGAACATCAGGCATGATTATTTCGGCATCTCATTAACTGAGGACAAATAAAGCAATTGAAAAGAGAAAATTAACTATGCCTGAAACAAACAAGGAATTGAACTATTGAGTTGCATACAGTGACTTACCTTAGCAGGTTGAAGAGGCTCAGCGCAGCTCCTACTTCTCTTGCAAGGCTCCTTCCTAACATCTTGTACTTGGAAATCCTCAATCGTATCTTCATTGCACCCCCTCTGCAAGGTGACACAAACTAGTTACTCGTCTCCTTGGAAGATAAATATGCATACTTTCCAGTCTGTGAACACAAAAGGATGAGATTATAACAAAACAACACCACATAATGAAACATGCCGCATCTCTTGCACTTGCACACAATGAAATGAGCATTTACTATGTCTGCACTATGTAAAAACTAGGCATACCTTTCGAACTGGATCTCCAGGTACTCTTGGAGAGCCTACTGTAGTGTACAGCCAAACCTTTATGTCACCTATGAGTTAGACAAGGCCCCACTACAGCAGCCCTTAGTGTTTAAATCGTTGACAAGCTCTGTTAGAGTGTTAGGTCAAGAACAACAAGTAATCAAAGCAAACAGTCCTAGTATGGCTGGCTGATGCAAACAAGCAATTGAACAGATGTGTGAGCAAATCTTACATATCAAGAAAAGAAGCAAAGAAGGAGGCTTAAAGACCATCACTTGACTGACCAGATTTAAGGGGCATTTAAACATCATGTGCAACGTATGAACTAACATAAACATTGCATATTCCAGATTCTACAATGGAATGCACATGTATTAGGTTATGCCATGTATGATGATGCCTAAATGTACAGATAGCAGGCAGGAGTGATTCATCATTGCACGCACAATTGAATTGCAGGTTAAGGGCCAGTTCGATTCCGCCTTTTCAGGGCATATTGTCAAAATAAGCCATAAAAGATGTAAAGAAGTCATTTTTGAGTTATGGGCTTGGGCTTAACTAATTTCGCTTTGGAGGGGGGTGTTTCGGGTAGAACCTCACTAAAAATTGAAGGGAAGGGGAATAGTGAAATGACTTTGTTGTCTGCCTATATTACACTCAAAATGCAACTGCTGACGCCCGTGTCACACCTGACCCTCAAGTAAAAACAAACACGCAAGCATTCATTGCCCTGCCCGCTTGCATCTCCTCTCCCCTTTCCCTCTACCTCGATCCCCTGCCTGCAGCACTAGGGTTCCTCCAGCGAGCCGTCGCCACTGGTCCCATCTGGCCTGGTCCTCGATGATGCTATGTCCAGCTAGGCTACATGGCCGGTGGGTAGGGGCAAATCTCCCTGGCTGCTCCTCCCTCTGGCGCCGCCCCTCATTCTCATGGTCTCCAGCAGCTGCTCCACTGTGGTTCGTCCAACGCACTACTCCGGCGGGCGCTGCACAACTACGGCTGATGCCACACTGCGACAGAAGGCACGTTATCCTCCCTCCCCTCCTCCCAGGCCATGGCCTTGAGGTGCTGTTGAAGGATGAGCTCATCCAACAAGGTGAGGATCTCCTCTGATTTTTTGCCAAATTTTCATTCATCCACTATACGATGAATTGCTATGAGCTGATTCTGCTGCCGCTGTATGATGCATTGCTATGAGCTGCTCTTGCTGCTGATATATGATGAATTGCTATGAGCTGTTGCTGATGTATGATGAGTTGCTATGAGCTGCTGCTGCTGCTATATGATGAATTGCTGAGTTGCTGCTGCTATATGATGAGTTGCTACAAGTTGCTCATGCTGCTGCTATATGATGAATTGCTATGAGCTGCTCCTGCTGCTGCTATATGATGAATTGCTATGAGCTGCTCCTGCTGCTGCTATATGATAAATTGCTATGAGCTGCTACTAGTATATGATGAATTGCAGACTGCTGCTACTGTATGATGAGTTGCTATGAGCTGCTGCTGCTGCTATATGATGCTTTTATGTGGTGCTGCTATATGATAATAACCGACCACTTGGACCATCGAATTTCAATAAATAATTCTTCTTCATTTAAATGTGGGTCATGCGTTCTTCGTTTAAATTAGGCAATGGGATCTCTATGGAAAACATTGACCAAAGTAGATTGTGCCAAGTAGATGGTATCTTTGTATTTGCATTTTGAGGAAATAGTGATGGTCTGTTTTCCTATCATATTAATTACTGCACTGGGTTCTATTTGTGATGTTTGCAAGTCAAATTAATTTCCATATGGGCAGCAAAATGAAAAAATATAATGCAATCTAGACTTTCCACTGATCATACCAAAGATAAGCTGAAAGCGCAATGAAAAGAACTGGTTGGCTTATTACATGGAGCTTATATTCACATGTGCTTATTTTCTTAGGATAACTCGTAATAACTGTCCCTAAGAAACTTGGCTAATAGAACTGGCATACAAATAACATGTCACGATGATTGCAATGGAGGAGTGACGTACCATAGCACACTGTATAGGCTCACCGCTGCCTCTCCTTTTTTGCGATGTTCCATGAAATTGCCACATACATCTTGTACTTTTTCATTGTGTAACCCTATCTGCAAGTTGACACGGCTAATTTCAGACATCTCTACATGATACTACATTGCATATCCCTTGCGCATATTTAAACCACCAATTAACGATTGTGTGCGTACCATAAACTAGCCATGACTCTGTATGCTGGACTAGCAGGCACTCTAAGGGAGCCTAATGTAGTGCACTGGAATTCCTACATGCCACCTACGATTTTGTGTAATGTACTGCCCCTGTTCCTAAATATATGTCTTTGTAGAGATTCCAGTATGGACCACATACAGATGTATATAGATGCATTTTCGAGTGTAGATTCACTCATTTTGCTCTGTATGTAGCCTATAGTGGAATCTCTAGAAAGACTTATATTTAGGAACGGAGGTACGAGGTAGTATCATGTATGACATCTACATATCTAATTTAGCAGCCAGTAGTAGAAATCATTGTCTGCACAAAGGGATTACTGGTCGAAAATCCTAGCAAAGCACGCTGGCAGGCACAGAACAATACAAGAGAGAGAGAGACGACGCTTACAAGATCATAGCAATGCCTCAGTCTAGGATCTTGGTTGGCCAAGCTGTTAGATCCAGAAGAAACATCGTCCTTATAGTTTTTGCCAGCTGCATAATAGGTAACAGTGACCGGTTAGTATATTTGAAGTACATCGAGTAGGTGATGCTGGACGGGTTTAAAGGTGACAAGTACCTAGGCCGTGGCGGGTGCTTGGCATCTCTCCAGACGGTGGGAATCAGGTTAGAAATGTCGAGGGTGATGATGTTGCGCTAGCTGTCGGGGTCCGGTAAGGAGATCTAGAACCGTCGAGTAGGGTGTTTGTAGAGCGGCTCCGGTAGGGTGGACTACGGTGTGGGCGAAGCGGATCTATGGCCGTGGACGAGGGCGTAGGTGAAGCTGCTCCGGTGGTTGGGTTAAGGATGGTGTCGACGACGCGGATATGTGGTCGTGGATGGGGAGTCAGAAGCTGCTCCGGTGGTTCGGTTAAGGCTGGTGTCGACAATGCGGATCTGTGGCCGTGGACGGGGCGTCAGAAGCTGCTCCGGTGGCTGGGTTAAGGGTGGTGTCGACGATGCGAATCTGCGGCCGTGGATGGGGCGTCAGAAGCTGCTCCGGTAGGTTGGATGAGGGTGCGAGGAAGCGAATCTGAGGCCGTGGACTTTTGAGTTGGCAAAGCGGCCCCGGTAGGGTTGAGAATGGTATAGGCGAAGCTACTCCGGTAGGGTTGATGATGGTGTCGACGAAGCGGCTCCGGTAGGGTTGAGGAAGGTGTAGGCGAAGCGGCTCCGGTAGGGTTGAGGAAGGTGTTGGTGAAGAGGATCAGAGGCCGTCAACGGGGGCGTCGATGGGGTGGCTCCGGGGGGTGTGTACGAAACATCTTCGGTGGGGAGTACGAATGAGCCATTGCAGATGCACGGCGGTTGACGAGAGTACCGGTGAAGCAGATCTGGCGCCGTGGACAAGGCCGGCACTAAATGGGATGTGGTACTAGTGGTGGATGAGCAGTCTACTTGTTTCTAGGGGAGGTGGGAGGGGGTAGATGCGGCCGCAGAAGCAGATCTGGCGAGGTGGACGCCGCTGGCAGTGAAATGGGGCTATGGTAAATCACGTCGAAAACATCAAAACATAACCTAACTCAGACTACGAGGGTCGGAACTTCTGGGCTAAAATTACATCAAGTAGCCCTCTTGCACAGCTCCTGGAGGTCGCATATGGCTTCGGATCACGATGGTTCCAAAAGAAAAGTTGTAGATCTTGCAATGCAGAAAAATTCCTTAGTTGATCACTTTTTCATCCGAGGTAATCTTGATGTTGAAATCGGCCCCGCAAATCTGCAAATAATGTTAAAATTCCAGTTTCGGGGCGCACCACGTGCAAACTTCCTGTTTAGCCCGGAACCTCCCCGGAAGTTTTGCCCGAAACTTCCGGGGCAAATTTATGCAGAACACCGTTTTTGGCTCTAACGTTTGCATACGAACTCCGATTTAGACGTTTTTTATATCAAAATCGATCGTCTCGAAAGGACAAACACAATCCGTGTAGAAACATTTCTCATATGAGTCCATCTTAGGGGTGTATTCAGCTGAATAGTGTTCTGAATATACGCCGGTGGATGAGCAGTCTAGGGTTTCGAGAGGGGAGGGGAGAAAGGGCGATGAAGTACGGGACGGCGTGATGTAAGATGCTCTGGTGCTGTGGAGTTAGTCGTTTTTGCGGGAGGGGGAGAGGAAATGGGGGTGCCGTGTAGTGGGGGAACGGAAGTTACCAAAGCAGCCCCGACCTATCATGTAGATGAGGGCGGTATTGTAACTGTTGGTCTCCGTGCACCAAGGACAAAAGGGGGATTTCGCATGCTAAAGACTAAGGTGGCGGAAATTTTAGAAGGAGGCGGGAGATTTTGCCGCCCGCGGGATCGTTCGTATCCAGTTTCAACTAATTTTGGACCGTGCTAGCGGGAAGGTCATGCTAGACTGTGTACACGGGGCATGCGTCAGCAGTTAATAACTGGTGTGAAGTCCACCCCAGAAAAAAGACAATAACTCGGGATGATGCGCCGATAACTTGGACGTTCACACGGGCGCGGCCAATCGTACGGGTGTAGTGGCGCGTTCACAAAAAAGGGATCAAATGCTCAGCCTATGTATTTCTCGTGTAAATAGATAATTTAGTGCCATTGGTTATTTACTTTAAACATAATGCATTGACGTGTTAGTGTAGAGGCGCACAAAAAGAAATGGATATTGTAGTCAGCTACTTAAAAGTGTTACCTCATATGATTACATAGCCTCCATTTCATAAATTGCGTACCCGTTGAATTCATATATGAATATTACATATATTACTTCAAAATAGAAACTTAAATCATCCAAGACTAATGAATTTGAATGCAAGAGTAACAATGGTGCATGTACATGATAGCTACATTGGTTGTTTGAAGAAACATCACTGTAACTTTGGCATGCACAACTGAAAAGGTTTATTTAAATAGAAAAAATGTGATATGTGAGTGTCCAATCTTTATAGCGTTGAATCGATATTGTACCTTTGGCCACGATACGAAGTAGATATTGACTTATGTTCAAGCGATGCACGTCCACGATCGCTAGATAGTGATACGTGAATGAATTGTGCAATCTCTCTCACACGCATACATATCTCATTTCCCTGTGGGCATCGGAATCACACACGCGCACTTCGTGTATTTCTCTCCCTCCGTCAGGGTTAAATTCGTCTTTCTACCCCGTCCTACAAGTCTCTCACACAGAAACACACACGCTCTCTATGTCTAACACGCCCACCCCTTTAATTCCGCCCACCCACAGCCACTAATGTCTCAAAGTATAATAATGTCTCTCACACATATGCTATCTACCTATCCCTTAATATAGCTAGATATGTGTCACACAAACTCCTTCTCCCTACTAGCAAGATGCCCATGCGTTGCACGGAACATCAAGATGCATTTGTATGAGAAGTTTATCTTGTGGGAGAAAAGGATGAACGAGGGAATGCCTTATTTGCAAATGCGGAGAGGGGTGTGGGTATCTTTTTGCAAAATTGCCATAGTTTCCTTCCTGTCCGTCGGATATAAATCGGATGGCCTATATTGCAGGATGGCAGGAACACCATCATCACCAACTCTGTTTTTTATAAGAGTAGAGATATGTGAGTGTCACTGCCCCCCCCCCACACACCCACACTTCCCAACACCGAAGGAGTAGGGTGACACCTCGATCTTGATACTAATCTATCGACTGGCTTCTCTCTCAAACATACACACACACACACTACCCGGCACCGAAGGAGTAGGGTGGCACATCGATCTTGATAATAATCTATCTACTCCTCTTTCAAACACACACACACACACACACTCGCTAGTTGTGCCTCTGTGCCTACCGCGCACACTCTCGATACGTCTTTCTCTCCCTCCCCCCCAACAATGACAGCAGAAGGGTGACAACTCGATCTGATCATAATCTGTCAATTGGTTTCTCTCTCAAACATTGTGTCTCGGTGCCTCGCTCGGTAGCCCCCTCGATATGTAGACTTCTCGCGCGCGCACAGCTGTAGTGACGATGACGCTGAACCCAGTGTGCCTTGTTTTTACCGGCCTCATGTGATAGTTTTCACCCTGTTTTCTGTTAATTAACAAGGCAACCTTTTCTTTGTTACTACTAGTGAATCTGAAATCATTCGGGGCAGACATAAAATATATCACTTCAACCCAATTATCGCAGCAACTATTTTAAAAGAAATTAGCTAGCTGCCCGTGCGTTGCACGGAACATCAAGATGCATTTGTATGAGTAGTTTATCTTGTGAGAGAAAAGGTTGAACGAGGGAAGGCCTTATTTGCGAACGTGGAGAGACGTGTGGGTATATTTTTGCAAAATTGCCATAGTTTCTTTCCTATCCGTTAGATATAAATCCGACGGCCTATATTGCAGGATGGCACGCACACCATCATCACCAACTCTGTTTTCTACTCCCTCCGTCCGAAAATACTTGTCATCAAAATGGATAAAAAGAGATGTATCTAAAACTAAAATACGTCTAGATACATTTCCTTTTATCCATTTTGATGACAAGTATTTCCGGACGGAGGGAGTATTTGTCTTTTTAGAGATTTCAACAAGTGACTATGACCGGACCTTACCAACATACTCAAAAAAGTAGTCCATAATTTTGATGTTACCCTCTTTTCTTGGCGGTGCAGTGCCATCTGGATACCTCATAAATAAATCAAGGACAAATCTGACCCCTTCCTGAAAAGACATACGGAGCAAAATGAGTGAATCTACACTCTAAAATATGTCTACATACACATCCGTATGTGGTAGTCCATTTGAAATCTGAAAAAGACAAATATTTAGGAACGAATGGAGTATATATAAGAGTAGACATGGAGATATATCTCCAGCATGGTTTACAACAAAAATGTGCTGGGCTGGTTAGCGCCGGATGCTCGCAACGCGATGACATGAGTTCGAATTCTGTCTTTTAACTTTATATTTTTATATTATATATTACTCTACTTATTTAATATATACTTCTTTCGCTACTGTACTGACAGTGGAACCCACAGAGTACTTAGAATACAAGATTAAGGATGGACTTGTTTCTTTTTAACTTTCTGTACGAAGCTGTAGCCACCCTGCAAGTCACGTGTACACTGTACATGCAATTAACTTTTTATAGAGGGACAATCATACAGGCAATTAACTCAAATGGATTGGATGTCACTCTATTATTTCCAGCATAAAGAGCATCTCCAACGGCAGCCGGCAAATTTCCTCCCGCTTCCTTAAGCGGAGGACGACATCAAACGCCAGCGGCATACATTTTTACAACTCTAACCAACCAGATGAAATTCGTGCAAACACGGACTGATTTCATATAAGCATGAAGGATTTCGTATAAAAAAGCCGGATCTTCATATAAACATGATGGATTTCATTACATTTACATGAACTAAGAGGTGCCAATCCGGCTCTCTTGTATAATTAATACTCCCTCCGTCCGGAAATACTTGTCCTAGAAATGGATGTATCTAGACTTATTTTAGTTCTAAATGGCCGCCCGCGGATCCCTTTGTCTTCCTCATGTCCGTCAGACACTTGCGGGGTCGACGAAGGTCCTCGGAAGAGACGAAGCAGCAAAGAAACCACCTGAATCCGCGGTCGTCGCCTCGGCGGTGGCCTTCATGGGTCCCAAGTGGCGGCGGCCTCCCGTGTTCTACTTCTCCTCGATGATGGCGGCGGACACGGAGAAGCTGGCCACCGACTCGTCGCTCTCCACGCACCCGGCTTCTGTCTCTGCCTGCATGGCGCTGCCGCAGGCACGGGAGGCGCGCCCACAGACACGGGAGGCGCGGCCACCGCAGACACTGGTGGCGCGGTACGACGCGGCAGCGACGGCGCCCGTACCGGCGTGCTCGCCGCCGTGCCGGCGTGGAGCAACTCGCCACTCCTCATCGAGCTGAACTGGAGCGGCGAGTTGCTGAACCACGCGCCTGCTTGGGGCGGCAACTGGCTCCGTCGGGCCAAGCGAGGTTGGTGAAGCACCGAGCGGCCTCGCCCGTATCCGGAGGGCTCGGCGGGCCACCCAGCCGGGTAATATGCCGGAGAACGGCTCATCGGAAGCCATCGGAAGAGTGGAGAAAATGGTGAAGGAGGAGATGGGGGAGCGGCGGAGGGGTGCGATTCTTGCCCGCTGTCTGTCTGGCCTCGTGTAAATAGAGGGCGGACGGTAGGAGCTTGGCCGGCGTCTGGCCTCGTTTAAACTGAGGGCGGACGGGAGGAGCTCGGCCGGTGTTGCGTTTAATTCCGGCCCGCTCATGAACGGACGTGTGGCCGGAGTAGGATTCTCGGTTTGCATGCGGGTTTAACGGAGGGGTTTAATGGAGGCGCGGGCGTGCAGCGGGCGGCGCAGTACTATTCGATTTGACAGCAGTAATGAGCCGTCAAATCACAAAGGCCCTCGCCTCTCGTGAAACCGACCGAGCTAGACTGCCCCGCCCTCTAGCCTTTTAAAAAATGTATATACTCCACTTTTGTACAGTAGTAGTATCGATGGATTGCGCCATGGAGCAAAACTTGAAATTAAAAAAAGGTGGTACATATAGAGAGGGAGTATTCGATTTGACAGCGGGCGGCGCAGTTCCCGATACGGCTTTAATGCAGACAAGGGAGGGAGTAGCGGTTCCCGATATGTTGAACGGCCAATGCATCCTCCTTCAATTAATGCATGAGGGAAGTAATGGGAGGAGGTCCGGGAAAAGAGGCTGCACGATGTGAATGCAACGCAGTTTGCCCTCATTGCCCTCATATAAAGGCGCCCCTCCATTCCAATGCATCTACCACATCGTACGCACCTAAGCATTTGCCTAAGCACCTACACTAAGAGCAAAAGAGCTCACACCAGACCCATGGCGGCGATGCGCGTGAGCGGCCAGCGGCTGCGCCAGATGGTCCACGACGCCGGCCTGCGGCATGGCGCCGAGGATCGTCTCCAGACGGTGTTGGAGACCGGCTGGTGGATGGCCGCCGTCGA
The DNA here is from genome assembly GCF_018294505.1 of Triticum aestivum. Taxonomy (NCBI): domain Eukaryota; kingdom Viridiplantae; phylum Streptophyta; class Magnoliopsida; order Poales; family Poaceae; genus Triticum; species Triticum aestivum. Next base: position 393,896,604 of record NC_057809.1, read on the forward strand.
CGCCAACTACGACTCTCAGTTGGACCAGATGATCGTTGCCACCAGCAACAAGTTCACCGTCCTCAAGAAGCTCGCGGACGACATCGCCGTACTCCTCCAGCCCGCGCGCCCGGGCTCCTCATTGCCTGCCACCCTAATCGGCCTCCATGGCCGGAACCTCTTTCAAGCACTGGTGGCCCTGCGACTGCCCGCCGACGCCACAAAGAATGTCCACCTGGAGGTCGCGCTCGCCGCGAGGCGCCTCGCCCTGCAAGAATTCGTCGACCTACACATCCACGTGTACGAGGAAATCGTGTACATAGGTATCTACAAGGCCAGTGAGGACGCTACGACGTTGGCCTTCCTCAACCGGCTGGAAGCCTTGGATGCCTTTGCTGAGAAGCACCTCGACCTCGCCACAAAAGCCGCCGCTCCTTAGCCGCCGGTCGGTGGCCCGGCGCACTAAGTTGAGGAGGAGGAGGTCGTACGTTCGTGGATCCATCTTTCTTCTTGCCTTCTGTAACCACCACTGCGATCGCATCATCGTGGCCTTAATTCTTATTGTGTGTTGCATTCTCGTTCCAGTCAATACCGACATGTGCGATCCCTTTGCTTAATTATATGCATCACTGTAACTAGTACTCCATCCGTCAATTTATAAGTTGTGCTTACCTTTTCCATCAACTTCGTGCAACGCGCGGGCATCTTGCTAGAAACACTAGAATATGTCTATATAATCCGTATGTGATAGTCCATTTGAAATCTCAAAAAAGACAAATATTTAGGTACGGAGGGAGTAATATATTAGGAGTATATCAAAACAATAGTGATTTCTTTCAAGTTTGTGAACAAATACTACTATTCTACTACTTTGGATCCGTCGCAACGCACGGGCACATTGCTGGTAAAAGGAAAAGGCCTGCCGCGTTCGCGTCGCACCCCCACACGCCCGGGAATCGGGAGTACAACACGGCCCGTCCGGCACGACACATAGCTTAGGGAAGGCGTGTTGCCTAGCATTTTCACTTTCATGTGGGACCGCCGTTGAGCAAACCGACACCCCGCCCGCCGCCGGGTTGGAAAACAGAAACGAGGGGAAGATCTAGCTGTAGCACGGAAGCCAAGAAATTTGGTGTCAGACGGGGCTCGTTGATAGAGTAGGAGCATTCCGTACTAGTACTACTCCTACTAGTACCAAGTTTGTACTCCTAATACTATATTACTAGTACTACCACTATACAACTAGTAGGTACGTGCACGGCACAACATCGTAGGAACAAAAAACGGGAAGATCTTGTTTTGGGTGATTTATCTTTTTTTCAATCAACGTAGTATGAATAATATGATGTGGGGGGCACCCATGAAGCTTATGTGGCTTGGTTGCATGGCTACGGAAGGTTAGAGAAAAATAAATAGATAATGTGTTTAGAGTGCACTCCACTAAATAGATATACTTTGGATCCATTGCAACGGACCGGCACATCTATATCTATACCCCCTATATAGTGTGTGAAAACTTTGAAAGTTGGTCGTTGGATGAAGCCAATCCGACGGTACAAAGATGGCAAATCCGAGCACTACTGGCCGTTGGATATCATCCACCAGATTCTGCCACATGTATAATCTAGAAGACTCCATGGTTGAACTTAATTCATGACTAACTTTGCCACAACTAAGCTTAGGCAAAGTTATTAGTTCTTCAAAATGAGAGCCACAAGTTGGCAAGCCTAAGGGAATCTTGCCACATTTTTTGTGTGTATGTCATGTGGGGCCTTAGTGTGGCTTGCCTAAGGTGTGGCTTGAACCAAACACTCACCTAAGTTAATCAAACTTGCCTAACCTTACATTCCACCAGATTTTGCCACATGTTAGAATCCAGAAAGCTCCACATGTAGAAGCATAATGCACAAACCACCAGAATCTCATGCGTGCAATGCACGTGTACCTTACTAGTACTAGTTGGTAGTAGTAAGAAACAAATTCCAGTTTTGGCACGAGCTCGTACTGCGGGAGCACCACAAGGCCTGCCGCAGGAGTTACATTTCCCTCTCGGGGCCCACGGGACCGAACTTCAGTGGCTTAGTGCCCGGCCTATGAGTCAATGACATGCGGACCTTAAATGCGGCTGGCCCACATGTCATTCTCATGGTGGTGGCGTGGTTCGCGACTCACTCGTTCGAGATGAACCGGCCGGTGGTGGCGTGGCCGTGGCGAGGGTGCCACAGCTGGGCGTCGGGGCGTTACGAGGCGTAGATGGCCACACCGGCGGGTACTACCTGTAGTACATAAGTACTCCAGCTGAGGATTGATGCCCGGGACGAAATGTGTCACAGCCGCTGGATGAAAATTCGATGGTGCGGGAGTACGGATCGGAGCACAGCAGCGGAGCAGGCAAACCGCGTCCAATCGGGTGTGTCTGTGGTAGAAAGTTGATGGTCGCCGCAGTTCAGCTGGCCCGCATGTCATGCACACAAAGGCAGAGGAGCGGTGGGGCCGAGAGGGATGAGGGGCACGTCGGGGGATGAGGATCCCCTGACGCGAACAATCCTACCATTCTGTCACTGACATGTGGGACCCATAAGCGTGGGTCCCACCTGTCAGCGAAGGAAAGGCAGGGCAAGGCAGTGATAGCCACGTCAGAGGATCCATGTCCACGTCGGGGGACGTCGTGCCGTGGGTTGGAGCGGCGTCGTGGGAATCGCGTGTGGGTGTGGCAGTGGTAGAAACAAGAAACGTGATGGTCGCCGTGGTTCAACTTCCATGGACAAGCTGTCATGTCTGCTGACACATGTATATCAAAACTAGAGTGTTTATATTTCAAGCACGTGAACAAGTATTATTCTACTACTTTGGATCCATTGCAACGCACGGGCCAGCACATTGGTAGTAGTAGTGTCCATCTCTATCTCTAGAGGCCTTCCCTCGTTCATCCTTTTCTCTCACAAGATAAACTACTCATACAAATGCATCTTGATGTTCCGTGGAACGCACGAGGATGTTTCCTTGGGGGTCTCTCCAGCGCGGCGTGGCCGTAGTTGCAAGTTGACGCCCCTTGAGATGCCGACGTTGAGGGGCACTCGGATTTCCTCCGATGAGCAGGTAAGATGAGTTTGATCACGTAGTAAATGCATTCTAAAGACTACTTCCGTGTCCATTTCCTAATTCTCCCCCTGCCCACTGTTTCACAGGTTAGGCTCGGTGCGAGTGGAGATTGGCTTGCATATGTACGGGAGGGTACCAACATCAATTTGCACAACATTTACAACGGTGACACCGTTCCCGTAGAACCTTTGTCCAACATTGGGATCAGCCATGCAACGGGCCACCGCATGAATTGGTACGATGGAACCACGGTGAGATTGAATAAGATAGCACGAACCTTGCACATGGCGGTCAAAGGCGGACCATGCTGTCTGCGGCCGATTTGTTGCCGTACGAGTAGGAAGACGTTGTGCTCCTTTCTAACCGCATCTTCGCGGTGACAAACCAGGGGACTTATTTTGTATGGGACACATCCTACGATATACTCCCTCTCTCCCAGTTTATTTGTTTTGAATCTTTTCGTTTTATAAGTTTCAAATTCAAATTTAGAGCTCCCCATCACATGTTGAGATTACAATGTCCATTAAATCGTTGCGTGCATGTATAGTAAAGAAACAAATCTCGAGTTTGGCACGAGTTCGTGCTGCGGGAGCACCACAAGCCCTGGCGCAGGAGTTACATTTCCCTCTCAGGGCCGTCGGGACTGAGCTTCAGCGCCTTACTACACCTACCTTTGAGTCAATAACATGTGGACCCGATAGGTGACTGGTCCACATGTAATGCTCCCGTAGGCAGAGGGGCAGTGGGGCCAAGAGGGGTGAGCCGCAGGTCGGGGGACGTGTGGTTTCATGGGTTCGAGCGGCGTCGTGGGAATCGCGGGTGGCTGTGGTAGAAACTTGATGCTCGCCGCATTTTAGGTGGCCCACATGTCATGCACACAAAGGCAGAGGGGCGGTGCGGCCGAGAGGGGTGAGGCGCACGTCGGGGGGCGTGGTGCCGTGGGTTGGAGAGGCGTCGTGGGAATCGCGAGATGAAACGTGATGGTCGCCGTAGTTGAACTTCCATGGACAAGCTGTCATGTCTACGGACACATGCACTGCATACCGATCACTGGAAGGAGTAGCAGAGAAAGCTATATATGCGGATAAATAGTTCCTTATAGTCAAGCGGACCCATGCTACTACTCTGTTCCAAAGACATGCACACCATCGAAATAGTCCATCTATATCAATATACACCGAGAGGGAATAATTTTTTTACAAGAGAGGAAATAGTTCATCCATCCATAATGCCCTCCTGCTGGTGCAGCCTTTTCTTCTTCTTCTTCTTCTTCTTCTTCTTCTTCTTCTTCTTCTTCTTCTTCTTCTTCTTCTTCTTCTTGTTCTCATTCTCTGTGGGAGACGGCTTCGCAACAAGCTCTTTGGACCTTGCAGCTATCTCGAAACTCACACGGGCATCGAGGGCAGCATATTTTATCCGCTCGTACGTCAAGGGATAATTCTCCCATCCAGACGACCTTAATGCCACCGTCTCGTCACCCTTCTGAAGATTTGTACCGAGCACAAAATTTGCTACGTCGAATAGGGATGGTGTCTGTTTATCACAATCTTCTACAGGAATTTTGATTCTGGTTTGTAGGTCAGCGATGCTTTTCAAATCAAGGTTGTACGGCTCCAGCTTCTGTTTGTCCCCTTCGATGGCTGCCCCACAGAAGTATACGTCCTCCCGAGACAAGAAATCGTGAAGCTCACGTGGTATGGAGGGCGAGTGTATGATGTGGTACACCAAAACATCATCTTCGTGGCACAGCTGAAGGACGGCGGCGCGCTGGATCTTCCCAGGGGCACGCTCCGTGTACTCTGCGTCGAGACCGATGACCCTCGTCTCTACCTTTTCGAGGGAGTTGGATACATTGTTGATCCACTGCCGAACAACCCTTGGGTGGACGGTGACGGTGGCAACTATGCGCATCGAGCCTTCGACGAGGACATGTTGGACGCTAAAAACCTGCATCTCGATCTCTTCCGCCATTTGGAACCGCTGGAACGGAGGGCTATGGTTTGGAGAATTAGGATTAGATGGCTAGTCTAACTGAAGTAGTAGATGATTATTTAAAGAGGTTAAAACAATGTGAACGCAGTGGGGTTTGGATGCAAATGAAGACGAAGGGGAGGTGAAGAAGCCGAGGAGAATCGGTTCCCGATGGAGAAGTAAATGGGAGAAGTGGCGTGCAGGCAGTTGATTAGACGGCTAGGTAGACTAAACGAAAAGGCTATGCGGGTAGACTGATGAGTCGTACCTGTTCGTGTACGTGCCCATCCTTCCTGATAGGTGGGACCTATGCAAACAGATAAAAAATGTGTCGTAGTTTTTTTTGAGCGCGTGAGTGGGAGACACAACATTCTCTGGTTAAGGAATACTCCCTCCGTTTAGGTGAGTATAAGTCACCTTATGAAAATCAGGTTTTCCCAAAACCTTTAGGCGTGGAGCATTAACTTCCTGCTCGATCCCCTCCCAGCCTCGTTAGCCAGCGTTCTCTTCCTCTGCTGCCGCGTTCTACCTTTCCATTTTTCCTCTTCTCAAGTGTGGAACGATCTGCATGCCGTCCTTGATGCACCAGAACGACCACTGCATGCATCGCGGCAGGGCGTTGATTGGGCATGCACGAGAATTTGGTTAGTCCTGCCTTCGGTCGCTGCGTGCTGTCGCTCAACAGTGGCATGGCGGCGCTTGACGACCAGTTTGCCGGCAAAGTGCTGATGGTAACCATCAACGGCGACCGGCCTCCCGTCTCGCCGGACGACCTTGTCAAAGCTCTTGGCATTGCGCACGGCATCCAAATAAGTGACTTGCTCGTCGAAGTCTGTCCGCCACCGGCTGATTTCTTCGTCAGGTTCCGGACAACTTTCGACTGCAGTCGTGTGTTCGAATCTTCCCGGCGTTTGTTCTGCGATGGCGCGCTGGTGAGCTTTGATCGGTGGCACCCAGGATGGGGCTCGGTGCCCTCTGAGCTTGAGTTTTTAACAAAGCTTACCTTCCACGGCATGCCTCGACGTGCTTGGAACAGCGAGTCCATGAACGAGCTTATCAACGACCTTGGAGGTGAGCTCGTAAGTATGTTTGTTCCTCCAGACAGCTGGGCTCTGACGGTTATGGCATGGATGAAGAAGCCGTCCACCATACCGAAGGTGATTGGTGTTGAGATACCGGTGCAGGAACCGGGGTTGTACTATTCGTCGCCACCAAGGCCGCCGCGGACCACGTTAGGGATGTACCTGTATCGAGTGTTCGTGCATGTCGAAGAAGTGGTCAATCCATCAATCGAAGTCCTGCCGCCGCCGCTGGTGCCAGGGTCCGTCGACGACGTCCATTACAGGAGTCAACGTCAGACTTTCCCCGTGTTGCTCGGAACGATGGATGGCACAGGGCCTACTCCATCGCGCGGCGGAGGCCACTGCTTCTTTGGGAGAAGAGGCAGGGCTGGCTGCCTGGATGTGCTCTAATTTGAGGTAACAACTGAATCTTGTCATATACTAGTTAAATCCGAGCTATGGGTGTGAAGCACTGATATGCCAGTACATTTGATTGTGACCTGTTCTAATTTTGTACCTGAACTTTTTTAGAAAGGGTTGTACGTCAACTTAATGTGCTAGCAGAACTTATTGTGTTGTCTGTCTGTTTTCTTTGCACAACATTCAAGATATTTCCCCGTCATTGATAAAGACGATGAACCGTTATGTACGACTTCGTTGGTTTCAACATAGCCCTTCCCGTAGCGATCCACTGCTTCCATCCTGATTGTGCCGCCTGCGTGAAATTTTTGTATGCAAGTTCAGTGTGCTATGATGTTCTATATGATTGTGTCAACTATATAAGTTTTTACTGAGCATCAGCAATGCATATGGCTGAAAGATGTATTTACGAGCATTAACCGATGGGTCTCTATCTCTATCTCTCTCTCTCTCTCACACACCCGCGCGCGCACACGCACACGCGGGACCCATTGAATTATTTATTTGCTCGTGACAGCTTTTAATTAGGTTCCACTGTAATCTAACTTTTTTCTTAAGTTATTGATTGAGCTCAGTGACTTCAAAAAGTTGTACAGAAGCCTTGTTTGGGCCTTTCCGGCGTCGCTGAATGTGGGCTGAGTAACCATGTTAGGTTGTAGTGTACTACACAGGCCTTTTTTTCAACATCAGCAATGCAACTGGGCCGACAATTGTACACAATATCCGGGTCAACTTGTTATTCTCCGCCCCGCTGGGCTGCAAACTTTCCTAGGAGGTATGCATTAGGCTTAACAAGAAAATTGACTTTAGGAAATAATAAATGGGATGTAATTATAATAACTGGACAATTACTATGCACCAAACACGTAATTAGTTTGAAAAATATATTATTTTTGGAATTTGAAAATTTTAATTTCATTACTTGTTGCGCGCGCAATATTTTGTTGGATTTTAACATAATACAACTTTATTTTGAAATTATATTTAACCTGACTAGAAATTTTGGATAAAAATATTTCAGATCCCATCAAAATGTGGGAATTTTTTTGAATTCTATTTTGAGCAGTTGTTTGAAATTATTAATCGTTGTCCTAGCTAGAAGTTGGGTTGTACTTTTAACAAACTGTAAATGGGCTGTAGTAAATTCCATTAGAATTAAAAAATGGGTTGTACATTCTTACAAATCACAAATGGGCTATATGTTCTCTGCCAAATCCGAGCTGTGGGCCTACTAAGTTGACGCGTATCAAGGGCTTTGTCAACTTATCTAATATAAACGATTCTAGCTGCAGTGATCGTACGATGTCCATCCAACGACCGTAGTGCTTCTTCAAACTCTGGTCTTCTTGCTCCAGCCGCCCAAAGCAGCGCCGGTCGTGTCGCGTGCTCCTGCCTCCCGTGGTCGGCTGTGATGCCGCGGAGGCCTCACCACCCCTTACTACTCCCACCGCTGGCTAGGCCATCCCTCTACTCACCCACACCCCCTGTTATTCTGCGGCGACGACAACCTCACACCACAGCCGAACCAGTGAACCCTCGTACTCCTCTCCGCGCGGGCTTCCACTACTGCGTCTTCCCCGGCTCCGCGTCGTTCCCTTCCTAGGCCTCCCCGTCGTCCAGACCACCGCCCTGGTGCTCTCGGCGCGGCGTGGTCAACGACCGACTTCCATCGGAAGAGTACTGTATGTGGAGATGCTGATAGCTGGGTCCAGGCGGCTGCAAGGAAGTGCATCCTTATTACGCGCAAAATAATTATTCCTCCACCTAACAGTAGGGACCCAACAGACGGGCCACCTTATTTCGCCAAAAAAACGTTTCCCCCCTGACTGCTGGGACCCACCAGACGGGCCAGCATATTTCGTGAAAAAATGTTCCCCCCGCTGTCAGCTCGGACCAACCGGAAGTGCCTCCTTATTACGCACAAAAAAAAGAATACTCCCCCTGCTAGCTGGGACCCACCATGGTGGGAGGCTAACTTGTGGGCCTACTAAGTTGACTTGGATGGGGGCCTTTGTCAACTTTAGTCAATATGAATGATTCTAGCTCGAGTGACCGTACAATGTCCATCCAACGGCCATAGTGCTTCTTCAACCTCTGGTCTTCTTGCTCCAGCCGTCCAAAGTAGCACTGGTCGTGCCGCATGCTCCTGCCTCCCGTGGCCGGCGGTGCTGCCGCGGAGGCCTCACCGCCCCCTACTATTCCCACCACTGGCCAGGCCCTGCGGCGACGGCAGCCTCACACCGCAGCCGAACCAGTGAATCCTCGTACTCCTCTTCGCGCGGGCTTCCACTGTCGCGTCTTCCCCGGCTCCCCGTCATCCCCTTCCTAGGCCTCGCCGTCGTCCACCGCCCTGGTGCTCTCGGCGCGGCGTGGTCAACATGGTCAAGGAACGACTTCCATCGGACATGGACTGTACGTGGAGAGGCTGACAGCTGGGTCCACGGCCCGCAGGAAGGAAGTGTCTCCTTATTACGCGGAAAATAATGATTCCTCCACCTGACAGCTGGGGCCCACCGGACGGGCCACTGTATTTCATGAAAAACTGTTTCCCCCTGACTGCTGGGACCCACCAGCTACATCTTCGCATGCAAGGAAGTGCATCCGGGCAAAAAAACGATTCGCCCCCCTGACTGCTGGGACCCACCAGCTACATCTTCGCAGGCAAGGAAGTGCCTGACAGTCGGGACCCACCTGGTCGAAGCGTACGTAGCGTTGTCATTCTGGTCGCGAACATGTACGTACATATATACTGGTGGATCTAGAGGTGCGCACGTGTCGTAGTAGAGGCGCGTACGTGTCGTAGTAGAGGCGCGTACGTGTCGTACATATATATTGGTGGATGTAGAGGTGCGCACGTATGTACAGCGGCCAGGGTGCAAGAAAGAAAATACGGCCACGTATGTGTACATATGGGCGGGGTCTTAAACGCCTACTCGCGCATATGTATGGCCAGGGCTCGTGTACATGGATGGGTCGGAACGGAGAAACAACGTCATCGTCGTGTTCATGGGGAGGCAACAGAATGCGTCGTGTTCATCGAGAGGCAATGGAACGCATGGGAGCCAACCGGCTGGGTCGGAACAGCATGCATGGTCGTGTTCATTAGGAGGACTTGGATGGAACAGGCGATGGAAACGAGGCATGGCGTACCGCACAACGGAGGAAACGGACCTCCTATGTTCGGAACGGGGTCCTGTTGATCGGGAGGGGTCTGGCGTACCGCAAAACGGAGGAAACAGACCTCCTACGGTCGAAACGGGGGTCCTGTTGATCGGGAGGGGTCTGGCGTACCGCAAAACGGACGAAACGGACCTCCTACGGTCGAAACGGGGGTCCCGTTGATCGGGAGGGGTGTGGCGTACCGCAAAACGGACGAAACGGACTTGTGTTGGAGCGCTATGGTTAAAATGGGGGTCTTGTTCATCGGGCCGGGTGTGGCATACCGCAAAACGGGATTCCACGGGATACTGTTCATCTCCACCGTCGACCTCCTCTAGCCTCCACAGGCTACCATCGACCTCCTCCAGCCTCCACGGGCTCCTATTCATCTAGCCTCCACCGTGCGCTACTCCACCGGCTACTGTTCAACCACATATAACACCCTCGATGCGGCTATATCTCCCACGTGTCAAAGCACGACTTAGAGGCATAACCGCATTGAAAGCAATGTCGCAAGTGAGTTAATCTTCACACAACACATGTAATACATAAGGGAAAGGGATACATAGTTGGCTTACAATCGCCACGTCACACAATACATGAATATAACATTACATCAACCAGATACACACAAGATCCGGCTACGGTACCAAAATAAAAGAAGACTACCCCAAAAGCTACACAGATCCCCGATCCTCCCAACTGGGCTCCACTACTGATCAACTGAAACGAAACAACACTACGAACAAGGTCTTCATCGAGCTCCTCCTTGAGCTCTATAGCACCATCTGCTCGCTATCATCGGCACCTGCAAACTGGTTTTGGAAGTATCTGTGAGTCACGGGGACTCCGCAATCTCACACCCTCGCGATCAAGACTATTTAAGCTTATAGGAAGAGGTAAAAGGTATGAGGTGGAGCTGCAGCAAGTGACTAGCATATATGGTGGCTAACATACGCAAATGATAGCGAGAAGAGAAGGCAACGACACGATCGTTCAACTATGATCAAGAAGTGATCATAGAACAACCTACGTCAAACATAACTCCAACACCGTGTTCACTTCCCGGACTCCACCGAGAAGAGACCATCACGGTTACACACACGGTTGATGTATTTTAATTAAGATAAACTTCAGGTTTTCTACAACCGGACATTAACAAATTCCCATCTGCCCATAACCGCGGGCACGGCTTTCGAAAGTTCAATCCCTACAGGGGTGTCCCAACTTAGCCCATCACAAGCTCTCACGGTCAATGAAGGATATTCCTTCTCCCAAGACAATCCGATCAGACTCGGCATCCCGGATACAAGACATCCTCGACAATGGTAAAACAAGTCCAGCAAGACCGCCCGATGTGCCGACAAATCCCGATAGGAGCTGCACATATCACGTTCTCAGGGCAACACCGGATGAACACTACGAACAACTAAAACCAACCCTCAAGTTTCCCCGAGGTGGCGCTGCAAGTGGCTCTGTTTTGGACCAACACGCAGAGGAGCACTGGCCCGGGGGTTAAAATAATGATGACCCTCGGGAGCGCGACTCCCAAGGGAAAAGTAGGTGGTGGTGAGGCAAATGGTAAAACCAAGGTTGGGCCTTGCTGGAGGAGTTTTATTCAAAGCGAACTGTCAAGGGGTTCCCATTATAACCCAACCGTGTAAGGAACGCAAAAAACGGGAACATAACACCGATATGACGGAAACTAGGGCGGCAAGAGTGAAACAAAACACCGGGCATAAGGCCGAGCCTTCCACCCTTTACCAAGTATATAGATGCATTAATTAAATAAGAGATATTGTGATATCCCAACAAAATATCCATGTTCCAACAAGGAACAAACTCCAATCTTCACCTGCAACTAACAACGTTATAAGAGGGGCTAAGCAAAGCGGTAACATAGCCAAACAACAGTTTGCTAGGACAAGGTGGGTTAGAGGCTTGGCTTAACAATATGGGAGGCATGATAAGCAAGTGGTAGGTATCGCAGCATAGGCATAGCAAAAGAGCGAGCAACTAGCAAGCAAAGATAGAAGTGATTTCGAGGGTATGGTCATCTTGCCTGAGATCCCGCAAGGAAGAAGAACGAGTCCATGAAGAAGACAAACGGACGTAGCCAACGTATCCTCCCAAACGCAACGTTACCGGATTACCGAGAAGAAGTACACCGGAAAGAAAGCAAACAACATAGTGAACAAACATCACATAAGCATGGCACGATGCGCAAACAAATATGATGCATGTCCGGTTTAATGAGGCATGGCATGGCAAAGTGCACAAACAACCCTACAAATTAAGTGAAGCTCAATATGCAACTCCGTTGCATATTGACGGAACACCACATTCAAGTTATTTAGTTCGATCTCGTTTATGTACCCAACAACATTAAATGTTGATTAACATGGCAAGGGGTGAAGCAAATGAAAACTACCTATCTAGGCAAGTTTAAATGAGGCCGGAACAACAAACAACAAGTCCGGAAACTCCTCATGCGCAAATTTTAAGGTTTGGTACTGTTCTGCCCTACACACAATTTTAAAGTTGTTAAACATGCAAAGTAAGGTCACCATGATAAACTAGGAATTTTTCTACCCCATTGACATATAAAGTTTGTTAGGTTTGAAGCTACGGTTGTTTAGTTATGAATTAAAGCATTTTAGCATGTTATTTAAGCAAAATAAAGAAAACATCATTTTAAACATTTTTTAACATGGATGAAAGTTGCAAATTATTAATCTACACAAAATTATAAGCATTTTACATATTAAGTTTGTTCAATTTGCATGCACGGTTGGTGAGATATTAAATGCATGAAGTTTAGGTTTTTTTTAACAAAACAGAAAATCCCAGGAATAAAGCTAATTTCGCTGGAACTGGCAAAAAAACACGCACAGGCCGGTTTGCAGCATACCGCAGCAGCCCAAGAGGATTTGGCCCAAGTGGTTGAGTGACTGTTTGGCAAAAAAATAAATAAAGGAAACAGGGCAGCCTGGGACTTGAACACAGGACCTCTTGATGTGTCTTCGAGGGAACAACCAGTAAGCTAGCCGATCTGCTTGTGGTGGAACATAGTGACAACTCTGAAATAACCTATACACCAGAACGGATCTAGGAACAGAACAAAGCTTCAGTTATGGAGGAAGTTGCTCGCAGCGGGAAAACAGAGGCCGACGGCCATGGCGATTCTGGCCCTTGGCTGGCTGGGTAAGCGGAAGGAGTTGGGCGCCCCTAAACTTGCGGCCCTTGCGCACACGCGGGCGCTGGCAGGGACGAACGAGGCGCTGGGGAGCCACTAGATCAGCTGCACGCAGCGATACAGAGCAGCGATAGAACTTGGCGCGGCTTCAGCAGGATCACGGAACAGACGAAGGTCGGGAGGGCAGCAGCGGCTGGACCCGGGCGCGAGCGTGGCAGGGTTGGCGGCGCGGATGACGTAGAGATGGTTGGATCCGGGCGGCGAGGCGCCGAAACCCCACTTGGACGAGGCAGGGAAGACCGGCGATGAGTTTTCTGCACGGAGACAGCGACGAGGGATTAGAGATGAGAGAGACCTCGGGGAGGAAAATAGAGGAGGAAGAGGATGCGACGGGACCTGGGGCTTCGGCCATCGATGGTGGTGAGGCTCGCCGGCGACGAGGCGAGGAAGAGGGGGTTTGTCAGCGCGGGGACGCCCCGGATTGAGCGGGAGGAGGCTGACTACAAGGGAATTGATGGAGGTAGCTGGCGGCGCTGGGTTGGCTCGGGAAAGAGTGAGGGGATCCCGAGGAAGATTTTTGGAGCGGCGACGGCAGGGAGGGACAAACCTCCTATGTTTTAGGGTTAGGCTAGATTAGGTGAGTTTGGGCTATAAATATAAGGAAAAGAGGGAGTTTGGATCATCCGATCGAAATCGGACGGTTCAGAAAGAATAGGCTAGGGAGTCCAAATAATAAAACGGTGACGTTTTGTAGATGTTTGGGGATGATCCGGACACAACGGTCATGACTGCTCGGGTCGGGTCCAGAACAATTTTCGGACACGCGCGAGGGGGGCTGCGGGCTGACGAGAGAGGTTAGATTGGACCTAGCGGTAGGTAGTGAGCTGCGTAGAGGGTCTCGAGCTGAGAGAAGAGAAGAGAGGGAGGTCCGGCGACTGTTTTCGGAGACCGAAAACGTCCGACGTTAAACCGGCTATAATGCCGCTATAGTTTAACGGTTGGGCTATCAGACGAACTCCGAATGCGATGAAACTTGACAGACGCTCTATCTACACTATAATAAGACCACACGCCAACTTTCAACCCAATTCGAGAACATTTTCCGGCCACTTATAAAATAATAATTCGGACGTGCCGCGGGCGCGTGCAAGTGTGTCTGGGCTCAGAACGGACAACGGAAGGAACTGGGAGACCCGGACTAATGCAAGTTTTCAAAACATGATGATGCAATGCACATGATGACATGACAAGATGCAACACGCAAGCAAATGACAAGGCAAACAACAGCGAAAAACTGGAGGACACCTGGCACATCGGTCTCGGGGCGTTACAGCACTCCACCACTACGAGAGGATCTCGTCCTGAGATCTAGAATGGCACTGGAGGGACAACAGAAGAGAAAGAGAAGAGGTAAAACTAAGTTGCTTCATTGACAAACAAGAGAAACCAAAGAACCTTGAAAAGGTTAAGCCATTTCGAGAAAAGAATACAACGGAGATGACGAAGTTGAAAACACTCCGTTAGGAAAGGGAACAAAGAAGAACAAATTCGAGTAGCACTCCGGTTGGAAAGATATGCAAGGCTTGATAAAATAAAGAACTTGAGCAGCGGGCACACACTCCGGTTAAATGGATAAGCATAAAAATAGCACGATCCTGACAAAACAAGAAGATGGGTTGAAGAGAGCAACATCACAATGCCTCCAGAACAAAAGAATAGAAGATAGATAATTGAAAGAAAAGAATGGAGAAGAGAATGCCAGCTTCTGCCACAACAGATCTTGAAAAGGCATCCTTATGAGAAGGGTCGAACGGAGTTGTTGGAAAACCAACAACGAAAAGAGTAAGCTTGTTGTAGGCTTATGGAAGACATCTCAAAATTATGAGGTGAAATTCTGCCACAAACGGAAACAATAGATTGGATTTAAATGAACAAGAAGACGAGAAACTATTTCACCGGGAGGATAAATGAAGAACTTGGGTCATTTATAAGCACCATAATTAGCAACAATCCTTAGGGAAGGCTTTTGGTGAAACATGACACAAGATAACTCCAACGAACAGATTGATGGTTTTAAAATATCTCATTCCTAACAACATGTGAATCATGAAACATGAACTCAAATTATTAAGAATGACATAATACCACCTCCAATAATATGGTAGAAAGAATTGCACTCCGGATTGCACGAAGAAGAATACTTGAGCTCCTTAGAAAAGAATGTTGATGAACACTCGAGAAGGAAATTAAATCCTAGATGAAACCGTCATGTAGAACCTTCATGAAGAACTCCGGTAACGAAAGGATAACGAAAAGAAAGAGAAGTTAAAAAACACGAGATGAAACCTTGCGATGATTTGATGGATCTCCGTGATAATTAGAGCTTGGAACTCCAAGAAAGAAAAGGTGAACAAAAGAAAGTCAAGAATTTATTCATGATGAACAAACTCTGAAGGAAGGAATTTATCACTTGGATGAAACAAAGAATAAGAATTATGTTGTGCGCATCCTTCACCAATTTAGATTGATGACAAGCCACGAATTTGGCAAACTACTTATTCTCGTTGAAAGAATTAATATAGATATAGCGCAAACTTGAGGAATGTCTTCAACAAACCATCGGTGGGATTTGGAAAACAACGAATGAATTGATATGATAACCAAGGAAGGGAATCTTGAAGGAACCACCGTAAGAATTGAAAATGAACGAAGTAAAAAGGATGAATCACCGGGTAAGAATTGTGAAATGAACGAAGATACTTGAGACAATCTAGATACATGAGAACGAAGGGATCACGAACTGATTAGAGATCACTTGAACGATGCACCGGTAAGATTGGAGAATGATAAATGACAGCTGAGAATGAATAAACCTGAATTGATGGACTCCGGATAATCAAACTGAGAAGACTCTTGAATTGCTCCGGATAGGTGAAAAGAATTCTCACAATCAAAACAATTATGAGAGGATGACATCAAGGTAGAACCATGAATCTCTGAGAGAGCGGATAAGATATCGAGGAAAAACTCTTCTTCGGTATTCAAATGTTGAGAATGACGATGAGAAATACCGCCATGAATTGTTGAGATACTCCGGGATGAAAAATTAGAAAGGTCGAACCAACGATGAAAGAATTTGACAGATCTTGGAGAAAGACATATGACTGATGACAAATCATTCTTATGTCAAACTCTGAAAAAGAAATTTGAGGATAGCTCCGGGAAAATAGAGGAGTCAGGTAAGACCCTGGGAAAAGACCTTTGGGTTAGGGCCCACTGAAAAGATACATCGTTGAACGATTTTGAAGAGATATTGCAACGGTTGATTAAATGGCTTGAATCAGATAACCACCTCGAAAGAGCTTGAACGAATGTAGAGTGGAAACACGAATCTTCGAGATATCTTGAGCACTCCGAAACAATTGAATAGCGAGGAGTGTATGATTAAGAGGTGCACTGGCAAAAGAAGGTATTTGAAACGAGGAAAAAGGATATGATCCACAAAGCTTGAATTGGATCCACCAGAGAAGAAAATGAGTGAAGAGTGACAAACTTGAAGCTTCGTTAGAATCTTCATGAGAATCACCGGATACGAACATTGAAAGAAAAGAATGAAGAGACTTCACAAGAATAAAATGGATACTTGATTAAGAAATCCGAGTCCTTGAAGAAAAAGGGTGGGAGGGTGGGAAAATAAAGGCAACTTGGGATGGATGAAACGAACACCATTGAGAAAACTGAGATTGAATCTTACAGATGTTGAGAAAGAACAGATCCGCTTGAAGAGAAAACACACCGGTTGAAAAAGAATTACCATGACAATCTCGATGATCCAGAAGGATTAGTATTCACATCGGAGTATGAGAATACTGTTTAGGAAAGGTATGGAATCAACACTTGACATTGAAGCAACTCGAATACCACAGCTCAAAAACAAAACAAAGGATTGACTTGCAAAATAAGCCGTAACAAACATATGATAGAGATTTCGTCCGAATTTTCATGGTGGGGCCTACACGGGCTCGATCGTACAGCACCATCATGTACAAGGCAGTGCACATGACATACGAAGCGTCTCCGAGTCGGCATAGCCAAGGACTCTTTAAGACACAACGAGACCACTGTAAAACCAACCATGGATAGGCGGACCACTAGACGTCGAGCCCCAATTTCATGTCATACATCTGTCAGAAAGGTATCCTACGAGCTACTTGAATTGCCACTTATAAACTCCCGAAACTTTCCAGTTATGCAATCAGGTGTTGGGGATACAGGGGAAGCATACTATCTCACCCAAAGCTAGCAAATCCTACATCCAGCTGTATCCATCCTTCAACACATAACCAAGAAACCTTCGAAAATCGTTTACCTCAACATTCGAAAAGCATCTGTTATACGAGTTATGGCAATACTCCCGAACTCCCGCCCAAGTACTGGGTGGCGTCGAGGTTATCTCACCAAC
Source organism: Triticum aestivum (assembly GCF_018294505.1). Lineage (NCBI taxonomy): Eukaryota > Viridiplantae > Streptophyta > Magnoliopsida > Poales > Poaceae > Triticum > Triticum aestivum. Next base: position 393,913,954 of record NC_057809.1, read on the forward strand.
AACTGCATAAAAGAGATTTTCGATGTCGGCGAACTCAGGTATTCCAGAACTGCAACGATAAGATTGTGAAGACAACACCTCGGAGCTCAACTCCCCGGGACGCTGCCACAACCCCTAAATGTCAGGAGGCACCAAGAACAATGTTCTCGTCACAAAACCATCGGAACGATTCCAAGATACCCGCGTGATCCTAAATTTTTTTTAGTGAAATTTGAGAAGAGAAGAGTCAAAACTCTACGTCAGGATGCCTCACCAGAGCGACGAAGGGACTGAGGAGTAAAAAGAATCCTACTCTCCGATATATATAATCCTAACTGACTCAAAACATTTTTCTAGACTCAACATCGCCAGTGATTCGATCAAGCAGGGGGCTCCTAAGGTCGGGGAAGGCTCTGATACCAACTTGTAATGCCCTCGATGTGGCTATATCTCCCACGTGTCGAAGCACGACTTAGAGGCATAACCGCATTAAAAGCAATGTCGCAAGTGAGGTAATCTTCACACAACACATGTAATACATAAGGGAAAGAGATACATAGTTGGCTTACAATCGCCACGTCACACAATACATGAATATAACATTACATCAACCAGATACACACAAGATCCGGCTACGGTACCAAAATAAAAGAAGACTACCCCAAAAGCTACACAGATCCCCGATCCTCCCAACTGGGCTCCACTACTGATCAACTGAAACGAAACAACACTACGAACAAGGTCTTCATCGAGCTCCTCCTTGAGCTCTATAGCACCATCTGCTCGCTATCATCGGCACCTGCAAACTGGTTTTGGAAGTATCTGTGAGTCACGGGGACTCCGCAATCTCACACCCTCGCGATCAAGACTATTTAAGCTTATAGGAAGAGGTAAAAGGTATGAGGTGGAGCTGCAGCAAGTGACTAGCATATATGGTGGCTAACATACGCAAATGATAGCGAGAAGAGAAGGCAACGACACGATCGTTCAACTATGATCAAGAAGTGATCCTAGAACAACCTACGTCAAACATAACTCCAACACCGTGTTCACTTCCCGGACTCCACCGAGAAGAGACCATCACGGTTACACACACGGTTGATGTATTTTAATTAAGATAAACTTCAGGTTTTCTACAACCGGACATTAACAAATTCCCATCTGCCCATAACCGCGGGCACGGCTTTCGAAAGTTCAATCCCTAGAGGGGTGTCCCAACTTAGCCCATCACAAGCTCTCACGGTCAATGAAGGATATTCCTTCTCCCAAGACAATCCGATCAGACTCGGCATCCCGGTTACAAGACATCCTCGACAATGGTAAACAAGTCCAGCAAGACCGCCCGATGTGCCGACAAATCCCGATAGGAGCTGCACATATCACGTTCTCAGGGCAACACCGGATGAACACTACGAACAACTAAAACCAACCCTCAAGTTTCCCCGAGGTGGCGCTGCAAGTGGCTCTGTTTTGGACCAACACGCAGAGGAGCACTGGCCCGGGGGGTTAAAATAATGATGACCCTCGGGAGCGCGACTCCCAAGGGAAAAGTAGGTGGTGGTGAGGCAAATGATAAACCAAGGTTGGGCCTTGCTGGAGGAGTTTTATTCAAAGCGAACTGTCAAGGGGTTCCCATTATAACCCAACCGTGTAAGGAACGCAAAAAACGGGAACATAACACCGATATGACGGAAACTAGGGCGGCAAGAGTGAAACAAAACACCGGGCATAAGGCCGAGCCTTCCAACCTTTACCAAGTATATAGATGCATTAATTAAATAAGAGATATTGTGATATCCCAACAAAATATCCATGTTCCAACAAGGAACAAACTCCAATCTTCACCTGCAACTAACAACGTTATAAGAGGGGCTAAGCAAAGCGGTAACATAGCCAAACAACGGTTTGCTAGGACAAGGTGGGTTAGAGGCTTGGCTTAACAATATGGGAGGCATGATAAGCAAGTGGTAGGTATCGCAGCATAGGCATAGCAAAAGAGCGAGCAACTAGCAAGCAAAGATAGAAGTGATTTCGAGGGTATGGTCATCTTGCCTGAGATCCCGCAAGGAAGAAGAACGAGTCCATGAAGAAGACAAACGGACGTAGTCAACGTATCCTCCCAAACTCAACGTTACCGGATTACCGAGAAGAAGTACACCGGAAAGAAAGCAAACAACATAGTGAACAAACATCACATAAGCATGGCACGATGCGCAAACAAATATGATGCATGTCCGGTTTAATGAGGCATGGCATGGCAAAGTGCACAAACAACCCTACAAATTAAGTGAAGCTCAATATGCAACTCCGTTGCATATTGACGGAACACCACATTCAAGTTATTTAGTTCGATCTCGTTTATGTACCCAACAACATTAAATGTTGATTAACATGGCAAGGGGTGAAGCAAATGAAAACTACTTATCTAGGCAAGTTTAAATGAGGCCGGAACAACAAACAACAAGTCCGGAAACTCCTCATGCGCAAATTTTAAGGTTTGGTACTGTTCTGCCCTACACACAATTTTAAAGTTGTTAAACATGCAAAGTAAGGTCACCATGATAAACTAGGAATTTTTCTACCCCATTGACATATAAAGTTTGTTAGGTTTGAAGCTACGGTTGTTTAGTTATGAATTAAAGCATTTTAGCATGTTATTTAAGCAAAATAAAGAAAACATCATTTTAAACATTTTTTAACATGGATGAAAGTTGCAAATTATTAATCTACACAAAATTATAAGCATTTTACATATTAAGTTTGTTCAATTTGCATGCACGGTTGGTGAGATATTAAATGCATGAAGTTTAGGTTTTTTTAACAAAACAGAAAATCCCAGGAATAAAGCTAATTTCGCTGGAACTGGCAAAAAAACACGCACAGGCCGGTTTGTAGCATACCGCAGCAGCCCAAGAGGATTTGGCCCAAGTGGTTGAGTGACTGTTTGGCAAAAAAATAAATAAAGGAAACAGGGCAGCCTGGGACTTGAACACAGGACCTCCTGATGTGTCTTCGAGGGAACAACCAGTAAGCTAGCCGATCTGCTTGTGGTGGAACATAGTGACAACTCTGAAATAACCTATACACCAGAACGGATCTAGGAACAAAATAAAGCTTCAGTTATGGAGGAAGTTGCTCACAGCGGGAAAACAGAGGCCGACGGCCATGGCGATTCTGGCCCTTGGTTGGCTGGGTAAGCGGAAGGAGTTGGGCGCCCCTAAACTTGCGGCCCTTGCGCACACGCGGGCGCTGGCAGGGACGAACGAGGCGCTGGGGAGCCACTAGATCAGCTGCACGCAGTGATACAGAGCAGCGATAGAACTTGGCGCGGCTTCAGCAGGATCGCGGAACAGACGAAGGTCGGGAGGGCAGCAGTGGCTGGACCCAGGCACGAGCGTGGCAGGGTTGGCGGCGCGGACGACGCGGAGATGGTTGGATCCAGGCGGCGAGGCGCTGAAACCCCACTTGGACGAGGCAGGGAAGGCCGGTGACGAGTTTTCTGCATGGAGATAGCGATGAGGGATTAGAGATGAGAGAGACCTCGGGGAGGAAAATAGAGGAGGAAGAGGATGCGACGGGACCCGGGGCTTCGGCCGTCGATGGTGGTGAGGCTCGCCGGCGACGAGGCGAGGAAGAGGGGGTTTGTCAGCGCGGGGACGCCCTGGATTGAGCGGGAGGAGGCTGACTGCGAGGGGATCGATGGAGGTAGGTGGCGGTGCTGGGTTGGCTCGGGAAAGAGTGAGGGGATCCCGAGGAAGATTTTTGGAGCGGCGGCGGCAGGGAGGGAGAAACCTCCTATGTTTTAGGGTTGGGCTAGATTAGGTGAGGTTGGGCTATAAATATAAGGAAAAGAGGGAGTTTGGATCATCCGATCGAAATCGGACGGTTCAGAAAGAATAGGCTAGGGAGTCCAAATAATAAAACGGTGACGTTTTGTAGATGTTTGGGGATGATCCAGACACAATGGTCACGACTGCTCGGGTCGGGTTCGGGACAATTTTCGGACGCGCGCGAGGGGGGGCTGCGGGCTGACGAGAGAGGTTAGATTGGACCTGGCGGTAGGTAGTGAGCTGCGTAGACGGTCTCGAGCTGAGAGAAGAGAAGAGAGGGAGGCCCGGCGACTGTTTTCGGAGACTGAAAACGTCCGACGTTAGACCGGCTATAATGCCGCTATAGTTTAACGGTTGGGCTATCAGAAGAACTCTGAATGCGATGAAACTTGACAGGCGGTCTATCTACACTATAATAAGACCACACGCCAACTTTCAACCCAATCCGAGAACATTTTCCGGCCACTTATAAAATAATAATTCAGACGTGCCGCGGGCGCGTGCAAGTGTGTCTGGGCTCAGAACGGACAACAGAAGGAACTGGGAGACCCGGACTAATGTGAGTTTTGAAAACATGATGATGCAATGCACATGATGACATGACAAGATGCAACACGCAAGCAAATGACAAGGCAAACAAAAGCGAATAACTGGAGGACACCTGGCACATCGGTCTCGGGGTGTTACACCACCCCTCCACCGTCTACTGTTCATCCAGCCCTCCACACCATGGGGTCCTGTTCAACCACCCCTCCACGGGCACCCCTCCACTGTCTACTGTTCATCCAGCCCTCCACCGCACCACGGGGTCCTGTTCATCCAGAGGCAACGCCACCACTCACTGTTCATCCAACCTCCCCCCCCCGCAACGCTCACTGTTCTTCCAATTGATCGGCTTCAGTTAGCAGCAATAGTGAAGGAATCGCTCGATCGGATTCGGTTAACAGCCATCGATCGATCGCTCGGATTCAGTAACGCATAGCCTACAGTGCAATCGCTCGGGTTCAGTTAGAGCCCAACGCCTCGCTCGGGTTCAGTTAGAGCCAACGCCTCGCACAGACGCGCGTGCATGTACGAGAGAAACGCGCATCGCTCGGCCCCCGACCTCCCACCGTAACCAGGAACTGCCCGAAATTTTCTACCATGGTTTTTTCCATCATGGACGGCCCAAATAATGTCATGCAGCTGCGTCTCCGGCCCGCCCAGGACGAAAAGCCCATTTTCTGTCACGATTTTTTGTCATAGAAGTAGGATCCCACCACATCTATGATGATACCGGGTTTTTTCACAATTATCGTCATAGAAGTGTCATATGTATGACAGAAATTTTTTCCGTTCGGCCCAAAATGTCCCGGATGTGTCTTTTTTTTGTAGTGTAGTTACACCTTTCACACACGAGCGTATACATAAAACTGTGTGGAATGTACATACGAACGGAAATGTTTTCCCTGGATTGACTATGTGGGATGTACATAAGAACGGAAACGTATTCCTTGGATTGACTGTGTGTGATATACATACGAACGGAAATGTTTTTCTTGGATTCACCGTGTGGGATGTACATACGAACAGAAATGATTGGGTTTCGATGCCTCACCCGATCGCACACGGCCCTAGCCCGTGTCTGAGGAAGGCCTATCCCCTACGATTTCTGGGTCGTGTGGGAAGGACCCCCCCATCGCCCACACTCACTTGGAGACGGTTCCAAATGCCATCGTGGAAAGGGGTTAAAAACCGTTTGTATAGCACCGACGCATACTAGTGTCACGTGATCCATATCAACTAAACCATGTCCAATCATCACGTGAGATGGAGTAGTTTTCAATGGTGAACATTACTATGTTGATCATATCTACTATATGATTCACATTCGACCTTTTGGTCTCAGTGTTCAGAGGCCATATTTGCATATGCTAGGCTCGTGAAGTTTAACCCGAGTATTCTGCACGTGCAAAACTCACTTACACCCGTTGTATGTGAACGTAGAGCTTATCAGACCCGATCATCACATGGTGTCTCGGCACGATGAACTGTAGCAATGGTGCATACTCAGGGAGAACACTTATACCTTGAAATTTAGTGAGAGATCATCTTACAATGCTACCGCCTTAGTAAGCAAAATAAGATGCATAAAAGATAAACATCACATGCAATCAAAAAATGTGACATGATATGGCCATCATCATCTTGTGCCTTTGATCTCCATCTCCAAAGAACCATCATGATCTGCATCATCACCGACTTGACACCTTGATCTCCATCGTAGCATCATTGTTGTCTCGCCAACTATTGCTTCTACGACTATCGCTACTGCTTAGTGATAAAGTAAAGCAATTACATGGCTATTGCATTTCATACAATAAAGCAACAACCATAAGGCTCCTGCCAGTTGCCGATAACTTTTAGAAAACATGATCATCTCATACAAAAATTTAGATCTCATCACGTCTTGACCATATCATATCACAACATGCCCTGCAAAAACAAGTTAGTCGTCCTCTACTTTGTTGTTGCAAGTTTTACGTGGCTGCTACGGGCTTCTAGCAAGAACCGTTCTTACCTACACATCAAAACCACAACGATTTTTGTCAAGTGTGTTGTTTTAACCTTCAACAAGGACCAGCCATAGTCAAACTCGATTCAACTAAAGTTTATCGAGTTTGACTATCGAGTTTGACTAAAGTCTACCCGGACCTCTGTGCGAAGCACGTCGGTAGAACCAGTCTCATGAACGCGGTCATGTATTGTCGGTCCGGGCCGCTTCATCCAACAATACCGCCGAATCAAAGTAAGACGTCGGTGGTAAGCAGTATGACTATTATCTTCCACAACTCTTTGTGTTCTACTCATGCATATATCATCTACGCATAGACCTGGCTAGGAAGCCACTGTTGGGGAACATAGTAATTCAAAAAAATTCCTACGATCATGCAAGATCTGTCTAGGAGAAGCATAGCAACGAGACGGGAGAGTGTGTCCACGTACCCTCATAGACCTAAAGCGGAAGCGTCAGGTTAATGCGGTTGATGTAGTCGAACGTCTTCACGATCCAACCGATCCAAGTACCGAACGTGTGGTACCTCCGTGTTCAGCACACGTTCAGCACGATGACGTCCCTCGGGCTCTTGATCCAGTAGAGGGTCGAGGGAGAGTTCCGTCAGCACGACGGCGTGGTAACGGTGTTGGTGATGTGATCCGCGTAGGGCTTCGCCTAAGCACTACGACAAATATGACTGAGGTGGTAAACTGTGGAGGGGGCACCGCACACGGTTGAGAAACAATTGATGTGCCCTTGGGGTACCCCCCTGCCCCCATATATAAAGGAGGAGGGGAGGAGGCGGCCGGCCTAGGGGGTGCGCCAAAGGGAGGAGTCCAACTAGGACTCCCAATCCTAGTTGGACTCCCTTTCCTTTTCTGGAGGGGGAAAAGAGGGAAGGGAGAGGAAGAGGAGAATGAAAGGGGGGCGCACCACCTGCCTAGTCCAATTCGGACTCCCTATAGGGAGGGGGCGCGGCTACCCGTTGTGGGCTGCTTCCCCTCTCCCCTATGGCCCATGTAGGCCCAATATTCCCTCGGGGGGTTCCGGTAACCCCTCGGTACTTCGGAAAAATCCTTGAATCACTCTGAACCATTTATGTCCAAGTACAACCTTCCAATATATGAATCTTTACCTCTCGACCATTCCGAGAATGCTTGTCATGTTCGTGATCTCATCTGGGACTCCGAACAAACTTTGGTCACCAAAACACATAACTCTTAATACAAATCATCATCGAACATTAAGTGTGCGAACCCTACAGGTTCGAGAACTATGTAGAACTGACCGAGACACATCTCCAGTCAATAACCATTAGCGGAACCTAGATGCTCATATTGGCTCCTACATATTCTACGAAGATCTTTATCGGTCAAACTGCATAACAACATACGTTATTCCCTTTGTCATCGGTATGTTACTTGCCCGAGATTCGATCGTCGGTATCATCATACCTAGTTCAATCTCATTACCAGCAAGTCTCTTTACTCGTTCTGTAATGCATCATACCGTAACTAACTCATTAGTAAGATTTCTTGCAAGGCTTATAGTGATGTGTGAGGGAGTCCTGGATTAGGGGGTGTTTGGGTAGCCGGACTATACCTTCAGCCGGACTCCAGGACTATGAAGATACAAGATTGAAGACTTCGTCCCGTGTCCGGATGGGACTTTCCTTGGCGTGGAAGGCAAGCTTGGCGATGCGGATATTTAGATCTCCTACCATTGTAACCGACTTTGTGTAACCCTAACCCTCTCTGGTGTCTATATAAACCGGAGGGTTTTAGTCCGTAGGACAACTTCATATACAACAACCATACCATAGGCTAGCTTTTAGGGTTTAGCCTCCTTGATCTCGTGGTAGATCTACTCTTGTACTACCTATATCATCAATATTAATCAAGCAGGACGTAGGGTTTTACCTCCATCAAGAGGGCCCGAACCTGGGTAAAACATCGTGTTCCTTGCCTCCTGTTACCATCCGGCCTAGACGCACAGTTCGGGACACCCTACCCGAGATCCGCCGGTTTTGACACCGACATTTGTGCTTTCATTGAGAGTTCCTCTGTGTCGCCGCTTTTAGGCCCGATGGCTCCTTCGATCATCAACAACGATGCAGTCCAGGGTGAGACTTTTCTCCCCGGCAGATCTTCGTCTTCGGCGGCTTCGCACTGCGGGCCAATTCGCTTGGCCACCTTGAGCAGATCGAAAGCTACGCCCCTGGCCATCAGGTTTGGTTTGGAAGCCTAAACTACATGGCTGACATCCGCGGGGACTTGATCTTCGACGGATTCGAGCCACAGCCAAGCGCGCCACACTGTCTCGATGGGCATGATATAGCTCTGCCACCGAACAGTGCCTTGGAGGCTGCACATGCATCGGTTCCAACCGTTGATTCGGAGCCTACTACATCGAACGAGGATCAGCGGTTGGACGCTGCCTTAGGGGCTGCGATCTTAGAGGCAATCGAGCCGAACTCTAGCCCCATACTCCGCATGGCCCGTGACTCCGAGGAGCCGGATTCCTCTCCGAACTCCGAGCTCCCCGTGCCCCTACCGATCGAATCCGATTGGGCGCCGATAATGGAGTTCACCGCCGCGGACATCTTTCAGCACTCGCCCTTCGGCGACATCCTGAATTCTCTAAAGTCTCTCTCTTTATCAGGAGAGCCCTGGCCGAACTACGGTCAGCAAGGTTGGGATATGGACGATGAAGAAATTCCAAACCCACCCACCACCCACTTCGTAGCCACTGTCGACGACTTAACCGACATGCTTGACTTCGACTCCGAAGACATCGACGGCATGGACGACGATGCAGGAAACGAACAAGAACCAGCACCTGTAGGGCGCTGGAAGGCCACCTCGTCATATGACATATATATATGGTGGACACTCCAAAGGATGGAGATGGCGATGGAACAGCGGGGGACGATACCTCTAAGAAACAGCCCAAGCGCCGGCGTCAGCGGCGCCCCTCTAAATCCCGCCAAAGCAAAAACAGTGATTCTGGCACGGGAGATAATACTACTCCGGATAGCGCCGAAGAACACCCCCTCCAGCAAGATTCAGCACAGGAGGACAGAGAAGCCAGCCCTCACGAGAGGGCGGCGGACCAAGAGGTTGAGGACGATAATTATACGCCTCCCTCCGAAGACGAGGCAAGCCTCGACGACGACGAGTTCACCGTGCCAGAGGATCTCGCCGAACAAGAGCGTTTTAAACGCAGGCTTATGGCCACGGCAAGCAGCCTCAAGAAAAAGCAGCAACAGCTTAGAGCTGATCAGGATTTGCTAGCTGACAGATGGACTGAAGTCCTTGCGTCCGAAGAGTATGAACTCGAACGCCCCTCCAAGAGTTACCCAAAGCGCAGGCTGCTACCCCGACTAGAGGAGGAAGCACCTACATCACCAACGCATGACATGGCCGACCGGCCACCTCGTGGCCGCGACAGAGAGGCCTCTCGGCCCTCCATTCAAGCCATGCCCCGGCGCCGCGTCAAGCATACTAAGGTACGAGAAAATGCGCCCGACCTACGCGACATACTGGAGGACAAGGCAAGGCAAACAAGATCGATCTACGGATCATGCAGGCGCCCCACGGCACGTGACGGTGATCGTCACTCCGGACGCAATGAATCCGGCCGGGCCAAACTCAACCGACAAAGCTCCTTCGAGCTCCGTCGTGATATAGCCCAATACAGAGGCGCCGCACACCCACTATGCTTCACAGATGAAGTAATGGATCATAAAATCCCTGAGGGCTTCAAACCCGTAAACATCGAATCATACGATGGCACAACAGATGTAACATCCCAAATTTTCAATTTGGAATGTTATACATTAGATCATCATGCATATCATATTTTATTTTGCTTTTGGTTTTGATCCTAGAAAATCCTAAGCAACTCAAGGACCCACGGAGAGAGTTGGGGATTTCGTTATTTACATATTTGAGTTTTCTCAAATTTTGTAAACAGGATCATTTGATTTTATTTATTTTATCATCAATTATTTCTATTACAAAAATATGAGAGAGGGAATAAAATGACTTTCCCAAAATATAGAAATATTGAGGATTTAATAAAAAAATCAAATAAGATTTATTTCGGAGTTTTTCGGTATCTTTATTTGAATTCAGGAAAAATGCGCATTTTTCAAAATTGCATTTAGGGCCCAAATAAATGTTCACTTTATCGGGCTTGATTTTAGAAACCCGGAAAAATTTATTTCAGGATTTTTGGAGTCCGTTTAGTATTTTTTTTTTATTTTTCCGAGCGTAATTATTTAAAAAAGAAAGAGCGGAACCGACTATGGGCCGTACTCGGCCAGGACTTCCCTGGCCGGGGCCTTTATAAGCCGGGGCAAGCCAGCCCGAAGGCCAGCCGCCCCGAAACCCTAGGCCCAGCCGCCGCCGCCGCCGCCGCCAGCCGCCGTCGCCGCCCCGCCGTCGATCCGCCGAAGCCACGCGTCGCCCGAGGTTTGCCACCCTCGAAATCCATGCCATTTTTTTTTGGAAAAAAAAATTCCGTTCATCGTTTTTCTTTTTCGTCGGATTTTTCCGTGATTATTTTCTGATCGCGATTTCCGATCCGATTTTCGTTTTAGTATAACTTTTCGCTCGTTTATCGGAATCATGTGATTCAAGCGCCTGGAGTTTCGTCTCGAAACCCTCTTTCCGAATAATCAACTTAAACAAGTTTTTGCTACTGTAAAATTTTACATAGATCCAGATTACTAGAATGAAGTTGTTTTCTTTCGTCGTTTGATTTCTTTTGCTTCGTTCGATTTGATTCTTTTTGCAAACCAGGGTTCTTAAGTTGAACTTTCTGGTTAGATCTTCTATTTGAGTTTTACCTGTGCATTAGATGAGTACTTATTGTATGCTTGTTTGTTTGTCTGCGATAGAATACCCGGAGTGCGCCGCCTGTTACTTTGAATCTCTTGGTTTCGCGGATCATCAGCAAGGCAAGTAACACTTTGATCATACCTTTTTCTACAACCCAATTTTATTGCATTAGATCAATCCTCACACATTGCATGATTAGGATCTAATTAAATTGTGGGATGGGAAGTAGATGAGGTAGTACCTATTACTTGTTTATTATCAAACCTTTGGGAGTTATTTTCTAGGTTTGCTTATCACGCCATGCTATGCTAGTAGACGTGGATTGGGTGAGTGATATCCATGACAGATGTGAGATTGTTAATTAATGGTTTATCTCAGGTGGCAACCTAAACACACATCTGGGTGGATTGAGGCACCTGGGTATTCCAGGACTTGCCTGTTTTTCTTTTGGACCGCCACCCAGGCTCAAAGGGATCATGAGATTATTCATACTAGAAACTTCCGTGTGCAGCCACAAGCCATTATGGGCTCTGGCATAGTTGATTAAGTCGTGCGAACTCTTACAGGGTAGACTAGCAAATGTAGGGGATGTAGGTGGTACGGTCTACCCGATCGTAAGGTGCTAGCGCTTCTGAAAGACTATGTCTCGGTCATCTGTTTCTCAAACACCATGTAGTGCAAGAAATCCAACGGAGGCGATCGAGTCTTGTGGGGAAAAGTGCACAAACCTCTGCAAAGTGTAATAAACTAATCATGGTTAGCCGTGTCCCCGGTTATGGACATCTTGAGTATCTAGTACCTGGATTATCATGTGAATCTCAACATGTTACTCTAAAGTAAATTTTGTTGGGTTTAATGATGTTACTTTAATTGGGATTGAGAATGCTGTCAACCATTCTCAATGTTTAACAACCACCCTAATAGTAATTAAATGTATTCCTTTGAAGTAGGGGAAAATTGGCTTTACGCAAAAACTGTAACCATAGAGCTTTCCACCAGCCAAATATGCATGTAGTATAGCTGTTTCATTCCATTACTCCCTATGTGTTACCTTGCCAGCATATTCCATGTGCTGACCCGTTTTCGGGCTGCAACGTTAATGTTGCAGACTTTTCAGACGACGATTAAGGAGTTTTTAGGTCGTGGTTCTATACTCAGTGATGCCGTTGGAGTTGATGGACTCACTTATCTTCCAAGCCTTCCGCTGTTATCGTTATTAGGTGGCTTTAAGCCATATTTATTGTAATAAGTTCCCTTTTGAGACACCCGATGTAATAAGTGTGTGATTGCTACTCTGCTATAAATCCTTCAAGTACTGTGTGGTGTCAGCATTACTGATCCAGGGATGACATGGGGCACAGAGATCAGACTGTTTGAGGTCTGGTCGCTACAGAGATGGTATCAGAGCACACGCTGATTGTAGGACACGACCACTAAGCTAAAGACCTAGATCACTGCTCACTCTCTTCTCTTCTGACCTCTCATCTTTTCTACTCTTTAGGATGGCGGATGCAAGGAACAAGTTCACCCAACCAGATGAAGATACACCCTTTGGACGCCACTTGAAGGAAGTCACTAGATACCTGAACATAGGAATACCAAGCTTCACGGGAACCTACAACGCCACTTTACCTGAAGAAGAGCGCTGGATGATTCAAGTTCAAGTTCCAGGAAGGACGTTCATGCCAGTCACTTAGCCCATAGAGTTTTCTTTTGATGCACCAACTTGGAGTCTAGGAAAGAGTATGGCAGCTCACATCGCCATGGGACGCATTGGCGAAGTCTACCGCAAGGATCTCAAGGATACTATCTACCAGATTTGTGGGCGCCGAGATGAACACTGGGAGATGATCAGCACCAGGAAAGATAGATCAATTGCAGCTTTTATTCAGGAGTTAAATCAGCACATTCGACGACAGGAGAATCAGATGTGCGCTGACATGATAGATCTGAAGAAGGCTAAGACTACAATCAAGGAACTGGAGGAAGAACTCAAGGCTACACGCGAAGATTATGAAGAAGAAATTGAAGTATTGGTGGAGAAGAATGACGATCTGATCAAGAAGATTGGCATATTTATGGGAGGCCCGACAGCAGTAGATGAAGACGAAGAACCTAAGGAGATTAGCCCGGAAGACTACGTCATCATTGACGGCACCGACTCGGAACAAGATAGTAGCAATGATGACTATGTTGATGAAGCAGGAGCAGATATCATGGAGTCTACAACCGTAAAATATTTCTAGTAGACCACCTCATCAGTAGTAGTAGTCCACCATGTAAATATAGTAGTCCGAGCACTCTTGCGATAGCTAGATCGATTGTATGTCCTTGTTTGATTGAATGAAGTGAATTGTTTGCTTTTGCCTCATGTTCATATGGGTAGTGTTTTCCCTTTAGACCCCCTCTATTCTTATATCTCATCTTTTCTAAACCCTCAGATGCCTCCGAGACGTGACCCTGGATTTGCCTTTCCGCCGGAGCTCACCCAGTTGATCCAGCAGCAGAACACCTTGATGCAGTTGCTAGTTCAGAATCAGAATCAGGGGAACAACAACGACAACCCACCACCACCACCACCACCTGTTGACCACTTAGCCTGTTTTCTTAGGCTGAATCCGCCGGTGTTTTCCAGTAGCACCGAGCCGATAGTAGCAGATGATTGGCTCCGCAAGACAGGTAGGGAGTTGACCACAGCAGGATGCACAGATGCAGATAAGGTGAAGTTTGCCGCACATTAGTTAGAAGGACCCGCAACATCATGGTGGAAGAATTTCACAGCCACCTTCCCAGTCGACACTGTCACATGGGACCAGTTTCAGCAGGCTTTCCGTACTGCCCATGTTTCAGCAGGAGCAATGGCCATGAAGAAGCGTGAGTTTCGTAACTTGCGCCAAGGAGGACGGACAGTTGGCCAGTATGTGGAGGAGTTTAGTAAGCTAGCACGTTATGCCCCAGATGACGTTGCTACGGATGCAGCTAAGCAGGAGAAATTCCTGGAAGGATTGAATGATGAGTTGAGTATGCAGTTGATGGTAGCCACCTTCAACAACTACCAGGAGTTGGTAGATCATGCTCTTATGATTGAAGGGAAGCAGCAGCAAATTGAGAACCGCAAGAGGAAGTATGGACAAGGAAAGTATAATTCAGGAGCTCAGCAGAAGCCACGTTTTACCCCTAGACCGGGAGGACATTTTCAGCATACCCATGGAGTAGGTAGCTCGCACAATCACAATGGCACCAAGAATGGTAATGGGAATGGAGGAAGCAATGGCCAGAACCGCAGCACCCCATCAACCCCAGCCAAGAGAGATCTGAGTCAAGTCACCTGTTTCAAGTGTTCCAAGACCGGACATTATGCCAATGAATGTCCTGAAGGCCAAAACGGAAATGGAAGCTCTGGAAAGAAGCCAAACCCTTTCAACAGGGGACAGGTGAACCACGTTAATGTGGAGGAGGTTGAAACTCAGCCCGATGCAGTAATAGGTAAGTTTTTGGTTAAGTCATTTACTGCACTCGTTCTTTTTGATACTGGTGCATCACATTCATACATCTCAAGGGGATTTGTGGATAAGTATAACCTACCAACCCAAGCCCTTAGGTCACCCATGTTAGTAACCTCACCAGGAGCAGAGTATGTGGCTAGTCTATGGTGTGATCGGTTACCATTAAGGATTGGTAACTATGTTTTTCCCTCAGACCTAGTAGTATTGGAATCTCAAGGATTGGATGTGATATTAGGAATGGATTGGTTATCAAAGTATGAAGGGAATATTGAGTGTGCTAGTAAGTCAATTTTGCTTACCACACCAGAAGGGAGAAGGATCAAGTATGTATCCCGGCATGTGCCAAAGAGGACCCAAGTAAATTGCCTAACAGGAGTTGTGCAGGAGGAAGTACCAGTGGTAAAGGATTTTCCTGATGTATTTCCAGAAGACTTGCCAGGCATGCCACCAGATAGAGATATTGAGTTTTTTATTGAGCTATTGCCAGGCACTGGGCCAATATCGAAGAGACCATATAGGATGCCAGTAAAAGATTTGGTGGAAATTAAGAAGCAGATTAAGGAGTTACTGGACAAAGGTTACATTCGCCCAAGTTCTTCGCCTTGGGGATCGCCAGTACTTCTAGTGGAGAAGAAGGATGGTTGTTGATTATCGAGGATTGAACGAAGTAACGATCAAGAACAAGTACCCACTACCAATGATCAACGATCTGTTTGATCGATTGCAAGGAGCTAAAGTATTTTCCAAGATCGATTTGCAATTAGGATACCACCAGTTGAAGATTCGAGAACAGGATATTCCGAAGACAGCTTTTACCACCAGGTATGGGCTGTATGAGTATACCGTTATGTCATTTGGTCTGACTAACGCGCCTGCCTATTTTATGAACATGATGAACAAAGTGTTTATGGAGTTTTTGGATAAGTTCGTCGTAGTGTTCATTGATGATATCCTGGTATATTCAAAGAATGAAGAGGAGCATAAGGAGCATTTGCGTTTGGTACTTGGAAAGCTCAGAGAACACCAATTATATGCCAAGTTCAGCAAATGTGAGTTTTGCTTGAAGGAAGTAGGATTCCTCGGACACGTTATATCCGGAGAAGGTATAGCAGTAGATCCCGCTAAAGTTGAAACCGTGACCAAGTGGGAAGCCCCAACAACAGTTGGAGAGATCCGGAGTTTTCTTGGACTCGCAGGATACTACAGGAGGTTTATTAAGAATTTCTCAAAGATTGCGAAGCCTATGACGGAGTTGTTGAAGAAGGATACTAAGTTCAAATGGACTGAGGAGTGTGAGGCAAGTTTTCAGGAATTGAAGAACCGTTTGGTTACCTCACCAGTGTTGATTTTGCCAGATCAGACCAAGGATTTTGAGGTGTATTGTGACCCTTCACGTCGAGGACTTGGAGCAGTGCTTATGCAGGAAGGGAGAGTTGTTTCGTATGCTTCACAACAACTGAAGCCTCGCGAATTGAATTATGCAACGCATGATTTGGAGTTAGCAGCCGTAGTACATGCCTTGAAGACATGGAGACATTTCCTCATCGGAAATCATTGTGAGGTGTACACGGATCACAAGAGTTTGAAGTACATTTTCACGCAGAAGGAGTTGAACCTCAGACAAAGGAGATGGTTGGAGCTCATCAAGGATTATGATATGAGATTGCATTATCATCCCGGGAAGGCTAATGTAGTAGCTGATGCATTAAGCCGCAAGAGCCATGTCAATACATTAATGACGGGAGAAATACCCAAGGAGTTAGCAGAAAATCTTCATGAACTATGTTTGGAAATAGTTTCGAGAGGCTATGTAGCAGCACTAAAGATTCAGTCAACTTTGATGGATAGAATTAGAGAAGCTCAGAAAACTGACAAAGAGATTTCCGCTATAAAGGAGAAACCGAGCAAAGGAAAAGCTAAAGGATTTCGTGAGGATGAGCACGACACCCTATGGTTTGGAGACCATGTTTATGTACCCAATGACCTGGAGATCAGAAAGTTGATTCTACAAGAGGCACATGATTCACCGTATTCGATTCACCCAGGAAATACCAAGATGTATTTGGATTTGAAGGATATTTTCTGGTGGACCGGAATGAAGAAGGATATTGCGGAGTATGTAGCAGTTTGTGACGTATGTCAGAGAGTAAAGGCAGAGCATCAGAAGCCAGCAGGATTGTTGCAACCATTGCCGATACCCGAATGGAAGTGGGATAAGCTAGGCATGGATTTTATCACGGGATTACCAAGGACTCGTTCAGGCTATGACTCGATTTGGGTCGTAGTTGATCGATTGACGAAGGTAGCTCATTTCATCCCAGTAAAGACCACTTACACCAGTGCTAAGTTGGCAAAGATATAGATGACCAGGATCGTATGTTTGCATGGAGTTGCGAGGAGCATCGTATCAGATAGAGGAACCCAGTTTACCTCAAAGTTCTGGAAGCAGTTGCATGAGACTTTGGGTACTAGGCTAGAATTTAGTACAACTTTTCATCCGCAGACAGATGGACAGACCGAGAGAGTCAATCAGATTTTGGAGGATATGCTGAGAGATTGTGTGCTAGATTATGGATCTAGTTGGGACGATAATTTGCCATATGCAGAGTTCTCTTACAATAATAGCTATCAGACCAGTTTGAAGATGGCACCTTTCGAAGCTCTGTGCGGAAGGAGGTGCAGGACACCGTTGTCATGGGACGAAGTTGGACACCGCCAGTTGTTTGGACCAGATCTGATTAAAGAGTCTGAACAGAAGGTGAAGTTGATTCGCGATAGGCTCAAGGTAGCCTAGTCCAGGCAGAAGAGCTACGCAGATTCTAAACGCAAAGAGACAGTTTACGAAGTCGGAGACAGAGCTTATCTTCAAGTATCCTCACTTCGAGGGATTAAGCGCTTTGGAGTTAAGGGGAAGTTAGCGCCACGATTTGTAGGGCCATATCGAGTTTTGGAGCGTATGGGAGAAGTGGCCTACAAATTGGAATTGCCAGGAGGATTGACAGGAGTTCATGATGTGTTCCACGTTTCTCAGTTGAAGAAGTGTCACGTGGAGATGGCTAACATACCTTTGAGAGACACAGTGCCATTAGAAGCAATTCAGTTGGATAACGATTTGACCTATGAGGAGAAACCAGTCAAGATTCTCGAGTTTGCCAGCCGAGTCACTCGCAGCAAGGTTATCAAGTTTTGCAAAGTTTAGTGGAGCCACCACACGGAGGATGAAGCCACCTGGGAGCGAGAGGAAGATTTGCTCAAGGACCACCCTCACCTATTTTCTAGCCAACCCGAATCACGAGGGCGAGATTCATCTTAAGGGGGGTAGGTTTGTAATATCCCAAATTTTCAATTTGGAATGTTATACATTAGATCATCATGCATATCATATTTTATTTTGCTTTTGGTTTTGATCCTAGAAAATCCTAAGCAACTCAAGGACCCACGGAGAGAGTTGGGGATTTCGTTATTTACATATTTGAGTTTTCTCAAATTTTGTAAACAGGATCATTTGATTTTAATTATTTTATCATCAATTATTTCTATTACAAAAATATGAGAGAGGGAATAAAATGACTTTCCCAAAATATAGAAATATTGAGGATTTAATAAAAAATCAAATAAGATTTATTTTGGAGTTTTTCGGTATTTTTATTTGAATTTAGGAAAAATGCGTGTTTTCGAAAATTTCATTTAGGGCCCAAATAAATGTTCACTTTATCGAGCTTGATTTTAGAAACCAGGGAAAATTTATTTCAGGATTTTTGGAGTCCGTTTAGTATTTTTTTTATTATTTTTTTCCGAGCGTAATTATTTTAAAAAGAAGAGCGGAACCGACTATGGGCCGTACTCGGCCAGGACTTCCCTAGCCGGGGCCTTTATAAGCCGGGGCAAGCCAGCCCGAAGGCCAGCCGCCCCGAAACCCTAGGCCCAGCCGCCGCCAGCCCATCCGCCGCCGCCAGCCGCCGCCCCGCCGTCGATCCGCCGGAGCCGCGCGTCGCCCGAGGTTCGCCACCCTCGAAATCCGTGCCGTTTGTTTTGGGAAAAAAATTCCGTTCTTCGTTTTTCTTTTTCGTCGGATTTTTCCCGATTTTTTTCTGATCGCGATTTCCGATCCGATTTTCGTTTTAGTATAACTTTTCGCTCGTTTATCGGAATCAGGCGATTCAAGCGCCTGGAGTTTCGTCTCGAAACCCTCTTTCCGAATAATCAACTTAAACAAGTTTTTGCTACTGTAAAATTTGACATAGATCCAGATTACTAGAACGAAGTTGTTTTCTTTCGCCGTTTGATTTCTTTTGCTTCGTTCGATTTGATTCTTTTTGCAAACTAGGGTTCTTAAGTTGAACTTTCTGGTTAGATCTTCTATTTGAGTTTTACCTGTGCATTAGATGAGTACTTAATGTATGCTTGTTTGTTTGTCTGCGATAGAATACCCGGAGTGCGTCGCCTGTTACTTTGAATCTCTAGGTTTCGCGGATCATCAGCAAGGCAAGTAACACTTTGACCATACCTTTTTCTACAACCCAGTTTTATTGCATTAGATCAATCCTCACACATTGCATGATTAGGATCTAATTAAATTGTGGGATGGGAAGTAGATGAGGTAGTACCTATTACATGTTTATTATCAAACCTTTGGGAGTTATTTTCTACGTTTGCTTATCATGCCATGCTATGCTAGTAGACGTGGATTGGGTGAGTGATATCCATGACAGATGTGAGATTGTTAATTAATGGTTTATCTAAGGTGGCAACCTAAACACACATCTGGGTGGATTGAGGCACCTGGGTATTCCAGGACTTGCCTGTTTTTCTTTTGGACCGCCACCCAGGCTCAAAGGGATCATGAGATTATTCATACTAGAAACTTCCGTGTGCAACCACAAGCCATTATGGGCTCTGGCATAGTTGATTAAGTCGTGCGAACTCTTACAGGGTAGACTAGCAGATGTAGGGGATGTAGGTGGTACGGTCTACCCGATCGTAAGGTGCTAGCGCTTCTGAAAGACTATGTCTCAGTCATCCGTTTCTCAAACACCATGTAGTGCGAGAAATCCAACGGAGGCGATCGAGTCTTGTGGGGAAAAGTGCACAAACCTCTGCAGAGTGTAATAAACTAATCATTGTTAGCCGTGTCCCAGGTTATGGACATCTTGAGTATCTAGTACCTGGATTATCATGTGAATCTCAACATGTTACTCTAAAGTAAATTTTGTTGGGTTTAATGATGTTACTTTAATTGGGATTGAGAATGCTGTCAACCATTCTCAATGTTTAACAACCACCCTGATAGTAATTAAATTTATTCCTTTGAAGTAGGGAAAAATTGGCTTTATGCAAAAACTGTAACCATAGAGCTTTCCACCAGCCAAATATGCATGTAGTATAGCTGTTTCATTCCATTACTCCCTATGTGTTACCTTGCCAGCATATTCCATGTGCTGACCCATTTTCGGGCTGCAACATTAATGTTGCAGACTTTTCAGACGACGATTAAGGAGTTTTTAGGTCGTGGTTCTATACTCAGTGATGACGTTGGAGTTGATGGACTCACTTATCTTCCAAGCCTTCCGCTGTTATCATTATTAGGTGGCTTTAAGCCATATTTATTGTAATATGTTCTCTTTTGAGACACCCGATGTAATAAGTGTGTGATTGCTACTCTGCTATAAATCCTTCGAGTACTGTGTGGTGTCAGCATTACTGATCCAGGGATGACACCGGGGCACAAAGATCAGACTGTTTGAGGTCTGGTCGCTACAACAGATCCTGCGGTATGGATCGAGGATTATCTCCTTTATATCCACATGGCCCACGGTGATGATCTACACGCCATCAAATGCCTCCCACTCAAACTTAAGGGACCGGCCCGGCATTGGCTTAACAGCTTGCCAGCAGACTCAATCGGTTCTTGGGAGGACCTGGAAGCCGCATTCCTTGACAACTTCCAGAGCACTTATGTGCGACCACCGGACGCCGATGACCTAAGCCACATAATTCAGCAGCCAGAGGAATCGGCCAGGCAATTCTGGACACGGTTCCTAACAAAGAAAAACCAGATAGTCGACTGTCCGGACGCAGAGGCCTTAGCGGCCTTCAAGCATAATATCTGTGACGAGTGGCTTGCCCAGCACCTGGGATAGGAAAAGCCGAAATCTATGGAAGCCCTCACGACACTCATGACCCGCTTTTGCGCGGGAGAAGACAGTTGGCTAGCTCGCAGCAACAATTTGACCAAGAACCCTGGTAATTCGAATACCAAGGACAAAAGTGACAGGTCACGTCGGAACAAACAAAAGCGCCGCGTTAACAGCGACAGCAACGAGGATACGGCAGTTAATGCCGGATTCCGAGGCTACAAATCCGGTCAACGGAAAAAGCCATTCAAAAGAAATACTCAGGGCCCGTCCAGTTTGGACTGAATACTTGACCGCTTGTGCCAGATACATGGCACCCCCGAAAAGCCAGCCAATCACACCAACAGGGACTGTTGGGTGTTCAAGCAGGCAGACAAGTTAAGAGCCGAAAAGAAAGAAAAGGGGCTGCATAGCGACGACGAGGAGGAGCCCAGGCCACCGAACAATAGTGGACAGAAGGGATTTCCCCCGCAAGTGCGGACGATGAACATGATATACGCAACCCACATCCCCAAGAGGGAGCAGAAGCGTGCGTTACGGGACGTATATGCGATAGAGCCAGTTGCCCCAAAGTTCAACCCATGGTCCTCCTGCCCGATCACCTTTGATCGAAGGGACCACCCCACTAGCATCCGCCACAACGGCTTCGCCGCATTGGTTCTAGACCCAATCATTGATGGATTTCATCTCACAAGAGTCCTCATGGATGGCGGCAGCAGCCTGAACCTGCTTTACCAGGATACAATGCGAAAAATGGGCATAGATCCCTCAAGGATCAAGCCCACCAAAACGACCTTTAAAGGCATCATATCAGGTGTAGAAGCCAACTGTACAGGCTCAGTCACACTGGAAGTGGTCTTCGGATCTCCGGATAACTTCCAAAGCGAGGAGTTAATCTTCGACATAGTCCCATTCCGTAGTGGCTATCACGCACTGCTCGGGAGAACCGCATTCGCAAAATTCAACGCGGTACCACACTATGCATACCTCAAGCTCAAGATGCCAGGCCCTGGAGTAATCACGATCCATGGGAACACCGAACGCTCCCTCCGAACGGAGGAGCACACGGCAGCGCTCGCAGCAGAAGTACAAAGCAGCCTCTCTAGGCAGTTCTCTAGTTCGGCCTTCAAAAAGCCAGACACTGCCAAGCGCGCCCGGAGTACCCTACAACAAGACCGCCTGGCACGTTCTGAGCTAGCGTAGCAATGCGGCCCCAACCCTAGCCCTCGCGATATAGCGAAACCAGTGCTTCGCGTACATAACTACGCTCTTGAAATACCATGGGCACAGGGAAAGGGGCACTATCATGGCACGCCCGAAATACGCCTTAAACCGCACCAGGGGCTGTCGGATTCCTTTTTTTTTCTTTTTTTCTCTTACTCTTAGGACTCCATACTTCGGATGACCCGTTCGGCAATTCAACTGCCGCACAAACGATGCAAGATCCAGGAAAGCAGACAAGCCACGCCGCATTATGGAACTCCCAGGTGGTCTCTATTGCGAGCAGTATACCTGTTTTTTAATATAATTCCGTGGCCTGCCCCTGGCCAGGACATGTTAAATATTCCAATTTCTTTTGCTTATCGCACTATTTGTATCGTTCTGCTTTCATAGCATCCTTTCTATAAACAATGCATAGCTTTTTATTTTTTGCATTATCCCCTTTTTATATATATGTTTATTAATAACATGCTGCATCCGTACACTTTGGTACGGCAAAATACGCCAGGGGGTTCAGTACCCATCAATATGGCGTGAGAAGTCTGTACACTTTCACAAGTGCAGCACCCCGAACTTATAGCACTATATGCATCTGCTCCAAATCATGATTTGGGTCAATAGTTGGGTTTGCCCGGCTCCTATGTTTTGGTGCCTTATGTTCCAATATATCGGCTAAGGTAGCACTAGGAGAACTACTGCGATTGTGCCCCAGTTGAGCTGGGCTGAGCACCTCAGTAGAGAAAGCTAAAACTGACTGTCATGATGAGGCGAGAGACCGGTCGCTGTTCGAGAGGTTTTTCGAGTCCTTAAAGACTTATGCCGCTTCGAGCGAGGAACTGGCTTTGTCCGGCCAAGGCGTGGATAGCGCCCCGAACTCGGTCTTTCGAATACTAGGGGCTTCGCCGAAATTTAAAATTATAGAGTTCTATGGCTAAGTGAGAGTGTTCAAGCATTATAGTCCGATTGCCTTGTTCGTTGTGCTGAGCGCCTCCCTCGACGGACCCAATCATGGGAAAAAGAGCACTCAGGTTTATCCCGAACACCCCAGCACTAGTGGCATGGGGGCAGAAGCCGACGACTTGCCATCTCTCAATTTTTTGATAAACGGCCGCACAGAAACTAATATTTTAAATTCAAGCATTGCTTAGCGCATATGAACAAGTTTTCAGCGCACAGGATAACACGAGCGAGTTCATTCAAAAATTACATCCATGGTACATTCATCCGCCATAAGGCGGGCACCAGCTAGAACATCCTTTTAATAGTTCTCGGGCTTGCGATGCTCCTTCCCCGGCGGCGGCCCGTCCCTCACAAGCTTCTCGCCGTCCATCTTACCTAGTGCACCTTTGCACGGGCAAGGGCCCTACGCGCACCTTCGATGCAGACGGAGCGCTTGATGACCTCGAGCCTTGGACAAGCCTCCACCAGCCGCCGCACCAGTCCGAAGTAGCTCCCAGGCAGGGCCTCTCCAGGCCACAGCCGAACTATGAAGCCCTTCAGGTCCTGTTCGGCTGCCTTGTGGAGCTCGAATAGCTTCTTCAGCTGGTCGCTCAAGGGCACAGGGTGTCCGGCCTCAGCATACTGAGACCAGAACAGCTTCTCCGTCGAGCTGCCTTCCTCGGCTCGGTAGAATGCAGCAGCATCGGATACGCTGCGGGGAAGATCTGTGAATGCCCCTAGAGAGCTCCGGATTCGGGTAAGTAACAAGTAGTTTACTTTTATATGTCTGCTTTGCATAGAGAATGCCTTACCCGCCGCTATCTTCTTCACCGCATCCAATTCCTGGAGGGCCTTCTGGGTTTCGGCCTTGGCAGATTTGGCAGTTTTAAGGGCCGCAGCAAGCTCGGACGCTCGCGTCTTCGAGTCAAGCTCCAAACTCTCATGCTTTTTCATGAGAGCCTGAAGCTCTTGCTGCACCTCGCCGACCTGCGCCTCAAATTTCTCCCGCTCGGTGCGCTCTGTGGCCGCTCTCTTCTTGGCATCGGATAGCGCCTGCTTAAGGGTCCCCACCTCAGTTGTGGCCCCTGCAATAAGCAGTATACTCCTGTCATTTTTTGCAATTGCGTCTTCTTATAGGCATTTTTTCTATAAGGTATCTCTTACCTTCTTTCTCCTCGAGCTGCCGTTTGGCAAGGCCGAGCTCTTGCTTGGTCCGCTCGAGGCCCTGCTTCAGGGCACCCACCTCCGCAGTCAGTGCGGCGGTGGCCAGCAGCGAAGCCTGCATACGTATATTGACTCTTTCTACTTAGACTCCTGCGATATTTAATAGATCCTCTATTCAGCTTTTCTTTCCGAACGCCAAACAGAGCATCAGGGGCTACTGTCTATGCGGTAATATTTCTACATATTTTTACTTACCTCGAAGCCTGTTAGAAGGCTAGCACAAGCTTCAGTAAGTCTGCTTTGGGCGGACCGAACCTTCTGGATCACCGTACTCATGATGGTACGGTGCTCCTCGTCGATGGAGGCGCCCTTAAGCACCTCCAGCAGATTGTTCGGCGCCTCCGGTTGGACGGAGGACGCCGGCTCAATAGGCTTGCTCCTCTTGGCAGGAGTTCGCCTGCCGCGGTCCGGAACTGTTGATGATTCCGGCGCGGTGTCTGGCTTAAAGCCGGACTTGGAGCCCTGGGAGGGTCTTGTCCCCTTTACTCCTTGACCACCTCCTCTTGCCCCGGAGCTTGTCGCGACGCCACTTTGGCGTCATCCGCAGCACAGGGGGAGGCAGCAGGCAGAACTGAATTCACGTCCAATGAATCCAGGGAGCCGCTCGACGACTCGTCAAGCCCGTCCTTGGGCGGGCTGCCTGATTATATTCGACATTAGGGAAAGTTGTGCAACAAAAGGAATATCATGAGTTACTCTGGTATCCGAACACTTACGATTTCGCCGGATGCTTGGCCCTGTCCGGCCACTCCTCTTCGTCCTCGTCGGCGTCGGGGGCGTAGTCCGGCGGAGGGGTTTTCCTCTTCTTGGACCCCTCGGCCTCCCCTACTGGGGTGGCCTTCCTCTTCTTTCCTCCCCCCGCTGGAGGGGGAGAGGTTTCTTCTTCCTCCTCCTCGTCTTCACGGGAGGAGTGCGTCTCGAACTCATCGGACAACGAGTCCGACACCACCATATGCCGGGAACTCTTTCGAGTCCCCGCGGCCTTCTTCTTCTTGGCCTTCTTCTCCGGCACCACATAAGGTGCCAGAACCAGCAGCTTCACTAGGAGAGCAGGGGCTGGGTCTTCGGGCAAGGGAACCGGACAGTTAATCATTCCGGACTTCACCTGCCAATCCTATCAAAGGTGAGGGAGTTTAGATCCCGCATAGAGTCAAACTATGAAGAAAACTTAACATCCTGTAAAAGATGATAATATTTTACCTCGCCAGCAAGACGCTCCGAGCTGAATCCGCGGTCTTCGGAGGCGGATGTGGGAGCCTCGGCGCCTTTGGTTAGCCCCTTCCAGACATCTTTGTATGTCGTATCGAAGAGCCTGCTCAGAGTTCGGTGCTGCGCCGGGTTGAACTCCCAAAAATTGAAGTCCCGTTCTTGACATGGAAGGATCCGGCGGACGAGCATGACCTGGACTACGTTGACAAGCTTGAGCTGCTTGTTCACTAGGGACTGGATGCATTTTTGCAGTCCGGTCACCTCTTCTTCGCTGCCCCATGACAAGCCCGTCTCCTTCCAGGACGTGAGCCGCGTAGGGGGTCCGGATCGGAATTCAGGGGCTGCGATCCACTTCGGATCGCGTGGCTCAGTGATGTAGAACCACCCTGACTGCCATCCCTTCAAGGTCTCCACAAAGGAGACCTCGAGCCATAGGATGTTGGCTATTTTGCCCGCCATGGCACCTCCGCACTCCGCCTGGTTGCCGCGCACCACCTTTGGCTTGACGTTGATGGTCTTGAGCCAGAGGCCGAAATGGGGGCGGATGCAGAGGAAAGCCTCGCACACGACGATAAACGCCGAGATATTGAGGATGAAGTTCGGGGCCAGATCGTGGAAATCTAGGCCGTAGTAGAACATGAGCCCGCGGACAAATGGGTGGAGAGGAAAACCCAGTCCGCGGAGGAAGTGGGGAAGAAATACTACCCTCTCATGGGGCCTTGGGGTGGGGAGAAGCTGCCCCTCCTCAGGAAGCCGGTGCACGGTGTCTTTGGACAGGTATCCGGCCTTCCTTAGCCTTTTGACATGGCCCTCCGTGACGGAGGAGACCATCCACTTGCCTCCCGCTCCGGACAATGTTGGAGAAGGTTGAGGTAGGAAGTGCGGGCTTGGGCGCTAGAGCTCGGGTGCGCAGAAGATGGATAGGCAAAGGAGGAAGAAGGCGTAGGTAAAAAGGTGGATCCTTATCCCCTTATATGAGCAGATGCAACTATGCGTCCCCACCAGCCTAGTAAAACGCGCTTGCCTCCCAAGCGCCGTGATAGATGGCGCGGGTGGGTTACCCACGCCCGTATTGATGAGAATCCCGTAAATGGGGGACACGATCTCTGTTTTGACAAGACGTGCCAAGGAATCCGCCTCGCAAAACACGCTGAGGTGGAAAAGTGAAAATGATTCGAATAAAGGCTTGGCCGTAGTGTGATATCACGCTGCGGAATACGTCAACAGATTAGATTTGTGTTAATATTATTCTCTCTGTGGCAATACGTGGAAACTTATTTTGCAGAGCCGGACACTACTCTTGGAGTTTACAAACTTTTATGAAGAATTTGGAGGAGGAACCCGCCTTGCAATGCCGAAGACAATCTACACGCCGGACTCTCGTCATTGAAGCCTGGTTCAGGGGCTACTGAGGGAGTCCTGGATTAGGGGGTGTTTGGGTAGCCGGACTATACCTTCAGCCAGACTCCAGGACTATGAAGATACAAGATTGAAGACTTCGTCTAGTGTCCAGATGGGACTTTCCTTGGCGTGGAAGGCAAGCTTGGCGATGCGGATATTTAGATCTCCTACCATTATAACCGACTTTGTGTAACCCTAACCCTCTCCGGTGTCTATATAAACCGGAAGGTTTTAGTCCGTAGGACAACTTCATATACAACAACCATACCATAGGCTAGCTTTTAGGGTTTAGCCTCCTTGATCTCGTGGTAGATCTACTCTTGTACTACCTATATCATCAATATTAATAAAGCGGGACGTAGGGTTTTACCTCCATCAAGAGGGCCCAAACCTGGGTAAAACATCATGTTCCTTGCCTCCTGTTACCATCCGGCCTAGATGCACAGTTCGGGACCCCCTACCCGAGATCCGCCGGTTTTGACACCGACAATGTGCATTACCGAGAGGGCCCAGAGATACCTCTCCGATACTCGGAGTGACAAATCCTAATCTCGATCTATGCCAGCTGAACAAACACCATCGAAGACACCTATAGAGCATCTTTATAATCACCTACTTATGTTGTGATGTTTGATAGCACACAAAGTGTTCCTCGGTATTCGGGAGTTGCATAATCTCATAGTGAGAGGAATATGTATAAGTCATGAAGAAAGCAATAGCAATAAAACTAAATGATTATAATGCTAAGCTAACAGATGGGTTTTGTCCATCACATCATTCTCTAATGATGTGATCCCGTTCATCAAATGACAACACATGTCTATGGTCAGGAAACTTAACCGTCTTTGATTAACGAGCTAGTCAAGTAGAGGCATACTAGGGACACTCTGTTTGTCTATGTATGCACACATGTACTAAGTTTCCGGTTAATACAATTCTAGCATGAATAATAAACATTTATCGTGATATAAGGAAAAATAAATAACAACTTTATTATTGCCTCTAGGGCATATTTCCTTCAGTTGCGAGGTCGCCGACGCAGGTGCCATCGTTGCTTTTTGCTGCACCATCGCTGTGTTCAGAGGAGGCGCTGTGTGGATTGACAACGGGCTACTGCACCTGCAGAGGAGGACACAGTGTGGATCGAGGATGGGCTGCTGCGATCGAACGTCACCAATGCCAAATCGGACAGTTGGCTAGGCGGATGATTTCCATCCGGCTGACTCGTAGCAGCCCCCTTTTGGTTAACTGGTGAATGTTCGCTCGAAGTAGTAACTCCCAACGATGCTATCACCATTTGATCGAGATTAAATGATGGCATTTTAAAAAAGACAACAGTTTCTTTCAAAGAAGAAATTGGCATGCTAGTTTGAAAAATGTCACCCCTACAACTAAAATTGCAATTTTCGTATATGTCATCCCCTCCGGCGAACATCCGCCAACTAAAAGAATCTCCTTTTCCTTTTTATTACATCGAAGTTACCCATTACAACTGAGTCATAAATCCACTCAAAATAAAAAGAATGCTAATAGGGAGTCGATGTTTATCCTGTGTGAATGAACGTTTTTTACACACAGTGTAATCACATATGCTCACATACACACATATACATTCAGCGCTATGAACACATACACACACATTACCCCTATGAGCATCATATCGAGCCGACCCAACATCATGAGATTGACGAAGTCATCACTGTCGTCTCGCAGTCGACAGAATCCTCTCACTGAACAAACATCACCGGAAAGACTGAAAAAAATTCAGAAAAATACAGGCACTGGTGCCAAGTCTAGGTTTTGAACTTTAGTAGGCTGGCTTCACCACACATACGTTCATCAACAAAGATTATCACGACAGCACACCGACTTTCCTCTTCATTTGCTCAAAGAATCACTACGAGGAACGTTCAAGTATTATCATGCTAAAACAAAGAGTTTTTCTATCCTATAACATAAAGATTTGTCATGCTAAATAAGCAAAAAATGTCAAGCTATAGAAGAGAGATTGCCATACTACAACAGAAAAAATGCCATGCCTTTTAGAAAATTGTCATGTTGCAGTAGAGAGAATTGACAGGCTAAAGAGAAGAGGAAGTTGCTCACATGTTCAGAAATTGACGTGCGTAAAAGAGAATTACCATGTTAGCAGAAAAGGATTACCATGTTACAACAAACAAAAATGCTATGGTACAACAAACAAAATTGCCAGTTTGCTATACCATCCTACAACCGGACAATTCGCCATGCTACACAGAGAAGTTGCCATAGATGATTTTAGTATTATGCATACTTACATTGTGGGTGGATGTCATGCTTCGTGGGGTCGTTCCCTCGGGTGGGTGCACAAGAGGGAATGTTTTGCATCGTTCCCTGTGGAGGGTGCATGGGAGGGAATGGTGTGCCCATAGGGATTACCATATGTCACCGCTTTAAGATTCACACATGGAATCGCCACTTTAAGATTGCCACGCGTTTCGAAAGTACTCGAAAAGATCCTAAAAGATTGTAGAATATCCTGAAAGATTTCGAAAGGTTATGGAAACTTCTAGAATATTCTAGAAGGTCCTAGTGGGCTAGCCCCTTATGCCTTGGGGAAGAGGTGACCAAGGGAGGAGTCCTAGGAGGACACCCTCTCATATTTCGGCCAACCTTAGGGGAAACTTTCAACACAATACGAACTATGATATGTGGACGGAGGTAGCACACTTGACATAGCTTTTTCGAAAACGACATTTTATTAGGAAGCATATGAATGAGAAATTTTCATTGTTCAATACAAATACATAATAAATAAAGTTTTTGTTGATGTTTTTCTTTCATGGGCTAGACGTGCTATAAACGTCTGTTGCAAGCTTGGATTGCTTGAATTCAAAAGGCAAGG
Organism: Triticum aestivum; assembly: GCF_018294505.1. Lineage (NCBI taxonomy): Eukaryota > Viridiplantae > Streptophyta > Magnoliopsida > Poales > Poaceae > Triticum > Triticum aestivum. Next base: position 393,943,661 of record NC_057809.1, read on the forward strand.
ACGACTTCCTCTCATTTCCTCCTATAAACCTAGGCGGCTAGGGTAAAAAAATTCCTCCAGACTTCACCGACGAGGCCATGGATTCACCTCCCCTCTGCCTATTGCTCTGGTGGCTGGTGGCGGGAGGGGAATCCCAGTGCATTCGCTTTGGTTAGTATTTTATGTTAGGCTCTTTTAGTCCTTGCAGGTGCGACATTCTGATGGATGGCAGTGCTTCTTTCTTTCAATTTGTCTTTTGGGCTTCGATCCCCTCGAGTCCATCCATCTGGATGTAGTCGACGGAGCTCCTGCGTAGATTCCTCCCGTCTCCTTGGGGTGATGAGGTTAGTGTTTCTCATCGTATGGTGAGAATTAGTGTTACGCGCTTCATATCTATGCAAGGGTTCAATGATGATGACTGCGACTCCAAGGCATTGATCTTGAGGGGCACATGCATGAAGACTTTTCACACTACAAAAAAAGACACTTCCGTGATGATGCGTGTTTGTCACAGTAGGTCCCATTTTCTGTCATGCATGTACATCCATGACAATCTTATGACGGAATCAAGATAGTCATACATATGCTGTCGTAGAAGTGTTCCATGACATTACCAAAATTATCATCATGGAAGTGTCCACTTCCATGACAATAAATCACGCGTCATGGAAGTGCTTTCGTCAAGGGTGATCGACACGTGGCATCCACCGTAATGGGATGTTGTTAAGCTATCGGGTCCGGTTTTGGATCCGATAACCCGCTAATAGCCCAGACCAATGAGGATTTTCCACGTGTAAAATTCTCATTGGCCAAAGGAAACACGTGTTGGCTCACCGTTGGGACAGGTGTCATCCATTAATTGGACAGGAGGCGCCTATGATATGTCGACACGTGGCACGACCCAACAAAGGTCCATTCCTGTGAAAAGGCTGGCCTGTTTGACTTGGTCAAAAGGTAACGGGCCGGCCCATGAAAAGCCTGTTAACGGCCTATTCATATATAGCCCATTTACGACCCGCTAACTCATGGCCCATTATGGCCTATCGGAATTAAGCCCAGTAGCTTCATCTGGGCCATCCAATATGATTCCAGCCCGTTGTAACTTCTGTCCCATGTATGGCCCATGATGTCTTTCGGCCCATACGAGGCCATTTGTAACTCTTGGCCCATTAACGGCCCCTGGTGAATCTGGCCCGCAATGAACAATGTACCGCTTTATACCCATCAACGGCCCATTATTCCATTGGGCCGTTTCCAACCCGTGTTATCTTTTGGCCTTCTCAGGGCCCATTTATTCCTGGGCTCATTTCCAACATTCGGTTACTTACGGCCCGTTACTGGCCTTTTCTGCTTGTGGGCCAAATTCAGCCCGTGGTTACAATCGGCCCGTTTGCCGCCGGTTAATCCATTGGGCCGTTTTCACGGCGTCATCAAAAATGGCCGATTAACGACGGCCCGTTATAGTCGGCCCATGAACGGACGATTCCAAATCTAGCCCGTATATGGCCCATAATGCGGTCTGTTATCGGCCCATATTTGGCCTATCGATCATACGGCCCATAGAAGACCCATTGATGCTACGGCCCGTGAAGGCCCATTGTTTCTACGGCCCTTAGAATGCCCATTGTTTCTATGGCCCGTAGGAGGCCCATGGTAACTACAGTAAATATGTAGCCCATGGTTACTGTGGCCTAGTTTTTAAAAAATAGGTTATTGCAGCCACAAGCAAACCACGGAAAAAGAATTGCACTGACTACAAGCAAACAAATAAACAAGACAACAAGGAAATAAATAAGCAAGCAACTTATGCTAGGATATCACGGTTGAGGGAGTCCTGGATTTGGGGGTCTCCGGACAGCTGGACTATATCCTTTGGCCGGACTATTGGACTATGAAGATAGAAGATTGAAGACTTCGTCCCGTGTTCGGATGGGACTCTCCTTGACGATCTCATGGTAGATCAACTCTTATAATACTCATATCATCAAGATCAATCAAGCAGGACGTAGGGTATTACCTCCATCAAGAGGGCCCGAACCTGGGTAAACATCGTGTCCCCCGCCTCCTGTTACCATCTGCCTTAGATGCACAGTTTGGGACCCCCTACCTGAGATCCGCCGGTTTTGACACCGACATTGGTGCTTTCATTGAGAGTTCCACTGTGCCGTCACTGTAAGGCTTGCTGGCTCCATCGATCATCGGTAATGATGCGGTCCATGATGATGTTTTCCTCCCCGGACAGATCTTCGTATTCGGCGGCTTCGCACTGCGGGCCAACTCGCTTGGCCATCTAGAGCAGATCGAGCGCTACGCCCCTGGCCATCAGGTACAACACTACCGACATCCGTGGAGACTTGATCTTCGACGGATTCGAGCCCATGTCAGGCGCACCGCACAATCACGACGACCATGACGTAACTCTTCCATCGGATAGTGTTCGGGAGATCACACCTGCAACTACTCCAGCCCTCAATCCGGAGCGAATTGCGCCATCCGAGGATGGGTGGATAGACCCCGCCGTGGAGGCCGCACTCTCAATGGAGATGGAGCCAGATACTGACTTCACCCCTTACATGAGCCGTGTTGCCGAACCACTGGATTCGTCTCCGGCCATGGACTCCGAGCCGCCTGCGTCTGTGCCTATAAAATCCGATTGGGCGCCGATCATGGAGTTCACCTCCGCGGATATCTTTCAGCACTCACCTTTCAGCGACGTGCTAAATTCATTAAGGTCTCTCTCCTTGTCAGGAGATCCTTGGCCGAACTATGTCTGGCTAGAATGGGATGCGGACGACGAAGAAATTCACTGCCCACCCACCACCCACTTAGTAGCCTCTGTGGACGATTTAACCGACATGCTCAATTTTGACTCCGAAGACATCAACGGCATGGACGACGATGCAGGAGAGGAACAGGAACTAGTGCCCACAGGGCGCTTGACAACCACTTCACCACATGACATATACATGGTGGATACACCCAAAGAGAACAATGACGAAGAACGGCAGGATGCAGCGAAGAATAGCTCCCTCGAGAAACAATCAAAGCGTCGGCGTAGGCACCGCTCAAAATCCCGCCTCGGCAAAAACAGCGATAACAGCACAAGAGAAAATAACACTCCAGTCGACTCCAGAGGAAACGACGACCACATTGACCCAGCGGCAGAGCACGATGAAACTGCAAACGGCGAACATAGTACGGACCCGATGTCCGAACACGGCGACGCCGAGGATAAACCTCATCAAACCCCCATCGGGGAGGAAAACAGTCCGGATGAAGATGCACACATCATGCCGGAAATGCACTTGGAGCAGGAGAACCTCCGCAGAAGGCTTATTGCCACAGCAAGGAGTCTGAAGAAGCAGAAGCAAAGTCTTAAGGCCACACAAAATACGCTGAACAGCAGGTGGAACAAAGTGGTCGACAACGAAGAAAAGTATGGTGAAAGTTACCACACAAAGAGCTATCCAAAGCGCAAGCTACTACCTGAATTCGACGATGAGGGCTTAGAGCCCACACAGCTGAAAAATAAAATAGCCAACCGGCCGGATCAACCACCTTGTGACTGCGATAGAGTGGCTAACAAGGCAACACATAAGTCAACACACGATCTACGTGAGGACATGCGCCAAAAATCCAGTATGACCAGATCCATCTATGGATCTAGGAAGCGCGCTCCAGCACAAAACCAAGACCGAATACTACAACCGTCCGAAGGCCATGATACATCCAAATACAGGGGTGCCACACACCCCCTATGTTTCACCGATAAGGTGCTGGACCACGAATTTCCAGAAGGATTCAAACCAGTGAACATAGAGGCGTACTATGGGACCATAGACCCTGGGGTCTGGATTGAGGACTTTATCCTCCATATCCATATGGCTCGCAGAGACGATCTCCACGCCATCAAGTACTTTCCCCTCAAGCTTAAAGGACCATCTTGGCACTGGCTGAAAAGCCTCCCCGAAAACTCAATTGGAAGTTGGGAGGTGCTCGAGGACGCTTTCCGGGACAATTTTCATGGGACTTATGTCCGACCTCCGGAGGCAGACGATTTAAGTCATATAATCCAACAGTCCGGAGAGTCCGCTCGAAAGCTTTGGAACAGGTTCCTCACCAAGAAGAACCAAATAGTCGACTATCCGGATGCTGAAGCATTAGCAGCTTTTAAACACAGCGTTTGGGACGAATGGCTCGCCAGACACCTCGGTCAAGAAAAACCGAGAACAATGGCAGCCCTAACAAGCCTCATGACCCACTTTTGTACGAGCGAGGACAACTGGTTGGCCCGAAGCAGCACCAGCGACCCAAGCACATCCGAAGTCAGGGATGGCAATGGTAAACCACGACGCAACAAAAACAAGCGTCGAAATAAAGAAGGTAGCCTAGATAACACGGCGGTAAACGCCGGATTCAGGGGCTCCTGACCAGGTCAGCGGAAAAAGCCTTTCAAAGGCAATAGAGAAGGACAATCCGGATGCTTTTCAGGCTCCTGACCAGGTCGAGGATGCTTTTCGGGCTAATTTTCAAGGGACCTATGTCCGACCTCCGGATGCAGACGATTTAAGTCATATAATTCAACAGCCCGGAGAGTCAGCCCGAAAGCTTTGGAACAGGTTTCTCACTAAGAAGAACCAAATCGTCGACTGCCCGGACGCTGAAGCCTTAGCAGCTTTCAAGCACAGCGTCCGAGACGAATGGCTGGCCAGACACCTCGGCCAAGAAAAACCGAGAACAATTGCAGCCCTGACAAGCCTCATGACCCGCTTTTGCGCGGGCGAAGATAGCTAGTTAGCCCGCAGTAGCACCAGCGACCCAAGCACATCCGAAGTCAGGGATGGCAATGGAAAACCACGACACAGTGAAAGCAAGCGTCGAAATAAAGAAGACAGCCCAAATAATACGGGGGTAAATGCCGAATTCAGGGGCTCTCGACCAGGTCAGCGGAAAAATCCTTTCAAAGGCAGCAGAGCTAGACCGTCTAGCCTAAACAAGATTCTAGACAAAGTATGTCAGATTCATGGCACCCCTGATAAACCTGCAAATCACACCCACAGAAAATGCTGGGTCTTCAAGCAGGCCGGTAAGCTAAATGTCAAACACAATGGGAGGAAGACACCAAGCGAAGACGAGGACGAACCTCGCCAGCAAACACTGGAGGATAGAAAAAATTCCCACCAGAGGTTAAAACACTAATCATGATCCACATGACGAAGAGGAGAAGCAAACACACACTCCGAGACATACGCACCGTAGAGCTCGTCACCCCTAAGTTCATCCCCTGGTTGGCCTGCCCGATCACTTTTGATCGCAGGGATCACCCGACAAGCATCTGACATGAAGGATTGGCTGCCTTGGTGTTAGACCCAATAATAAACGGATACCATCTCACACGAGTCCTTATGGACGGCGGCAGTGGTCTAAATCTGATATATCCGGACACAGTCCGCAAAATGGGGATAGACCCAACAAAAAGCAGCCACAGTAATACTACCTTTAAGGGAGTAATACCAGGCCCAGAGGCCTGCTCCACGGGCTCTCTAATACTAGAGGTTTATTCGGTTCACCCGACAACTACCGAAGTGAGAAGTTAGACTTCGACATTGCTCCATTCCGAAGCGGATATCAAGCACTACTCGGAAGAACAACTTTCGCTCGTTTTAATGCGGTACCACATTACGCTTCTCTTAAGCTTAAGATGCCTGGTCCACGTGGCACCATCACAGTTGGTGGAAACATTGAGCATTCTCTATGCGCGGAAGAACATGTGGCGGCTTTAACACCCGAGCACTAGACGGCCTCACCAACTAGAATAAATGACATGTCGTCAAGACCGCGGACATTGTTAGACGAGTCCGACGCATCACTAGATATACCTGAGATTGGTTTGATGGTTAAACCCTCATAGACGGTAATAGGGGCTTCCCGCGTGTCATCAGGGATAGTTCGGCTCAACTTGACTTATCTTTAATTTTAATAGTTATCGAGAATAACCAATTTTTTGGCATGGCAACTTTCACCTAAGTTCTTCTCTTTTACAGATGACAATCGTGCTACACCCGTCCAGGACACGGCACAATGGAGACACAGGCGCAGACGTGTAGCAGGGACCCGCTCAAAGGTTTCTTTTCAGATTAAGACCCTGCGTCAACCTTTTTTACTGTCTCTTGTTGTTCACATCCCCCGGATACTCAGTACAACCGAGAAGGATGCTGACGTTATTGGCATTTCGCCACGTCAGAATATTGCACGTACCTGGACACTCGGGGTTTATTATTAAGGGCATTGTTCAGCCCGGCATATATGTTATAAAGACCGAATACCTTAGGGAGTGTTCGGCGTCGCGAGTTTGGCCTTATATGCATCAGCTCCGAATCATGTCTTTGGTCAAATGTTGGGTTTGCCCGGCTCCCGTGTTTTTCTACCTTACGTTCCGCTCTATCGACTAAGGCGGCACCTGGAGAACTACTGCAATTGTGCCCTGGTTCATCCGGATGAGCACCTGAGTAGAGAAAGCCGAAAACTGACTGTCATGATAAAACGCGAGACTGGTCAACCACTCGATGACTTAGCGGAATCTTCAGGATTCCTCCGCATTAATGAAGGGCCGCTTCCCGGTCATGTACGTACGCGCACCGTATTCGGACAAGCGCAGAAGTACCAGGGGCTATATAGTAGTCCCACCGTCAAACTCCTATGGCTAAGTGTAAGTGTTAAAGCAATATAGTCCGATTGCCTCGTTCGCTGCGCTACCACCTCCTTAATGGACCAAGATGTTACATCAAGTGTGAATATGCATTTTTTGCAAACACCCTCGCATTATTTGCATGGGCCCTGAAGCTGACGACTGCAAACTTTCAGGTTATATACATATATACATAAACGGCCGCACAGGAGGCATCATAATACTTTCAGGCAAAAGTATAAACACAGCCTTTACAATTCAATAAAACATTGTTTTTTTACAATGGGAATACATGTCACTAGAACATAATATTCTTCGAGCACTGAACCTCTATTGAACGAGCGCCTTCAAGAACTTCTTCAAAGTAGTGCTTGGCAGATACTTGGCCCACAGCCGAACTCTGAGTTGCAATAGTGGTGGCCTCCATCTCTGCCCAGTATGTCTTGACACGGGCAAGTGTCATCCGCGCACCCTCTATGCACGCCGACCTCTTCATAGCGTCGATGTGCGGCACAGCGCCAAGGAATTGTTGCACTAAACTAACATAACTATTCGGCCTTGACCCTTCCGGCCACAGATGATCCACAACAGACCTCATGGCAAGTCCGGACAACCTATGGAGCTCGGCCCACTCGGCCATTTGCTCATTCAACAGCAGCGGACGCACTGGAACATTGAACTGTTACCAGAACAACTTTTCCACTTCACGATCTTTTTGATCCTTGAAGTACTCGGCCGCATCAGCAGCACTTGCTGCCAAATCCACGTATGCGTCTGCAGAACTCCATAGTTGATCAAGAGGGGCATACTTCGGATCTCCGAACTTCATCCGCAACAAAAAGGGCTTCACAGCCGCGATATCTCCAGCTTGACGCAGCTCCTCCTTCATCGCTCTGATTTTGGAGCGGGCTTCCTTGGCTGCTACCATGGCCTTCTCCAGGTCCGTCGCCTTTGCTCGGCTTTCTTTTTCAAGAAGCTGGTAATGGTCGGCGGCATCTTGGCTGTTTTTTCCTTGCTTCGGCAATGCGCAGCCTGTTCGGCCCTCAGCATCACTATTCCTGGCTTGTTCCTTGGCTCGGGCAAGTTCCGTCCGAAGGGTCTCCACGGCGGCAACACCATCTGCAATCACAACATATTAAAGATACTAGCATCATGCTCCTCTTACTATGTGTTGATTACCGGAGAAATCACATACCATGTGCCTCGTCGAGCCGCTTGTTGACAAGCACGATGTCGGCATCTGCCGCATCAAATTGCCACTTCAGCTCGGCAAACTCATCAGTCCGGCTAGCCACCGGACCTTCAGCCACTTGCACATGAAGGCGGCCTGATTATTACCTGGGACTATGATCTTCTGTTTGTCGCTGTTCTCGACATCAACCAGAGTCTCAGGGGCTACTATCTGCATAGGGCACACCTAACGTGTGCGGTACTGTCAAAAACATACACTATTTTACATACCTCAAAGCCTTTCAGTAGACTCATAAAAGCTTCATGCAACCCGGTTTTGGCGGATGAAATCCTCTCAATCACCGTACCCATTAGCGTACGATGCGCTTCTGAGATGGCCGCTTGCTCCAGAAGATCCTTCAGTGCACCCGATCGCACATCGGACGGTTCCAGACTCTTTCTATTGCTGTCTTTAGGAGCCGAATACTGAGGACTTCGGGTGGCCGAAGGATTACCCTCTGGCCTTGGTGGATTAGGAGAAACCCTCCGCGATGACACTTCAGGGTTGCCCGCCTCATAAGGCAGGGTGGCATGTGGAGGTGTTTCGCTCTCCACATCTCCGGAAGAAGATCCCCCGAAGACGAACTCTGTCGAGAAGGGCTACGATACAAACTACAAAGATATATGCTTCGGTTATTGTCTTCAGAAGTGATGTAGGATATTTTTACTAGTAAGTACTTTTTGTTTACTTACAGCTCGGTAGAGGGCTGATCCCCTTGCGGGCACTGTGCGGCAAGAGTACCCTCCGAGGCAGGACCCTCTGGCGAAGATTTCTTCCCCAGTTTGGAAACCTTTGTTTCCGGGTCTTCAGAGGTGGTCCTCTTCCTTCCTTGGGGAGAGGGAATTTTAGATTCTTCTCCCTGGATATCCTCCTTCGGGGAGGCGCTAATTCACCCGGTTTGGATGAATAATGAGTGAGGCCTGCTTTTAGCCTCTTTATTCCCCCCTTTATCTTCCCCTGAGAGCGCTTGATAAGGCGCCGACTCGAGCATTTTGGCTAGTACTAGATTTGCTGAGCCTTCGGGAAGCGGGGACAAACACATGATCATCTTCGCCTTTGTTACCCAGTCCTGGTCAAAGAGCGACCTTTCAGAATGATGTTGTGACGAATAAAAAAACAACGCGTTCGGCCACGGGATAACTTACTTGGGTATCTGGACGATTGCAGCTCAGACCCGCATCCTCGGTGGTGTCCGGACACCTTATTTGTGGTCCGAAGAACAATTTGTACACCTCTTCGAGCGTCATGCCGAGGAAGTGCTGAATAGTTCGCAGTCCTTCCGGGTTGAACTCCCACATATGGAGGGGTCGACGTTTGCAAGGTGGGACTCGACGAACTAGCATGATTTGCATTACCGTGGCCAGGCTGACATCTCTCTCGAGGAGATCTCGGATGTGACTCTGCAATATCAGCACATCATTTACTGGCCCCCAGTCCAGCCCCTTGTTGATCCATGATGTCAGTTGTGGTGGGGGGCCCGAGCGAAAGGCAGGGGCGGCTACCCACTTGGTACTCCGGGGAGCTGTGATATAAAACCACTCCCGTTGCCATAAACCGGACACCTCTAGGAAAGAACCCTCTGGCCACGGAACATCATCACTTTTGCTTATTATGACACCTCCGCACTCTGCATGTCGCCCCTCGATCATATTTGGCTTCACATTGAAAGTCTTGAGCCATAGGCCGAAGTGTGGGGTAATGCGGAGGAAGGCCTCACACACGACGATGAACGACGAGATGTGAAGGAGGGAATCCGGGGCCAGGTCATGGAAATCCAGCCCATAATAGAACATGAGCCCCCTAACAAAGGGATCCAGAGCGAGGCCTAGCCCTCGGAGGAAGTGAGAGATGAATACAATGCTCTTGCCGGGTTCAGGAGTGGGAATGACCTGCCCTCGAGCAAGCAGCCTGTGCAAGATTTCGAGGGTCAAATACCTGGCCTCTCTTAGCTTCTTGATGTCTTCCTCTGTGACAGAGGATGGCATCCACCGACCTTGAAGGTTGGATCCGGACACGGTTGAAGGTCCGAAGCGCCTGACCTGAGCCTTGGGTGTTGGAACTCGAGGCGGGGGAAGGATTCAATTGAGTACGAGAGGGAAAAAAGGACAGGCCTTGGCCTCTTTGTAAAGAGGGTGAATATCAAGCATCCTCCTCGTGGCCGTTTGGGACTTGCCTAAAATTGAGGAGTCATACCAACAAGCATGATTGGGTTACCCACGTCCGTATTGATGAGAATCCCGTCATAAGGGGGACATGATCTCTGCTTTGACAAGACGTGTCAAGAAAACCACCGCGCGATATGTGCAGTGCTGGTTGAGAAAAACGGTTCGAATAAAGACCGAGCCATGGCATGATGTTATGTTGCTAAACGTGTCAGCAGATTAGATTTGTGGAAATATTATTCTCTCTACGGTAGTATGTGGAACTTGTTTTGTAGAGCCAGACACTATCCTTGTGTTCAAAACCTTCTATGGAGTATTTGGAGGAAGAACCCACCTTGCAATGCCGAAGACAAATCTGCACGCCGGACTCATCATCATTGAAGCGTGGTTCAGGGGCGAGTGAGGGAGTCCTGGATTGGGGGGGTCTACGGACAGCCGGACTATATCCTTTGGCCGGACTGTCGGACTATGAAGATACAAGATTGAAGACTTCGTCCCGTGTCCGGATGGGACCCTCCTTCGCGTGGAAGGCAAGCTTGGCAATATGGATATGTAGATCTCCTCCCTTGTAACCGACTCTGTGTAACCCTAGCCCCCTCCGATGTCTATATAAACCGGAGGGTTTAGTCCGTAGGACAACAACAATCATACCATAGGCTAGCTTCTAGGGTTTAGCCTCTACGATCTCATGGTAGATCAACTCTTGTAATACTCATATGATCAAGATCAATCAAGCAGGACGTAGGGTATTACCTCCATCAAGAGGGCCTGAACCTGGGTAAACATCGTGTCCCCCGCCTCCTGTTACCATCCGCCTTAGACGCACAGTTCGGGACCCCCTACCCGAGATCCGCCAGTTTTGACACCGACAACGGCTATTACACATATTACATCCATTGGGCATCAAAGTTCGCCACCAGTGCAAATATAGGGAATAAAGCAGCATATCATATACACTGGTTGTCAAAGTTGGCGACCAGTGCAAATAAACGCCGCAACAAAACAAGTCCAGAACTGAAACCACTTTAGTAGAGCTCAAGAAACAATATCCTGGGTACCCATAATGCTGGCAAGATGCTTAGCAAGCTTATTAAGTTTCTCTTGTTTGGCGCTTAAATCCTCCAGCGCTTACTGTTGCACCAGAAAGTATGCATCTCAATTCTACAACGACTTCCTGAGTCCTTCAGCTTCCTGTCACAGCACATCTGATCGATGTATTTCTACTTGAAGTTGAGACTCAAGAAGACGAACTGATTCAAGCAACGAGTTTGAAGAGCTTGTGCCAGCAGTAGTGGCCAGTAACTCGGACACTACATCACAGCATGACTTTTAGGTTGTCTCACTGTCGTCAAGATAGTTTTTATCAGCTTTCTTGGAGACCGACAGGGATATCTCACTATCTTGAACCTTATCAGCATTACTTCCTTTACCATTGCATAACAGGGTACTGTTCTCCAATATTTTGTCTGCATTCTAAAAGAGAAACAAGAAGACACATCACAGGTTTACCAAGTATGAAACTCATTTTGGTAAATCAGTTCAGTAGTAAAGTGGACATGATAACAGCATGAAACAAACATATATCTATGTACCATGGTCACTTTATGGTCTATATCATTCTAGTTTTTGTTGCCAAATCAAGATAGAGACACAGTTCAAATAGTATTTGTTCAAGACAAAGTAGAATAGACAGAATATAAGTGTGGGAAACTATAGAGCAATAACAACACTTGTAATGTGCATGACATGAGAACATAACTGTTTATTCAGTTGAAACTAAAATCAACATAGATCAAGTTACAACAGCAAAGCAGTTAAAGAAATAGGTTTAAAACATACCTGTTGCACCATTGGAGTTTCAATTCCATCCTTCGAATTTGAAAATAGTTGGTATGAGTAAATATAGTGATGCAAGAGCAAAGGAGTATGAACCATAGCTACAGAACCTGACCCAAGAACAATTCCTCTTCTTCTTTAAGCGTTGAGTTGGGATTCTGAGTGGTGGTCCTCATGCTTTGGGCACCGCAATTCCCTTACTAACTGCTCGTGTTTGGGTGCTCTGTGGTGGAGACGGTGTTATGTCAACTGGAACTGGGTTACTATCTGCTGGGGTTGGGGTTAGAAGGGGTGTATCTGGTTCTCTGTCCAACTAGGTAGGGGTACAGGATGCAAAGAAGCATGGTGAGATTAAGTCAAACCACAAGAAAATGTATGGTTATAATGCTATTATGCTACTATCTCTTAGTCTTGTACTTCATGAATAGGAATTTTGAAAGGAGGACAAGTGGATATTAAAATTCCTACGGTTTTTCTTTCAAAGAGACACTAAAGGAACAAATCGTACAGTTTTCCTCTGCTCTATTCCTTTGAACCAAATGCATGAATAGTAGTACTATAGGAAACTTTCCAATTCCTATGTTTTTCCTTCACTTTTCCTTTCAAGCACTGGCGATTCTAGTAGGCAGGCTTGAGAAAGGAAAAGCCTACACTCAAAAAATGGTTTTGTGCTACTTCTACTACTTTGGACCTAGGCCACTGCCCTACTAGCTCAACTCCTAGGCCCATCAACAAATGCACATCTCAAATGCGCAGAGCTAAATAATGATGGTGTTCAAGAGAGTCCATCACAGATAGCTAAGTTTCCTGGTACCTCACTGCTTGTCATATAGTAGGAGAAAATAATCATATTTCACGTTACTATGTGTGCTCAGTGGACAATATATAACATGTAGAGTAAAAAAGAGATGCAACAAGTGTACAACCTCTTAGGCGAAGCCATGTCGATCTCAACGTGATTGGGTTGGTTGGTGAGGATGCTCCGGCTGACTTGGCTATCGGAGTAGGGGAAGAAAACTTTAGGCGTCTGGAGATGGAGCCCGGGGTACTGCTCCGCTGTGATGGAGGGTTTCGTCGTTGGAGCAGCTCCGGTGAGTTGTACGACGCCGAGGCTAAATTAGGACAAGAGACAACGTTAACCTGAGTGGAATTCTAATAGCATCTCCAATAGATGACATAAAATACATAACCACAAAGTGCTAGCTGTCAAATACATCAGCCGCTCATCTCTGAACTTAACCGTCAAAACTGAATTTAACTATCGAAACTGAACTTAACTGTGGAAACTGAATTTTACTGTCGAAACTGGACACACTAGTAGCAAAAAAGCACTAGCAGCAGCGTGTGCGAGAGCCGGGGCAGCTGGTCGTGTAGCAGCATCAGTCCACTGACACCACGGGCGAAACCGCCGCCCCCCGCCACCCACGATCGGTGGTGCGCTGCCCCGCCCGCCCCCAAATCACTCCCCACCGCCAGTCCGCCGCTGCCTCGGCCATC